>NW_012115910.1:901372-1004033 GCF_000951035.1 Colobus angolensis palliatus
TCTCTACTAAAAAATACAAAAAACTAGCCGGGCGAGGAGGTGGGCGCCTGTAGTCCCAGCTACTCGGGAGGCTGAGGCAGGAGAATGGCGTGAACCCGTGAGGCGGAGCTTGCAGTGAACTGAGAGCCGCCCACTGCACTACAGCCTGGGTGACAGAGCGAGATTCCGTCTCAAAAAAAAAAAAAATAATAATAGTAACAATAATAATAATAAATGTCTTACAAGAGTCTACAGAGATCTAAATCAACTGGCCTCTGTCAGACTGTACTTTTATTTTTCCAGGATCTACTTTTAGGTGATCTTTTTAGTAATAGAACCCTTGAAGGTTCTGCCTGGCCCATGCACCTCCTACCTGGGATTGCATTTCCCAGTGTGCTGTGAGGCTAGGAGGGACTGTATCATTAAATTCAGCCAAGCTGTGTGGGAGAACACTGCGACTGACATTTGAGGTCATGGACTTTAAAACAGAAATGTCTTTGCCGCTACATCTTCTCTTCCTCCCTTCTCTGTAGGCTCAAACATTGAAATATAGACTTGGTGATCCCTGCTTTGATCAAGAAATGAGAGCAGGAGTTTAAGAAATAATGAAGCAACCAGATAGAAGGAACACAGGTCTCAGATGAATCTGCCATCAGGAGCTGACTAGACATTGGAAACCCCTGACTACGTCTGGACTATTAGGAGAAAGAAAAATAAACTTCTGTTATGTTTGAGCCACTTGTCATTTGTAACAAGACAAAGGCAAAGGAATGTAGGTTTTTAGGGAAAGCAAACGGTAAAAAGGTAAATATATGGGGAAAACAAATAGAGTAAGATTTTGGGGCGCAGGTCCATCATGGTGTCGACTTTCTATCTTCTTCGTGGCTGTGAAACTTGCCCTGAGAGAGCATAGATGGAAGTCCTCACTTCTCCGAAGTGTCTGCTTTTAGGCAGAAAAAGGAAGTGCTGGGAAAGCTTATTTTTGCCTTTGTTGAATCTCAATTGCCTTCAGCAAAATAGCATATTTCAGGGTGGCATATTTTGATCTCCTACACATGTAACAGATACAGAATGGCTTTTGTGTGTTTTGTTCCTTATTGCTGCATGTACAGTTTATACCGTTTTTTGGCTGCCTCTGCAATCTCTTCTCCTACCACTGTCTCTCTGTAGCCCACTGGCTACAGTAGCCTCTCTCTTGTTTCTCAAATGGGAACACTCTTCACTCAAGAACTTTGCACACTCTCTTGCCAATGCTTTGGACTCTCTTCATAAACATCCCCATGGTTTACTCTCTCACTTCTTCAAGTCTCTGTTCAAATATTACATAAACACAAAGCCTCTCACTGACTACCTTATGTATACACCTCTCCCCATTGCCTTAACCTCTACTGTGTTACTAAAATCCTCTTCTGTTTTGCATGGTCTATATTTTCCTGATAAAATACGTACCATTAGAAAATAAATTTCACTTATTTTATTTTCTTCTGTATCCTTACAGTCTAAACTAGGCATTGGCAGAAAATTGAGGCCCAATAAACATTTTGAAATCGGTTAACAGAATGAAAAAACAAATTCCTCTTTTTTTTCAGGTGCACATGAAACTGTCACAAAACAGATCATATGCTAGATCACTAAGAAATATCAACCCATAAGTTGCAGAAAGTTAAAATCTTATAGGCAATATTCTTTGATTAAAATCCAATGAACTTAGATATTAAAAACTACTTTCACCTACGAATCAATTTTAAAATGTTATTAAGAAACTCTTGGATGAGAGGATGATGTCGTTTGGATCTGTGCCCCCACCCAAATCTCAGGTTGAATCGTAATCCCCAATGTTGGAGGTGGGGCTGAGTGGGAGGTAACTGAATCATGGGAGTGAGTTTCTCACGAACAGTCAAATCTTCATTAAAAAATTACAAAATGAATAAATTATCATTTAGTTTAATCAAGAAGGATAAAACACAAGTATAAAAATTAGTAAATGCACAGGAGGGTATAACTATCAATATAGAACACTTAAATTTAAAAACTTTTAAACCATTGCGCCACACCTCTGTACAAATTAATGTGAAATTTTACCTAAAATGAGTGATGTCCTAAAAAATATCTCACTTATCAAAATGGATCCCTGTAGTGACAGAAAGCTTAAATACATCAATTTTTATTTAAAACGGAGAAAATAATAAAGACAGTAGCCTGAGTTAGTGTCACAAGAGTGAGTATTCTACCAAAAGGTGAAGCAAATAGTTTCAATGCCATATAAACTGCTTCAGGTAATAGAAAATAAACTGTCAAGTTCATTTGAAAAATTAAATATAATGTTAATACCTATATCTGATAAAGATAACCCCCTCAAAAGGAAATTTCAGCTGAATAACTCTCATAAATATTGTTGCAAAAATTGTAATTCTAAATAAAATACAATGTGAATAAATTTCAATTGAATATTATGAGTACATCATGACCAATCATAGAATATAACAGTAATGTCCAAAAGTTTCAATATGAGAAACTGTTTGCATAGTTCACCATATCATTAGACCTAAGGAAGGGCTATGCTTATTCCATAAATGCTGAAAAAGTCTTTAACAAAATTCAACAAACTTTCTTAAGAAAACATTCACAAATATAACAATGGAGGCATTTCCTTAACATATGGAGAAGTGTGTGGGCATTATATATATAAATATATATATTAAATAAAATAACGTATATGCCATACTGTGCATGTCAGCACAACTGTGTGTGTGTCTGCCCTAAAGCCAACATCTTACTTAATGGGAAATCACCAAAGCCATTTCCATTAAGTCAGGCACGAGGTAAGTATTAGCACTACATTTAATGAGAAAGTTTTAGCAAAAGAAAATTTTAATAAACTTGAGTTTAAAAAACTTAAAATGTATTTCTGAAAATATACAAAAGTGGATGTGAACAAATGGAAAGTCATCTCTTGTTCTTTAATAGGTTGTCTCAATATCATCATCATATCAATTATTGATAAATTAATTTGAAAAATTAATGTAATTTCAGTAACTATGCCAACAAGCTTTTCTGGAGGTAGATGATTTCATTCTAAAGTTATATGGAAAATTAATCATAGAAAAATAACTAAGAAAATAGAAAATATTTGAAGAGGGAGTAGTGAAAATGTAAAAGTTTAACAATACACTTTTGTGGCAAAGCTTTGGGGAAATCCTATTTTGAACTCATGTATTATTGCTAAGGATGCAAGTTGATAAAGTCCCTCGGGAACTAAACTTGGCAATATAAGCATAGTTACACATGCATTTACCTGTGACCCACCAATCCTACTTCTAGGAATTTACCCTGAATATATACCTTCAAAAATATGAAAATGCATATGCATAAGTTTATTTGTAATTTCAAAATATTGATAACTGCCTCAAGACTCAAACATAGGAGACTGTGATATGCGCATACAATGAAGTACTCCATAAAGACAATGAAGATGTCCAGGATGCATATGGGAAGATTGGCAAGACATTTGTAAATTGTAAAATAATATGTAGTATGTGACATATTACATATTATCTAAAAAAGAAAAGTTTTAAATAAACATACACTAATCTGATTATTTTTGCAGAGAAACACATGAAGCATAATGCATTGCTTACCTACAAAACTAATGAGTTGCAAATCATTGATTACAATGGGAATTCATGAGTTTATATTTACAATGAATAGATAACAGCATCAAAAAATAAATAATAAATAAAGAAGCACAATCAATAAATAAATGTTGAAGAAGAGAAGAGTCTTTTGTATGACAAAATTTTAACCATTTGCTGATAAAATGTATGCTGGAGTTGGAAAATTCCCATATTGCACCCATTATACTAAAGATGAACTTATTTAAGAATCATCAGTAGATGCTAAATTAGAGGCAAGGGAGATGTTTGATTTGACTGAAACTTAGAAATTTGGGTAGTCTGAAAGTGTGTCAGTACAGATTGCATGTTATTTTTAATAGATAAAATAGTAAATAGAAGTCCACAACAAGAACAAAATACAACACAAAACCTTGACCAGATCATCAAATGTAACATCATCAGAAAATGCCAAATAATATCACGCACCTCTGAACATTATGAAAACATACTATCGCTTTTTTAATATACCAATGGGCCGCATAACCTGCATCTAACCAAAAGAAAAACCTCAGACAAACCCAAATTGAAAGACACGCTACAAAATAAATGACCTGTACTCTTTTAAAATATCAGTATTACGAAAAACAAAGAAAGGCTAAAAAAACCATCTCAGTTTAAAGTGTCCCCCAAAAGTGGAAAAACTAAATGCACTGCATAATCCTGAACTGCATCCTCTATTGGACGAAAAAAAAAAATGCAAAAGATGTTACTAGAACAATTTCAGGAAACTGCAATATGGACTGTAGATTAGGTGAAAGGATTATGTTATGTTAAGTTGCCTGAATTTGGTAACTGTTCTGTGGTATTTGGAAAGCACATACGAACATATTAAGGGACAAAATGCATGATATATACAAGCTCATTAAAAGTAAAAGGAGCTCTGTATGTATATTTTACTATGTAATATGGTAAATATATTTCCTATCTGCTTATGCATCATCTATATTTGTTTAGAGACAACAGCAAAATAGTAAAATTTGTTGAATCTGGGTAAAGAGCTTTTACTATTCTAGCAGTTTTTCTGCAATTTTTAAATATTCAAAATAAGAAATTTAATATGAAGCATAAACATAAATGACAGGACAAATTTGCAAAGGCAGTTTGGCAGAAATATTATTAATATATAATGAGTTTTTATGATTCAAAGAATTTGGATACACTGATAGGGCAATAAATGACATTAATGGATATGTTACAAAAGAAATCAAATGCATATAAACATTATGTTTTTTCTCTATAGAAATCCAATAATACAAAAATAAAAAATATGGTTATCAGTGAAACTCATTAATTTGTGGTTTGCTTTATTTGTAAGTGCTAAAATGTCTGGAAAGGCCCAGGTATACAATGCTCATGGGGCTTAATTTGCTACAAGCTTTGAAGAAAGTAATTTGGCAGTATTTATCAGGATCATTATAAATGTTTATATGCTCTAGTCAATTAATCCCATTTCTGTAATTATTTTTTAAATAAAATTATCTAGAAGGCAATCAAAAGTTGGTGTACATAAAGATGTTCATTGTACCACCTTAATAATACAGAAGAAATGAAAATATACTACATATTTGTTGATCAATCATCTTATTAGACTGTTCTAAAATAATGTAAAATAAAAGCAAATTGTTGGGAGGAGATCAGCAGATATAGCTATATCTAAATTTTTGACTAAAATAATGGAATATTATAAAGATTCTAAAATAATAGCCTTTATATAACAGTTATTCCTATAAAAATGTATTTTATGTGAAATAAATGACATAGTATGAGTAAACTATCTCTATTTGGACTTCCATATACAGAAGTACTGATTGGAAGAAAACCTTAGTTCACTTCAGACGGAAGTATCAGGAAAAATTTAAGTAATAGCTACATGTGATTGGACATGTGTCTATTCTGCAGGTGGAAATACAACTCAAATGGTTCAGGAGGATGTGCCATGTTATTTGCAAGAAACCAGGTGAAAAGTGGAGTGCTGCATTATATTAGCATTTTTGTAGCTGCAAGTGTACATATAGCCAAGATGACAGGTGACACTCAACCAAATGGAGTTGAGTGCCCTCAAGGATGAAATTCCGACAACAGTTCAAGTTGCCGTGGACACATGTCCTACTTCTCTTATCATTGACCATATAGTGTGTAATCATAACATAAAGTGAGTGGTAATCAGTAGTGGACAACATCCAATAGAGTCAGCATCTCCTTGAGGAAGGTCAGATCAAGAGTGTGGGAGAAGTTGGTACAGTGGACAAAGATGGGGGATGAGACAGTGGATTGCAGGTGCTGCCTGTGTTCCACAGACCTTTCTCACTCTGTAGTCAAAAGCTATCCACAAATTAGTTGTCTTTAAATCCACATTTTCTCCCTTATATAGCTACCTTGGAAGAATTATAAACTGAAAAGTTGTAGAGCTCATGCTCCTGGTGTGTGTTTTATTGATTGGGTTACTAGCATGTGTTACAAGGTTGTGTTTTGATTATTCTCTAACCATTGGCCTCACCAAAAATACTTGAATACACAAAAAATAGAGCAAATGGTTGGGAGAAGATGAACAGATATACTTGTATCTAAAATTTTGCTGAGCTATAATTATATATTATGTATGATTATTTCACATGAAAATAATTTAAAATAGGTGATTTATTAAAGATCTATGGTCTCCCAAAACTGCACTGTTTGATCAACTGATTTTTATTTACTTTTTAGTATTTAGTTTTTCATTTATAAAAAATTAAAATTTAAACTTTATGTAATATTCTAATGTCTTGGCCATGTTCTCATTGCATCAATGTACCCTGTATAATCATAAAAATACCAGAAGGAGAATATCCTTCCAGTCCTCTCCCACTCCTGTCCCCAGAAAACCAAGCAGGAGGTGATGAGGAAATTTCGAGGAGAGAAATTATTCAGCTTCACAATATGACAAAATTGTAAATGTTTAATCTGCTGTTCCTCTGGTTCTTTACTTATGAACTCAGACACAAAATTAGAGGAACAATCTGTTTATGTATAAAAAGCAGTTAGCAAAATTGTATTTCATTTCATTATGCACAGGATTTAAAATCTTATACAATGTTTGCTTTGTTCAATTAATTCTTACTCCACAAGCAAGTGACATCTATTTAGAATTAGATTCTAGAATGGTATTTTGAGCCAGGTTAATCAGAAAGAAAGACATTTTGTAAGTAATTCTCTAAACTATAGCCCTAAATACACAGAGTCTGTCACTTTGTTTGCAGTGACCTCACTAAGAATTATATTTGGCATCCGACCTGCACCGGATGACTCTCATCACTGTATTCACATTGCCCCTAGCTCCCTTGCATATTTACAATTCATGGGAATTTTGTTTCATGGAATTCAATCCTCATTATTGTACAGAGCAGTCTATAAGCTACAGTAGTAGATTGTTTTGTCACTTGCAGCAATCAGTGCCTGTCTCTAGGGAGACATTCCACTCACGTATGTGTTCTTCGGTCTCATACATCGAGACTCTTCACAGTTCAGGCGCTAATGATCTTTGCCACCAAACACTTATGTTCACACCATTTTAAAAGCAGTTTTAAATCCTTGGGCAAATGGTCAAATGCTTCTTCTGGCTATTTTCTTGGTAAGCGGGCTCCTTTTCATTAAAAAGGGACTCAGAATCACATGATGTATGAAGACAATAATTTTTTTATCCTTAACAGCGTTACAAAATCACATACACATACATATATAAATTGAAATTTGCTGTAGCTCAGAATTACGAAAATGTGTTTGACTTTTGTTATTATTGTGGTATTTTTAGTGATCCCTATAGAAATGGAACAGATGGCTTCATGTTATAATGGAAGAACAATTATCATTAAATGGGTAATGATCTACAACGTGTGAGAAAGAGAAAAATATAAAATTCTTTCTATAGGTTTTGATGAGACATTTTTTTCATGTGTAGGTAATAATTCTGTGCACTGCTCTATAATTTTGGGGGGATAATGGCAAAAATGTAGATTGAAAATATGTGCAAAGCTTTACTCACATTGGTGTGAGTTGCCACCTATCTTCACACCCTCTATTACACTATCACCCCTGCTTACGTTCCAGAGTCATACACAGAAATAAGCACAGGACAATGTGGGAATGGCACCTAAAACCTTGTACAAGGTAGAAATGCAGCACAGAGGAAGGATTCACTCTCTTAAAGGTTGTTGGATGGGTGCAAGTCATGAAATAATGTTGTGAAGAAATTTAGAGGCAGCACTGTGGAAGAAATCAGCATAAGAACATTCAATCAAATCATGTTCAGTAACTGCAAATGGAAGGCATTGTTCATAGGGCATAGAAACCAGTGCTCTCTGCAGACGAAGAGGGGAGCAAGAAACTGACGAGGTTGGAGAAGCGGTTCTCTTCTCAATATTTATCCGGGCTTAAAAACATTCTTGGCCCTACTTCACCACTGCCAAATCATTTCTTGGTTAGTGTCAAAATTTTACCTAGCTCTTCTAGCCCACAATACCACCTAGAAGCATCAGAGACTTTCCTCTGGAACCCACTAGGATACTAAAGCTATCTGGGCCACTGCTGCAGGTCAGGAAAAGCATTTGCATGATTCCTAGGGATTAGCATTTCAGGAAGAAGTAGAGGTAACCCACAGAGCCTAGAAAAAAATATTAAATTTACCTAAGTGTGATTTTTTTTTTTTTAAATTTTTTTAGCTCATACCTCTTACGACTGTGACCCTTGGGCACTGTCCAAATGATATGCTTTCCAAGGACTAGACATTTTATCATCTGATCTGAATGCATTCTCTTTCTCATTTCCCAGCTGTAAACTTTACTCCCAATCTCTAATGTGTCCAATGGAATGGTTACTTCACTCTCAACAAATTTCCTTGAACTTTCACCTCTTCAGCAAATTTGAGACTTATCTCCTCACTTAAGCTGAAACATTTTGACACCTTGCTTGAAACAACACTGCTTTCTCTAACCCTCCATGTACCACCTGGTAGGAAATGGTGCTGTCCTCTACTGAGTGGTTCCTGACAAAATTGAGGATCAATCAGACAAGCTCATGCAGAAATATCACCTTGTCTTATTCATTGTTTTTTATTTTTCATACAAACTTTTCCTCTTGGTCATTTTCTCAGATCCAATGTTACTTTCCACTTTCATTCTTAAACAAGCTTGTTGGCTTAAATATCCAACATCTCCAGCATTTAGCAATCCTTAAATTCCACTTTCTAAACCTATTCTCAGAGCCACTTTGTGGGTCTTGTTATTGCAAGTCTGCTCCACCTTTAAGATGTTAAATTGCTAAGTATTTCAGTCCTCCAATTCTTCTTTGTTCAAAATACTGCAATCCTGCTTCAATATGTCTCAGGACTTCATGAAGATACTCACTCCATTGCCCCTGTGATTTTCTCCTTCTCTTCCTCTGCAAGTTGAGATTGCATAATCTGATATTCTAACTATTCTCTTGCCTTTACCACTTTGATGATTTTTTTCACATCTATCTTAAAAACCTAAACACTTTCATAGCTAAATATTTATGGAAAAACTGAAATAACCATTCAGGCTTTGGCCACTTCAAATGTATGACTCCCCATCTGAGTTGGGCATAATTACTTATTTATTTGTGATTTTCTAGGTCAGTACACACTCTTCTTAGTCAGTAGTCCCAAATATTTTTGACTCAAATTTCTCTATATAATATAATGTTCTTCACTATGACACAGATTAACAAATAGTCCATCTGCTAAGAACTATTTTACCTGTACTCAGACAAGGCTGGGTACAAAGTCAATTAATATAATCTATCACATCAACAGACTAAAAAAATAAAATTACATGATCATGTCAATAGTTACAGGAAAAAGCATGATAAAACTTAGCATACACTCATGATAAAAAACTCTTAGCAAACTAGGGATAGAGTTTGAAATCTACAGAGGGGAACTTTCTCAACTTGATAGATAATATCTACAAGAAAACTACAGCTAACATCACATTTAATGATAAGAAACTCAAAGCTTCTTCTCTAAGATAAGGAACAAGGCAAGGATATCTCCTGCTACCAATGTTTTCAATATCATGCTGGAAGTACCAGCTCATGTAAGAGAAAAAAAGGGATGGGGGAATAAAAGTGTACAGATTTACAAGAAAAAATAAAACTGCCCTTATTAACAGAAGACATAATCCACTGTATAGAAAATCCAAAAAATCAAGATCTAAATTCTTGTAATTAATAAGCCATTACTGCAAGGCATACCTGAATGAACAAGTAGAATTTAGATTGAACAATTCAATACCATTTATATTAGCACTTGCCCCAAAAAAGAAGCACTTGTATATGACAAAATATGCATAAGAGATATTTAAGGAGAACTACAAAATTCTTATGAAAGAAATAACAGAACTAAATAAATGAAGAGATATTCCTTTATTTTGCATAAGAAAAATCATTATTGTCAAGCTGTGTGTTCTTCCCAACTTAATATATAGAATCAATGCAATCATAATAAAAATCTCAACAAGTTAATTTGTGGGTGTCCACACATTGACACTAAAGTATACAGAAAGAGGGAAAAGACCTAGCACAGCCAACACGATATTGAAGGAGAGCGAAGTTAGAGGACTGACACTATTGGACTTCAAAACTTACTTTAGAGTGCTGGTAATCAAGACAGTATAATATTGGCAAAAGAATAGACAAATAGATCAATGAAGCAGACTAGATATGCCAGAAATAGACACAAATCAATACAGTCAGTTGATCTTTGACAAAAAAGAAAAGGCAATAAAATGAAGAAAAAATAGACTTTTCAACAAATGATGCTGGAAGAAGTGAACATTCATATGCAAAAAAAGGGAATCTAGACACAGGTCTTATACCCTTCACAAAAATTAACTCAAATTGAATCATAGACCTAAATGTAGAACAGAAAGTTATAAAACTCCTAAAATATAACATAGGAGTAGATTACCTAGGATTTGGCACTTTTTAGATATAATACCAAAGGTATAATCTATGAGACAAATGATTAATAAACTGAACTTTATTTTAAAAATATATATATACACACATATATGCTCTGTAAAAAACCATTTTTAAGAAAATAAAAAGAGAAGCTCCATCCTGGAAGAAAATATTTGTAAATTACATATCTGATAAAGGACTATTATCCAAAATATGCAAAGAGCACTTAAAACTCAATAATAAGAAAAACAACTCTATTAAAAATTGGGTGAAAGTCCTCAACAGACTCTTCACCAAAGAAGTTATATGGATGACAAATACACACCTAAAAAGATGCTCCATGTCATATGTTATCAGGGGAATGCAAAATAAAATAAAAGTAGAAAGGCACTTCATACCTATTAGAATGACCGGTGTTCAGAACACTGGAAACAGCAAATGCTGGCAAGGATGTGGCACAAGAACTCCCAGTCATTGCTGATGGGAAGGCAAAATGGTGCTACTACCTTGGAAGACATTTGGTTGCTTCTTACAAAACTAAACACACTCTTACACCACATTCCAACCATCATATTCATTGGTATTTACCTATATAAGTTAAATATTTATGTCCACATCAAAACCTCCACATGGATGTTTATAGCAGCTTTACCCATAAGTGTCAAAACTTAGAAGCAACCAAGCTATCCTTTAGTAGATGAATGAATTAAACCTTGGTGGTACCTTCAGAAAATAGAATAGTATTCAACAGTAAAAAAATGAGCTATTGAGTCATGAAAATACATGGAGAAAACTTAACTCTATATTACTAATTGAGAGAAGTCAATCTGAAAATGCTACATACTGCATGATTCCAAATATATGACACTTTGGGAAATGCAAAAATACAGAGACAACAACAAGTTCGGTAGTTCCAGAAGTTAGAGATGAGGGAGGGAGGAATAGGCAGAGCACAGAAGACTTTTCAGGCATGGAAACCACTCTCTGTGATGCTATAATGGTAAATACATGTCATTATACATTTGTCCAAAACCCACAGAATGCACTACATCAAGAGTGACCCTCATCTAAATTGTAGACTTTGGGTTTGAATGATGTGTTAATGTAGATTGATCAATTATAACAAATGTACCACTCTGGTGGGTAAGTTGATAATGAAAGAGATTGCGTGTGTGGGTGCAGGTGGTACATGAGAAATCTCTATGCCTTCTTCTCAATGTTGTTATGAAATGAAAACTACTCCAAGAAGTATTCTATCAAAAGTAATAATTGACTGGGCGTGGTGGCTCATGCCCAGCACTTTGGGAGGCCGAGGCGGGCGGATCACCTGAGGTCATGAGTTCCAGACCAGCTTGACCAACATGGAAAAACCCTGTCTCTAATAAAAACACAAAATTAGTCAGGCGTGGTGGCAGGCACCTGTAATCCCAGCTACTTGGGAGGCTGAGGCAGAAGAAATGCTTGAACCCAGGAGGCAGAGGTTTCAAGGAGCTGTGATCACGCCATTGCACTCCAGCCTGGGCAACAAGAGCAAAACTCCGTCTCAATAAAATAAAATAAAGTAACATAAAATAAACATAATAATTATTGTAAGGGATGAGGTTAGAATCCGTAAACTGTGGAGTATCGTCTTGAGATTTAGTGGAAGAGCACCATGCAGTCTTCTTCTGATTTCTCTGTGGAGCTGCTGGAATGTCACTCAGGAAATGTCATTGTGGGTCAGAAATCACAGATTTAGGAATCTTTTCAGGGAAAGATTTGTGAGTTCTCTTGGTTGTATTGAATTAATGTACCTAAAGTGTCCCAATGTAAATGCATAGTAGTCCACTGGATGTACTCAACACGTAATCATGGGTTACATAGAGACAATTGAGATTCATCATAATGAATTCGGGGTTCATTTTATTGGTGAAGGCAAGTTCACCCAGGAATTGTACATGCAGTGAAGAAACATCTTAATACAGAACCCTGAAGGCAACTGGCATTTAATGTTTGAAAGAAGGAAAAGGGGCCGGCATAGGGGCACAATCTATTATCCCAGCATTTGGGGAGGCTGAGGCAGGAGGACTGTTTGAGCTCAGAAGTTTGAGACCAGTCTGGTCAAATCCTGTCTGTACAAAAATGAAAAAATTAGCTGGGCATGGTGGCATGCACCTGTGGTCCTAGCTACTCAAGAAGCTGAGGTGGGAAGCTGAGGGCTTGAGCCCAGGAGATCCAGGCTTCAGTGAGCTGAGATGACACTACTGCACTCCAACCTGGGCTACAGAACAAGACTATATCTCAAAAGCCCAAAAACAAAAACAAAGAAAAAAGGAAAAGCACTCCACAAAAGAGTCAGAAAAGCAACAGAATTAAAACTAGAAAAATAGATTTGCATAACCATAGGATGGATGAGTTTGAGAAACAGGAGTGTATCTATGCAGCATCTAATAATGGAGAAAAGAAAGGAGTTTTGTTTAGGACCATTCTTACTTTTCAGTACCCATGAGGCATCCAGTGACATGCATTTTTTCAAAAGAAAAAATGAAAACTCAGTTCTAGAAATCTCAGGCTTTTTCTTTGAAATAATTTTGTTTTTTCAGAAGAGTTGTAAACATAGTATAGAGTTTCTGTACACATGTCACCCAGCTTCCCCTAATGTTAACATCTTACATAACCCAGGAATATTTATCAAACTGAGAAATCCACATTGGCACAATACTAATGCAATACTAGTGCCTTTATTCACATTTCACTTTTTCCACTAATGTCCTTTTCACTAATGCCCTTTGATGTCCCAGGATACACTCCAGGATGAAGCATTATATTCCCTTGTTATCTTTCATTAGGCTCTGTCTTTGCCAATCAGGCTTTCCTAAGAAAAGTACCAGACACTGAGGGTCTTAAAAAACAAACAGTTATTTGTCTTAGCTCTGGGGGCAGGGAAGTTCAAGCTCAAGGCCCTGGAATACGTGGCATCTGGTGAGGATACTTTCTGGTTTGCAGATAGCTGTCTTCTCACACTGTATCTTCCTATGGTGGACAGTGAAGGATCTGGTCCTGTCTCTTCTTCTTTATAAATGCACAAAAATTTTCACCACATTGCTTAGGAAGAACCACAAGGAAACAAAGAATGAGGCTACTTTGCCTAATAAAATGTGTTAATTCTGTGTTCTCTTTTCCCATTCCTTTACTTTTTACCTTAAACCAGTTGATTAGCAAAGAGAGCTTTTTCAATGTTAAGGATGACAGAGAGAAAAAAAGTAATTGCATTTTTAGCAATTAAGTAGTTTTCTTGATTCTTTGGAATTCTAAACTTAAATGGTATTCCCAGTTTCTGAATAAACAGGAACATAATTTATAAGATATTAGGGCAGTTATATAAGATATCCAAATTATCTATGCATTTTCATTTACATAACTTTAATAGCTCCTAACTGCATGTAAAATACATAACAGTAAACTGACCGGGCACAGTGGCTCACTCCTGTAATCCCAACACTTTGGGAGGCTGAGGTGGGCGGATCACCTAAGTTCAGGAGTTTGAGACCAGCCTAACCAACATGGAGAAACTCCGTCTCTACTAAATAATAAAAAATTAGCCAGGTGTGGTGGTGCATGCCTGTAATCCCAGTTACTCAGGAGGCTGAGGCAGGAGAATCGCTTAAACCTGGGAGGCAGAGGTTGTGGTGAGCCAAGATGGCACCATTGCACTCCAGTGTGGGCAAGAAGAGCAAAACTCTGTCTCAAAAAAAAAAAAAAGAAAAAAGAAAACCAGTAAACTATTTCTAATCCATGTAATTATTTTCAGGAGGGATTTAAAATTTATTTATTTCAGAAATAATTTAAAATGCAAAGTGCAACAATATATCTCAAATGAGGAAATCAAATAAAAACAATATTTAAAAGAAATGCATTGCAAAGAAGGGATATATGAAGAATTAATTATCAGTATATCAACATAACAAATTAAAGAGGTGGTCCTAGGATCATTGTTATATAAATACTTGATAAATTAGAAAACTAGTGAAATTAACTAACTAACCCTTTAACATAGTTTGTGTCATTTGGTCAATCAATATTTTTTTTAATTGAGGATTTGGTCATGTCTCCTATCTCCTTACCCACATACTCAGTAGAAGTTGCTATGTGTATGAGTGGTAGAGTTAAAATTAATGTGGCACTGTTTAGTGCAGAGACATGAACCACATGATCTATCTTTATTACTCAGCCTTCATGTTATAATTTACCAGTTTGATTTTCATTTTCAATGAAATCGACAATTCGGTTACAGATGATCATGGCCTGATGGACCATGTAACTGGCAGAAATAACGCACCATTTAAAGATTTTGTTCTTCATCAACATGTAACTAATAATATCCTCTTCTGTGTGCATATAGCTTTTTATTTCTAAAAGGAAATCTCCATTCACATGAATTAACTTTATCATTTCTCCATAACTAGACTGAGGAAAACTATGAATCTCCTGTGGGTCACCAGACAATATTTCTCAAGTTGTCAGTGCAGACCACCACCATACAGTCTCCTGTCCTGTTCATTCTGATCTGTCTGCAAATCTCAGGATGAAACTAATATCAGTAATTTGGGCAAAAACAGTAATTCCAATATTGATCATATTTCAAAATTTTTTAATACAACATTGTTCAAAATAAACTATTGCTTGTAGAAATTTCAGAACAAACTCATATAACCCCTCACTACTATATGAATTCATTATTCTTCATCTTGTATCATGACTTTAGTTTTCTTTTTTCTACCCCAGTTTTATTTCATTTATTGAAGTTTACCTTGTTACTTGCATTTATATTTACAAATCAATAATTTGCATTTTGTTACAAGATTAGTTATAAAAATAAATGAATAATTAGATACAGTTGGATACATACATTGACACCAATGAATTCCTTTAAATCAGAACATAGTCTAACACGATGGTGCTAATTAACTTTTCTTCTGAGGAAATCACAAGTCAGATTTCTCATCAAGGAGAAGTTAATTTAGTTCCCTATGGCCATGTTTAATGACCCAGTGGCATTTGCTTTAACATTATGGGCTCAGATATTCAAGGCTGGTTTCTCAGATGGTGGTTTATATTTTTTTTTAATCATTCTAACTACATTTCGAGGAGTAAGAACTAAGCAATAATTTTGTCCTCTAAATTAACAAATTGAACATAATTTAGCATGTCCTATGCAAATTGAGTTTCTAAAAAATAACGATAAAAGGCAAAATTATTCCAAAAACTAACATTTGTGGGGTTTTTTCTTTTTTTTTTTTTTTTTGTTAAACACATTTTTCATTAATCTAGTCAAAGTTCTAATCTCGGATACTAGACATGGGCTCCGATCCCAGAACTCTGCTCTGACTTACTGCACCTCCTATGCATTTTCATTTATAGGTGGCCTGGTTGATATCAACAACATGTGAAATTCCATTCATGACGCAGTACCTAAGACACATGAGGAGCTGACCACCCGTTGCCTGCCAATGGTGCTGCATGCCACACTGGCCTGCTTACACCTCAGAAGATGGAGCTTTACAGTTGACCTTGAGCCATGTCTAGTTTCCCAGGTGCTGGTTCAGAAGTTTCACCAGCTATTAAAATTTGGTCTACAGTCAACGTCATGCTTACTGGTGCAATATTTTTGGCATTAGCATAAAAGCAGGACAAAGAAAAGAGGGCTACTATCACTGTTATCGTTTAATGCTATTCCAAATATTCTAGCAAATAAAGTAAGATACAGAGATATAGAAATTTAAAATAAGATATTAGGAAAGAAACAAACTTATCATTATTTCCTACAATAGGATGATCTGCTTTCTATTGCTGTACAGGAAATAGTCCCCAAACCATCCCCTGGGAGCTGAGTGTTAAAACTGGGACTGACATGGCACCTCTCGGTATAGTCTCAGGTCTGACCTGTCAGGTCACAGCATGGTGGCTTCAGAGTGGCCAAGATTGCTCACCCGTTTTAACCTGTGACTCTGGAGAACAAAATTCAGTTGTGCTACTCTTTATGACTGACCTCAGAGGTCACTGTGCCTCACTTCTGCTATATTTTCCAGTTATAAGGGAGTCCTAAGCCTGCAGGTTAATGTGAAGGAGACATAGACCCACTTTCTTGATAGGAGAAATACCAAAGTCACATAATAGAAGAAGCCCCAGGAATGGGAAGGATGGTTGCAGCCCTGTTGAGGGCTGTGTGCAACACAGTGTATGAACAAGATATTCTACCTGGAAGACAACCACAACCAAAACAACTGAAATCCTATTAGATCTATTATGAAGACTCAGCAATGTCACCTATACAAAATAAATGCACAAACTTTAATACTTTCTCTACTACCTAGAACTAATTGATTAATTTATAACAGGGAGAAAGTATTTCATATACAGTTACTAAAATTATATATGTATATATTTTTGTCATATATAATATATTCATATTTGTATATACATATCATATTCTACAGGATGAAACCAAAACACTTTATTATAATATTTGACTTGTTTTAAAGTGGGATTTGAATATATGCAGAAACGTAGTAAGTTTCTAAGTAGAAATATTTAATTTGGTATGAATACACATATATTTTATATATTTCAATGAAATTTCAAGGGATTTAAATTTTTCAGGGAGTCATAATCATTCTAAAGTACATTTATAAAAAAAGATATCTAAAATTAGCAATACCTGCTTAAAAAACAGAAGAGGGAAAATTTTATTACCAAATAATAATAGAATAAAGCTATAATTATTAAAATTACAAAATATTAGTTCAAGGAATAATCAGCTACTCAATAGAATAAAATGAAAATTGCATACATAGATATAAGTACAAATTTGGATATATTATAGAAATGGCATTGGAAATCAATGGATAAAGTTAGATCAGAAAGAATCTACTTGTAAATATGAAAGTTTATTGTTTGGAGTAAAAAGAAAACACATACAAGGCTCACATTTAAAACACAAAAGATTAAATACCTGATGTATTAAATAGTAAACTGCAAAAACTAAATCATAAAGGTACAAATGCAGAGAGCTTAATATAATGATAGAAATAGAATAAAACATAAACAAATAAGTGCTGTAGAGGTAATCACAAACATAAACTTTAAGAAAATTATTGATAATTTTAAAAAGTAGATATAACAAATATGTCTTAGCAAAATTTAAATGTAAAAGAAAGAGAGAAGGAGAAAATCAAAAGATTAAAAAGATTTAATATTATAGGAAGTCGTTGAAGCAGCATGTTAAAGAGGAATATGCTAAAGTAAATATTGACATAATTCTAAACAGGTAGTTTACAAAAGAAATGCAAATATTTCAAAGAAAGATGTTGTCTATGTTAGCATCGTGTATTTTAGCATTGCTCTTCTAGCAAATTCACACTGCCTACAAGAAATGATAAAACAGTTCGATAGATGTGGATAGATGCAAGAGAGTCAGTTCTTTCACTCTCTGTGGGAATTATAAATCAGTACAACCTATAACCTCTTGAAAAGTCATAAGAATCCATTAAAATTAGTGTGCTTTTTGCAAAACCAATTTATGTCCTAGGAATTTATCCAAATAAAATAAAAGCAGTCATACAAAAATAATTTTCCAAAATTCACTCTTAAGCATACTGGACATTGGAATCATGTGGGAAGCTTTAAACATTGCTGATGCTTGAATTTCTAATTTGATTGAGCTGGTCCCTCAATTTTTACGTTGTGGACTTGTAAAAATTCTCATTGGAATCTAATTATGAGTTAAGATGAAGAACAACTAATCTAAAATGTTTAATAAAGCTTTGTGTATATTAATGAACGACTTTGAAATAGACTAACTCTTGGGAGAACAGCTAACTGTGGTAAAGTATTATTATGATGAAAACTTTGAATTATTAACATAAAACATGGTTGAATAATAATATAAATTTTTGTAAATCCATACACTAGAAACAATTCCCACATTTTTAGTATTCAATATTTCCAAGTGGTATTATGGTTTGCCATTTAATTTAGCTACCTCCTGTCATATACTCAATATATTGTATATATTTCTTATGCATTCCATATTTCATTATTTTATATTTCATGTTGATTATTTTGCTATACATTCCATTTACCTTGTGTATTTTATTTATTTATTTATTTATTTATTTATATTTATCAGAATGGAAACTTTGCCCACAGTAGCCATCAACTGATTATCGCTGACACAAGAAAAAGCTGTTACATTTGACAAATTACTTGTACATTATTCTACATTAAATAATTCCTTCACTTGATCTTGAGTGAATACATTTTTTATTTCTATATCTATTCCTCATTTCTTAACAGAAATTTTAAAATAACTTTCATTTCAATGGTCAAATATGGTTGGCTGGTGTGATTTCCAAACAAATGTCCTTTTTTTTTCCTTTTTCAGCTTCTTTTTTAGATTTAAGAGATATGTGTGCAGCGCTGCTACCTGGGTGTACTGTGTGACGTTGAGGTTGGAGCATGAATGATCCCGTCACCTAAGTAGTTAGCACGTAACACTTAGTTTCTAAACCCTTACCTCATTCTTTCCCTCCCCACCAGTGGTCCCCAGTGTTTATTGTTGCCCTCTTTATGTACATGAGTACTGGACATTTAGCTCCCACTTGTAAGTAAGAATATCCACTATTTATTCTTCTCTTCTTGAGTTAATTTAGCATAATGGCCTCCAGTTGCATCCATGTTGCTGCAAAGGACAGGATATTTTTATGGCTGTGTAAGTATTCCAGTTATATTTACCACATTTTCTTTACCCAATCCACCATTGATGGACACCTAGGTTGATTCCATGACTTTGCTATTGTGATGAATTGTGCTGCGATGGATATGTGGGTGCATCTCTTATTGGTAGAACTTTTTTTAAAATTTTGGATATATACCCAGTAACGGGATTGCCAAGCAAATGTATTTTAAGGAAATATATTTTTCACATTTTGAAAGACACTTTACCTTGAATTTCTAAAAACTGTATTAAATTATTGCAGACTTTCATTTAAAAGCAGATCTAGGTATTGATCATCTGATAGGATATATGTTATATTGAGATGTGCTAAAATTATCAAGCTTGTATTACTACAATTAAAAAAGTAATGGTATGGTGAGTTTTTTCTTTTTCTTTTTTTAAAATTTATTTTACTTTAAGTTCTGGAATGCATATGCAGAATATGCAGGTTTTTTACATAGGTATATGTGTGCCATGGTGGTTTGTTGCACCTATTGACCTGTCCTCTAAGTTCCCTCCCATGGCCCCTCACCCTGCAACAGGCCCTGGTGTGTGTTTTTCCCTTCTCTGTGTCCATTGTTCACCTCCCACTTATGGGTGAGAACATGTAGTGCTGGTTTGCTATTGCTGTGTTAGTTTGCTGAGGATGATGGCTTCCAGCTTTATCCATGTCCCTACAAAGGACACGATCTCATTCCTTTTTATGGCTGCATAGTATTCCATGGTGTATATATGTACCACATTTCCTTTTTCCAGACTATCATTGATGGACATTTGAGTTGGTTCCATGACTTTGCTATCATAAATAGTGCTGCAATAAACATACCTGTGTGTGTCTCTATAGCAGAATTACATTTGTGTATGTACTCAGTGATGAGATAGCCAGGTCAAATGGTTTTTCTGGTTCTAGATCCTTAAGGAACCACCATACTATCTTCCACAATGGTTAAACCAATTTACATTCCCATAAACAGTGTAAAAGCATTCCTTTTTCTCCACAGCCTCGCCAGCATCTATTGTTTCTTGACTTTTTAATAATCTCCATTCTGACTGTAAGATGGTATCTCATTGTGGTTTTGATTTGCATTTCTCTAACCATTAGAGACATTAAAAGTTTTTTCATATGTTTGTTGTCTGTGTAAATGTCTTCTTTTGAGAAGTGTTTGTTCATATTCTTTGCCCACTTTTTGATGGGGTTGTTTGTTTCTTTTCTTGTAAATTTGTTTAAGTTCCTTGTAAATTCTGGATATTAGACCTTTGTCAGATGAGTAGACTGCAAAAATTTTCTCCCATTATGTAGGTTGCCTGTTCATTCTGATGGTAGTTTCTTTTGTGGTGCAGAAGCTCTTTAGTTTAATTAGATCTCCTTTGTCAATTTTGGCTTTTGTTGCATTGCTTTAGACATTTGTCCATGCCTAAGTCCTGAATGATATTGCCTAAGTTTTATTCTAGGGTTTTTATGGTTTTGGGTTTTACATTTAAGTCTCTAATCTATCTTGAGTTAATTTTTGTATAACGTGTAAGGAAGGGGTTCAGTTTCAGTTTTCTGCATATGGCTAGCCAGTTTTCCCAGCACCACTTATTAAATAGGAGATCCTTTCCCCATTGCTTGTTTTTGTCAGGTTTGTTGAAGATCAGATGGTTGCAGATGTGTGGTGTTATTTCTGAGGTCTCTGTTCTGTTCCTTTTTGGTCTATATATCTGTTTTGGTACCAGTACCATGCTGTTTTGGTTACTGTAGCACTGTAGTATAGTTTGAAGTCAGGTAGCATGATGCCTCCAGCTTTGTTTTTTTATGCTTAGGATTGTCTTTGCTATACGGGGTCTTCTTTGATTCCACATGAAATTTAAAGTAGTTCTTTTCTGATTCTGTGAAGAATGTCAATGGTAGTTTGATGGGAATAGCAAAGAATCTATAAATTACTTTGGGCATTATGGCCATTTTCATGATATTGATTCTTCCTATCCATGAGGATGGAATGTTTTTCCATTTGTTTGTGTTCTCTACTATTTCCTTGAGCAGTGGTTTGTAGTTCTCCTTGAAGAGGTCCTTCACATCCCTTGTTAGCTGTATTCCTAGGTATTTTATTCTCTTTGTAGTGATTGTGAATAGGAGTTCATTAATGATTTCATTCTTTGCTTATCTATTGTTGGTGTGAAGGAATGCTTGTGATTATTGCACACTGATTTTGTAACCTGAGACTTTGTTGAAGTTGCTTATCAGCTTAAGGAGTTTTGGGGCTGAGATGATGGGGATATATTACCACAATTAAAATGTAATTGGTATGGGAATTTTTTTCAACTTTTTCTTATGTTTGCCTTGCTGGTCTATAAATTAATTTATCACTCTGCCTATGTTGGCATTTTCCATTCAGCATTATATTTTCATTATTAATATAATTTTAGTATTCAGCTTGAAAAAAAGTATGTGTTTGCTTTTTAACCTATTTTGCAAAGATTCTGTAGTGACTCCTTATCATCTGTATCCTTGTTTCACAAGAAAGTAGTTACTCCATGGCCCATGGTAGCACCTCCTGGCAGTTCTAAGACTGAGAGACTGTCACTGAATGCAACATGAATTTGACCCCTTGGAATGCTTGGTCATGTATTCAGTATACCTCCTGACTTTCTGACTCTGTAGGGCAGACCTCTTCAACTTTCTGGCCCAAATTTGACAGGAAGATAGAGGCTTCCAATCCATCTTCTGCTCCAGATGCCTTCATCATTCCTGAAACTTCTCCTTAATTTTCTTCTACCAAATGGATAATGCAATCCGTGCATGCAACACCTGAAATGATACTAACTTTGAAAGAGCTGGTGATTTTTGTCTTTCTAGATTATGCCCCTGAGGTACAAACTGTCACTTAAGCAGACATAAGGGATTTTGCACAATTAGAATATTCAAAACTAGTTTGTATGAGACAACTGAAAAGATAGCTTCTTTAAATGATGAACATGAAGTAAGTACCTTCACGACTGTGATCAAATCATAAAAGATATATCTCCACAATAGGGATGCAGTGGAGTTTATATATTTTTGAAAATATGCAGAAATTCTTTTATTTGAATTCCAGGGAATGCAATGTTAGTTACAATTGTGTTTTTCTTCCTCTTCTTAGTTTGTTTCAGTATCTTCATTGTTTATCTGGAATCACTGGGGGTGCCCATGGATCCATCTCAAACATCTCCCATCTCTCAAATCTAACTCCATTTTTTCACTTTTCCAGTGCTATTGCCAATTTTTGTCTTTTATATTTATTGACCTCCATATATTTCAATGTGAGGTTGAGACAATCATTTTTCTTGGAAGACAGTTTCATCTGTAATTAACCTGATGCCTAGCTTCAGATTCCTCCTTCTTCTTGGAACTGTCCTGCATCTACATTTGGAGTTCTTGGGGTGCAGTCAAAAAAGCTTGCCTTGGGGATTAAAAATGTGTTCTGATAACCAGTCCAGTATGCCTGATGAGCCATGGCACACTCTCAGGATTTGAATCTGTTTAGCTTATATTAAATACCTTATGTAATTTAAGAGAGTTTATGTGGGATTTTTATTTACTATGTATACAAAAATGTGTCATTGTTCTTAGAATCAGTTAGTCTAAATATCAAAGTGAAAGTTGAAGAATATTAAGAAACTGTGGGTAGCTCATACTTCAGTATCAATTTTAGCTTTTCCAAGAAAGTGAAATTGCTGTTGGATATTACAATAAATGATCCCTTACAGCATAGGCAAGGTGAAATGAAAATGGTAACATTTATATAGTGATTTTTAGGATATCAGGGGCATTTTCTTAATAATAATAATAAAGTGCAGTCATGTTTTGTGCATACATTAGGTCAAGATGATTTGTTTAAGCTGAATTTGGAGTACAAAAGGATCATATCAAATGTTTTGATCAGTTTCAGTGCTATTTTTATTCTTGTCACATACCCTTCAAGCTTGCGTCATTTGGCATAAGCAGTGTCTTACCAGACTTAGGAGTTTTGCTTTCGTTTTATAAATAATAAATTCTAGATGTTTCTGCAACTTCATATTTTCTTCTATTTTTTCAAAGTCTCTCCAAATATATTTTTTTGTTGTATGCTAAGAAAATGGAAATTATTCTCTGCAAATACTGTTAAGAAATAAGTAGAATCAATTTTTCATTAATACTACACCTGATTTGATAACTAAACATGATTTAAGTTTACAAAAGCATTGATAACTAAACATGATTTAAGTAAAAAAAGGCAGAGGAGAATATAATGACTATTTACAATTGTTTAAGAGCTGCATCCCTTACAGAAAATAATTGACAAATCTGAGTAATAAAAATTACAATGCAGAGTAATTGGGTTGGAGTATAAATTTTTTAAAATAGTGTGTTAGTTGACTATTGCTATTATAACAAATCACCACAGGCTTAATGGCTTAGCACAGCATGAATTTATTACCTTACAGTTCTGAAAGTCAGAAATTTGAAGAGGGTTTTAGGGATTAGAATTAAGGTGACAGCAGACCTGTGCTCCTCGGGAAGGCTCTGCGGGGGAGCTTCACCTTCTCCAGCTTCCAGTGGCTGGCTGCCCACATGCCTTGGCTTGTGGCCACCTCTCCACCTCAGTCCAGCCTCTGCTGCCATCATCAGCTCTCCCACTCTAACTGAGACCTCCTGCCTGTCTCAGGTAAGGACTTCGGTGATTACATTGGATTCACCCATGTAATCCCCTTTCCAAACTTCTTAGACTAATCTCATTTTCAAAATTCCTTTTGCCATGGAAAGCAAAAATTCACAGGTTTCATGAATTAGTTTATGAACATCTTTGGGGAAACATTATCCAGCCAGTCACAAAGTCAGCATATATTTTCTCATGCGTTATTAATGATGTCCTAAGAAAAACAATTGATTTATATGGATCATATTATATGTGACATTTGGACAAAAGTCAGGAAAACAAATCAGACATATTTGCATACTTTAATTTTAGATTTCTGCCATTATTGCTAGTTCACATATTTGTTTTGCTTTCTTGGTATGATTTTACACTACTAATTTATCATTTACCACATGTTTATGTCCTAACAAAAAATCATTTTATGTTGGTCAGATCATAACTGAAAATAAAGTTAAAGACAAAATAAACTTTTATAAAATACTTAATACTAGCAATCCCGTTATTCTTATTTTCTCTTTAATTTGTAATTAATCAGGTTTGTATAGTTCAGTGTCTATTTAACCTTAAGAGTGGATAGAATCTAAATTATAATGAATAAACATGAGTTAATCAAATGTGCAAGTAGAGATTTTACTTTCTGATGATACTGAGTTATTGATTTGCTAGTATTTTAAAATATATTTCTTCAACTTTATCTTAGGAAGAGTCTTAGTAGTTCAAGTGATCTATAGGATTAAGGATTTACTTTTTATTAATTCATCATTCATGATTCAACACAACACCATGCATCCCAAACAGTCAAGTATCTGTTGAGACCATGCATGTAAGTCCCCAGAGGCGGGGTTTCCCCCTCAGTCCCCCGTACCCTTCCTTGCTGGGTCTCTGTCCCTTAGGCTGTGCCTGGAACTCAGCTGCTGCTCTAAGATATTTGTTGAATAAAATATATTAAATACGATGATAATTCCACAAGAATATTTCTTTACCTCAGTTCTTATTCATTATTCATTTGCTGGAAAACTTTTTAAAAAATTCTCCATTAATGAATGTATAACTATCTCCTTGAGAAGAGGCATTTTTACTTGACAAAGTAATGGCATATCTTAAAGGTTTCAACAAAAATGATCATGTTTTCTTTAAGCAGGTTAGAACAGTATCTATTATGTCTCATACCACTCAGCAAAGACTTGATGTATCCTCAACACATTCACAAGAATAAACCTCACTTTTCTAAAATGACTAATGATATTTCAAGATATAATGGAAGTGCTGTTAGCTTACTGAATGCCATTTTAACTCTTAACAGCAAAGTACAAACAAATATAAAGTTCAAAGCTGACACCAATGTTTGCAGCATTTTCTGGTTCTGGATAAGGTGCTATCCCATTGAGCAGGGCACATCTCAGCACTCTCCTGTGATCAATTGCCAGTTATTCAGCAAGATGTTTTATTACTGTTAGAATAACTGGCAAATAAAACTTTGTCAATGCATGTTGTTACCATGTATAGAATCTAATAGTAAATAAAGAGAAATGATAGTTTCAGAATGATTAGATAAATATTTCTGTTTACTCTCAGAAGGCATGATTCAGTTATCTTGAAGTCTTTATTTCACAAGGACTTTGTCATTTTGGTAATCTTGTCTTCCAAAAGTTTTGTACATTATAATACACTGTCAAAGCATATCCTTGAAGAGAGAAATGTGGGATGCACTTAAATGCACTTGGTCCTTAAATAAGCAGAAAATTAATGTGGCATACTTTCCATAGCTTAGTAGAAGAGAAATATCCCACATTGTGTTATTGGCTGAATAAGTAAAGCAATGCATCTTTTAGTAAATTCAGTAATTATTAATGCTGAATTTAAACTAACAGTCTTCAACATTGTAGCAGAAAAGTTAAACTGCATCTCAATACAGATACAGAATAAATTGGATATGACAATTTTTCTTTAAAATAATTTATTGCAGAATCTCAAATATTATTTTTTTGATTCGTATTTTAAGTTGCTGCTATATGCCCAAGAAAATATCAGTAAATGAAGGTGAAATAAATATTTAACAAGTATTTTATTAGTGGTGAAATATGAAATTCATCTATTTATGAAATAGCCAATGTTTTACCTTATGATGTTTTTCATGGCAGACTGAATTTATCAGCAGAGGCAGTTCACCAATTATCCAACATGCTTGAAAATTAGTTAACATTTTTAAGAGGAATTTTGAGAGAAAAATAATCTTATAAAATACGTTGTCATTAGTTAGTGGCTAATTACGGTGTATCGTCACAGTACTAAAATAATTGTAGATGAACTGAACAGTTATGAAGAATAAATTCATGGCCTTTTTAAAAGTAGTAGGTGGTATTATTTTCATTTCTATTTATGATGCAATAAGAACGGGTTGAAGGATGGACAATTCTGTCCTCAAACATTGACTTTTCCAACATAATAAACACCTGGTGTTTAACTCTTGCTAATAAAGTCAAATCTGTTAAATATTATAATCCTTTATATACATAACTGTTTGAGGAGAAGTACAGTCAACAAAGATTGAGGGTCAGTGGGGGAGGACCCAAAAAGTCAGAGTGTCCATGGATAAATTGTTCAATGATACTGCACAGGCTAGGGCAGTTCTGTTGCTGTGGTGCTGGTGCTGGTGGTATTAGCAGAGGTACAAACTGAGCATTTTTGGGGGAAGGGTGAGTGCTTCGGTAAACACTTTGTACATATTGTCTCATTTAATCTTTGTTACAGAGCAAGGTAGATATTATTATTGTCATTTAACAAATGAATAAACAAATATTCCGAGACGCAAAGCATATTGGGCAAGTTGCTAATCCAGATTTTTAGGGCACACACAAAGCCTTTCTAACAATTTCTCAGTTATTCATGGCTCTTAGGTTGCAAAGCCCTCATATCCAAGCTGAACTTGTTTACATAAAACAGTTTTTGTTTAAGTAAGTGAAATCGAAGCGCTGTAGGTTGGGGATCAAACCAGACTGCATGGCCTCCCTTTCTCAAGGTTCTTTCTTGTCTTTGTTTTCTCCAGCACATCTGTTTCAGGCTCTCTACCATTCATGCCCAGGAGCAGCACCCTGGAGAAGACGCAGCCAGACCACAAACCCGTCTCAAGGTTAATCACTGCTGTCGGTCAATGTGATTTTCTCTCTCTGTATGGCAGTGCCATTTTCCCACTGTGGGACCGGAGTATGTGCTGTCATACACAACAATAAACACCGGATGCTGTTAATTCATGGCTCCCCGGCGCGTGCGCGCACACACACACACAGAGGTATCAATGCCTTTCTTTGTAAAATACAATTAAAATTCATTCCTTATTTTAATACAAAAAGATTACATATAATCAAAGCCACACCTACTTCAAAACCAGAGCCAGCCAATAGAAGCAGTTCTAAATTTTAAATTTCTAAGCCTTTTTCTTTTTTCAGAGACATGATTTTGCTCTGTCACCCAGACTGGAGTGAAGTGGCATGATAAAGGCTCACTGCAGCCTTAATCTCCTGTGCTCAAGCAACCCTCCTACCTCAGCCTCCTGAGTAGCTGGGACTACAGGTATGCCCCACTGCACCCGACTAATTTTGTACAATTTTATTAGAGACCAGGTCTTGCTATGTAGCCCAGGCTGGTCTTGAACTCCTGGGCTCAAGCAATCCTCTTTCTTGGTCTCCCAAAGTGTTGGATTACAGACATGAGCCACCGTACCCAGCCAGTCTTTTCTATTTCTCTCAGTCTGAACCTTGTGTGGCCTCTCATACATAATTTTGAAATCTATGGACTAACAGAAATGTTTATTTATTCCTAGCATACCCAATTTAAAACAGTAGATAAAACACAAGATGTGTTCAAAGAACACTGTCATTTAGAAAAGTAGAAAATGGGGAGAAAATTAATATGAATTCCAGTCCAAAACTGAACCAAATCATTATTTCATTCATTCATTTTTATCCAAGTAAACAAGTCGTTACTGAGCCTCCACTGCATGTCAGGTCCTGTTCTAGGCTCTGGATAAAGCACAGGGAGGAAAATAGCAAAGGCTTCTGCTCTTGTGGAGCTTGCACTCTAGTGGGGGAATAAAAATACTTAAGGATAACTAATCAAATAAATAAAATTTTATCAGGATAAGGAAGTAGAAGGGTTATTTATACAACGACTGGGGGGTGTTATGTTCAGATATCTTTGCAATTGAGAAAGGTGTCTTGGAGAACGGGGACTTAGTTGATGATCCCTACGTGGATACATTGGGAAGAACATCTTAGGAAAGGAAATAAAATCTAAAAGCCATCGAATTTGGTGCATTCAAGGAACAATAAAAAAGGCAGGCTGGGTGCAGTGACTCATGCCTGTAATCCCAGCACTTTGGGAGGCCGAGGTGGGTGGATCACGAGGTCAGTAGATTGAGACCATCCTTTTGTAGAGACATGGTGAAACCCTGTCTCTACAAAAAATTAGCCAGGCGTAGGGGCACACGCCTGCAGTCCCAGCTACTTGGGAGGCTGAGGCAGGAGAATCGCTTGAATTCAGGAGGTGGAGGCTGCAGTGAGCTGAGATTATGCCATTGCACCCCAGCCTGGGTGACAGGGCGAGACTCCATCTCAAAAATCAAAAGACAAAAACAAAAACCAAAAAAAGACAGTGAGTATGAAGTCATGCCTGTGAGAAAGCAGGGCAGCAGCTGAGGTATGAAAAAAAGCAGAGTCCTCCTGTGCATCAGTGATGTGTTAGAATTTGGGTTTTCCTCTAAGTACAAATTGGAAAGTCAATAGAAAAGTGTAAGCAGAAAAGTAATAAATCTGTTTCGTAGTTTTAAACGGCTAAGGGATCATTGTGGTCAAGTGTGAAAGCTGACATCCAGTAAGGATATAGGCCAGGTTAAAATAAGTAGCTTCTAAGGTGGTAACAGTGATAGATGGAGAAGGAAAATATTTGCTGTAGAAACAATAAAACCTGCATAAAGATTGAACCTGGTGGGTGAGTGATTCAGAGGTGAATCCTAGGTTTGAGGTTGGGAGTATTTAGTGAATGGTCTCATTTAAGGAGGAAGACATTTATGGTATGTTGATTTCTACATACACAGTAGACATACAAATGGAGCACACCAGAAGGCTACTGTATATACAAGTAAAGTTTTCTTAAGGGAGAAATAAATGCCAGAGATATGAATCAAGCAACTATTAGCAAACACATTAGGATTTCACAGACATAGTCAAACGAACAGATTTTGTCAAAGGTTGCAAAAATTCACTTTTCTGGTTCACGTTGTATTTTTTGGTCCGCCAATTTAGCTGTCCCAGATTTTACACAGTGAAGAGAACCAATCAGCTTGTCATCCTTCATGGCGACACATAAGAAAGTATTGTGAAGTTATGTATCGTAGACATCTAGTGATATCGCAACCGACTTCAGTGCCTTCGAGATATCAGTTATATATAATATGGCACTTGACAGAGGAATTGGGTCAAAAGGGGAAGACAGAGCTCACATGTTCAAATAAAAGAACCTGAGAGCAGAGCGCTGTAGACACTAGACCATGAAGTTGAGGGTGTGACAAAGTTGAAAGCTGAAGTAGGTTCTAACTTTAAGGTCTATTTCTACATCCTATTTTATTAGCTAAACTGCCTTATGGTCTCAGAAAAATGGTGTCTAACTCACTGTACCTAATAAACACATGTTGATTTGATTTTCCAGTAGAAGAATATTAACATAGTCCCATTATCACTATAAACAGTAGACGATTGATCTAGGGTTTAAATATAACAATAAAAGTCAAGTACATTCCAACACATTACTCATAATCAAGGCTGCTAGAGAAGTGAGGTGATGGAAATGAACACAGAGTGATGCTGCCTGGCAGATCTTCAGTGCTGCTCTTGGCCTTGGGTTGTCCATGCCCAGTAAACCTACTCACAGTTCCATGGTCATGTTCTCATCTGAGCGAACTCTCCAAGTGGCTTTCTGAAAGCCTCTATATGTTTATGAATACGTGTTACTCAAGTACCGTCTATCTTCTTCGTAATTAGATACTGTAATCACCAAGGTCAGCATGATTAGCATAAGTGAAAAGAATGGGAAAGAAAGCCAGGGTATGGTTGCTTTCACAGTTTTCCTTAGAGGACATCGATTCTTGTTCAGTTCAGAGTTCTTGTTTTATGATCTTCATCACCTACACGTAAATACTAAAGACTGTATCCTTTACCTGACCTTTTGAAGCTATAGGTTAAGCCATAATAATTATAAATTTGCAGAGAATAAATATTCTTGCTTTTCACACATACAGGTTTCTTTACAAAATAATGCCATTGGGCTAAAGCCACTTAAAAGATAAGCTGTTTTGTCGATGTATAGTTAGTTATTCAAATTTATCCTGTGTGGTGGTGTTTGCTGGCACCAAAATGGTGGAAGGTATTAGACTTGAAAGTTTAGTGCCCTTTCTAAGATCACCATTAATTCTATTTTCATCTCTCACCTCTCTGTGTCCATTAAAATGATGATGCAACAAAAGGCCAATTACATATTTGAGAAAATTGCTAATAGATTAGCCACTTCGCAATCATTTCGCAGGCCTGCTAAAGGTCTTCTTCTGGAGACAGAATGGTAGCCAACATGGGATAAGTCTCTGACCTCCACGTGCCTAATTCAAAAGGAAACAATATGCCATGCTAAAAATAGCTGAATATATCTCTCAGAATTTGTCACGTAACTCCAAACGTACTATTGAAATTGAATATGCCTGCTTCCAAAAGGAAAGTGTTCTAGAATATCATGGAAAAAAGCTCAATGAAAAAAAAAATGGACCAATGAAAAGAACTGTTAGAAGAGCAAAGGAATCATTAGAGAAATAGTATTTTTAAGGATCCGGGCAGAAATCATTTGCCTAGAGAATTTTTGTGTTTAAGAAAACTGTGTCATTCTGAGCAATAGAAAAATGGGCTAGCCAATACCTACTCTCTAGGTATAAAGATCAGAAGCTTAGTTAGTGACGTAATTAAAAATGCTTAAACTGCACCGCACCATAAGAAGAAGTATATACATAAAAAATGGGATCATCAGTACCAGGAAAGACAAGATATCTCAGGTTATTTCTAGACTCAAGTGACTGTTTATCCTTACACTCAAGAATATTCAATTTGCATTGGACATGTTTTGATTTGTTCCTGTTTACCTTAAAGAAAATATTCTGTTTTAAATTCTAATCTCTCTAAAATAAAGTTCCAGTTAAATATAATGTTTATGGGGGAAACTGAACCAAATGGTTTCTTTTAAAAGTAATGTGCCTCACGCTTGTAATCCCAGGAGTTTGGGAGGCCGAGGCGGGTGGATCGCAAGGTCAGGAGAGCAAGGCCAGCCTGGCTAACAGGGTGAAACCACGTCTCTACTAAAAATACAAAAACTAGCCAGGTGTAGTGGCACGTTCCCGTAATCCCAGCTACTCAGGAGGCTGAGGCAAGAGAATCGTTTAAATCCAAGAGGCGGAGGTTGCAGTGAACCGAGGTTGCAGTGAGCCGAGATTGCACCACTGCACTCCAGCCTGGTGTCAGAGCGAGACTCCGTCTCAAAAAAAAATAATAATAATAAAAGGTAGTATGCCTATATACAGGTGAGAATAACCTGAAAACATATTTGAACAAGAGACTGAAATAGGGCAAACTAGCCTTACAATGTATTAAAATGTAACCTAAATCTCTGGTAATCAAGAGTATGACCTTTTCATTTAAACAAAATAAATAAAACTAAGTTTATGGTCACATAAATATTTAAGATATACTAAAGCAGCATTTAAAATACTTCTAAACAGGTGGATTATTTTATAAATTCTATTGAGGAAAGGACTTTGATAATTACTGTAAACATATGATATATACAGGGCTAGCTCCCTTAAAGTCTTAAAACAGTTTTCCACTAAAAAATACAAACAGACTTGTAAATTAGTGGGCAAAGGAGATAAGTAGTTTACAAATTAAACAAGAAATATAATCACATAATACGCCAGTATAAAAAACAAATACAATAATTAAAATACTAATGACATTGCATGTTTTATCTGTAAGTTTGGAAAAGATTAAAAATTATGACATTATCCAGAGTTCGTAAGAGATTTTTGAAAATCACAGAACCCACTCTTTACTTGTTTATGCCTTCAAAATTTGCCATGATAATATGTATCCATTATATTTTCACTGCCTTCTCAACTTTTTAAATTGTTTTATTTGACATTCTATGTCTTTCCTGCTTTGACTTTTCTTTCTTATGGCAATCTATTTATCTTCTCAGGTTACTCAAAATTTCCTAATGATGTTGGAGTGACCCCACTCTACATGAACCTCTATTATTTACAGTTTTTCCATTCCAACGTAGCAGAAGAACGTTAAGAGAGAATTCAGGCTTTTCAAAGTTCTCTAGAATGCCCATCTCAGAATAGAAGTTAGTTTTGTTTTGCTTTGGTTTTTTTCGGTGGAGCCTTGCTCTGCCACCCAGGCTGGAGTGTAGTGGTGGGATTTCACTCACCGCAACCTCCACCTCCTGGGTTCATGCCATTATCCTGCCTCAGGCTCCCGAGTAGCTGGGACTACAGGTGTGCCTGGAATTGGTGGGTTCTTGGTCTTGCTGACTTCAAGAATGAAGCCGCAGACCCTTGCAATGAGTGTTACAGTTCCTAAAGATGGTGCGTCCAGAGTTTGTTCTTTCTCATGTTAGGACGTGTCCGGAGTTGTTCCTTCCTCCTGGTGGGTTTGTGGTCTCGCTGACTTCAGGAATGAAGCCACAGCCCTTCGGGGTGAGTGTTACAGCTCGTAATCAAGCAGCAGCAAAATTTATTGTGAAGAGCAACAGAACAAGCTTTCCACAAACCAGACGTGGACCACAGCAGGTTGCGGCTGCTGGCGCAGGTGACCTGCTTTTATTCACTTATTTGGTCCCACCCACATCATGTTGAATGGTCCATTTTACAGAGTGCTGATTGGTCCATTTTGCAGAGTGCTCATTGGTGCATTTAGAATCTTTTAGCTAGACACCGAGTGCTGATTGGTACATTTACAATCCTTTAGCTAGACACAAAAGTTTTCCACCTCCCCACCAGATTAGCTAGACACAGAACGCCAATTGGTGCATTTACAAACCTTTAGCTAGATACAGAGTGCCGATTGGTGTATTTGCAAACCTTTCGCTAGACACAGAGCATTGATTGGTGTATTTACAATCCTTTAGCTAGACACAGAGCGCTGATTGGTGCATTTACAATCCTTTAGCTAGACAGCAAAGTTCTCCAAGTCCCCACCTGATCCAGAAGTCCAGCTGGCTTCACCTCTCACAGGCACCCACCACCACACCCAGCTAATTTTTTGTATTTTTAATAGAGACGGGGTTTCACCATGTTAGCCAGGATGGTCTCCATCTCTGACCTCGTGATCCACCTGCCTCAGTCTCCCAAAGTGCTGGGATTACATGAGTGAGCCATCGCACCCGGCCAAGACATGGGTTTTAAAGAATGCTTTGCTTGCTTCACATCTCTTTTTGGAAGAGCTCTGTGAATACTATTCCTGTTCTTTTTTTTTTTTTTTTTTTCCTAATAATTATTTCAATTAGAGGATATTTGTGAACGATTTCCCATGGCTCTCTCCTGTTCCTCATATCTTGTGAGCAGAGGTGCTGGCCACCCTCCACCCTTCTTCTGATCTGTCCTTTCAAGGATATTTGCATAGTTAACAGACTTGGAATAGAGTGAAAGAAGAAAGGGGCAAGTTGGTTTGCTCTCCAGTGTGAAAAAATACTACAACCTCCTCCAGAAAAAGAGCTAAAAAGACTTCCTCTCTATTATGACAGATTCAGGTTCCCAAGCTTAGAGTCCCTTTCCTGTGTCACTTACTGCATGTGAAGGTATATCTAACCCTCTTTGTCACCCAGGGGGACTTGGAGTTTCAGGAACCAGTGCAAATTCTGATATTCAACTGCTACTATTTCTGTGAGTACTAATCTGTCTTTTTTTTTTTTTTTTTCTGATTACAATATTTGTATCTTCTGCTTGGATCCAGGAAACTAAGGCAACTTAATTTGTTAGCTTGCTAGAAGAGCATAATCTCAAATGTTTCACAGTTCTTGATTGTTTAAATGATGAGGATGGGATGTGACAAAGATGCGGCTTAATTAAGCAGAAAGAATGAGGACCTCATGGGTTAATTAGAGTGATTTGAAGGAAGTCCATGGGGATCAGTGATGAAAATGTTTACAAATCATATTGCCAAATGGAGCGTAAGTGGACCTCTGCTATATTGTCTGCTAATAAGAGGGAGTTGGGTGGGTGAGTGTACCCTTAGAGCTAGCAGCTGTCTGGGAGGTTATGTTGTACGCACTGTCACACAGCACCACTGACTAATCTATGTTCTATGTCCTGCTTGTAAACAACACTGTCTTTCCAGGGGCACCCTGTGTGTCCTCAAAATTGTACTATTTGTGTGGATATCAGGCATTAACTTGCTTCCTACCCCTCCCAACCCCATTCCACCCTGAAAAATAAAACCTAGTGAATTGCACCATCTTAGTGGTGGTAGTAAGTAACCTTTAAGTCTTAAAGCAATACTATCAGCGAATCATATAGCCCTCAGGCAATTGCGGGCATATCTCCAAAATGAGGCCAACCCTGGTTATTCAGGGGAACTTCCCAGAGGGATAACTAATTGATTATTTAAGCCCGCACTGTTGGCAGTTTTCTCTGTGATGGGAATCATCCTATTAGAAAACTTGTTACAACATTTTGTGCTGACTTGACCTGCAGTGATAAATGACACCATGGTATCTTGGGAAGGCATTCAGGTCTGCCTAAACTCCCTGGCAAGGAAAGTTAAAGACTACAGACTTGTGCAAAACTTCTTTCCAGTGGGTCAAGATGGAGGTGGGACCATAAAGAATGCGTCCTCGTCTACCTGGATTATTGCCTATGATCAAACAGAAAGATCAACTCAGAAACTTAAAGAGCAAGACACTTGGATTTCAAAAATTCATCCCGATGGTTACTGAGTATTGTTTTTTTTTTTTTTTTTTAAACCTGGTTGAATGAAAGACTCTAGGAGCATAAATGAAGTCAATATTTCAGGTGGGACTCATCCTTCAATGTTGAGTCCCATTGAAAGTAGTCTTAATTAAATGACATTTGAGATACATTAAATAAATTTGATACCAGCTTCTGCCAGTCAGATTAATTAGAGTTACTGCAAGAGTGGCAGACTCATGGGAAAGTCTTCAGAAGCCAAGACAGTGGAGAAACAAGGGGTAAATATTACTAAGGAAAATTCTCCATGGGTCTGTCACATTTTTGCATGTCTCGGGAGTGGGACTGCCTGGTTGTAGACTGTCTTTCCAAGGATGTTCGTATACTGAATAACCTTGGAATATAGTGTCTTCTCTACACCCTCACACTCCTGCATCCCAGAGAAAAGTGCGGGTTTGTTTACTGTCCAGAATAACAAAGACAATGCCTTTCTCTGGGCAAAGATCAAGGCAGGCTTACTGTCTTTTGGTTTTCCTAAAATGGTGATTCCTCTCTTTTAACACAACCTACTGCAAACATGGGCATTGCTTAACACTCTGTGTCACCTGTGGGATCAGGGGATTGAGGAACTGGCAACAGTACAGATGCTTTTGCCATAGCTCTTGCTCTTAATAGCAAATGGCCCTTTGTCTCTGACCCAGAAGTGTTGCGTCTTCTGCCAGCATCCAAAAACCTGCGCCAAGCTAAGCTATTAGCTTGCAAGTAAGGTAAATTCCCAAACCCTTCCTGGTGTTTGATAGAAAATATTGGCCAATATTGGTCAATAAATCATATTGTCAATAAATCATAAAATGATTCATTATTTTTTAGCTAAATATATACTTGATATCGCTTATCAAATGATCAACTCTCAGCATGTAGAAATACATTATAATTTGACATCAGGTAGTGGAAAGTTAAATTGGGTGATATTTATTGAAATTCTGATTGTGACAGATGTTCATGATCATTTCTCATATTGAGCCTAAAGTCTGGAACATGAAGGATTAATTATTTATAATAAAAGATCTTTCTTACTTTAACTCTTTTTTTCTCTTCCTTTTTCCCTTCCTATGAACCTAACTAATGTCCCTAAGTCATTGAAATGATGGCTCTGGACAGCAGAAAAAGTCTGCTCTGAGAAGTGATAGTAAATTCATGAAAGTGAAAATGACCCTTGAGAAAGGGATACAAAGCAAAACGCTCTTCATCAAAGAGATCTTGGGAATGCTTTTAAGAACAAGGTAGAGGAAATAAAGTCCTTAAAAGAGATTGAACATAAACATTTTTAGAAAAGGACTGAACCAAGAAAGTGTAAATAAAGCAAAGTGTAAAGGAAGCAAAGAAAAGAGAGTGTAAAAATAATGCAGTTTTGTAGCAGGGTCAAATACTGCAGAAAGGACGATTAGCATGAGAGCTCTAAGGAGGCCAATGAGTTTGGCAATTAGGAGGTCACTGATGACATTTAATCTTACAAGTCACTACATAAGTCAGCTAATGAAGACAAAGCTGCCAGGTCCCCCCAGTGTATCATAGTATCAGCCCTGCGGTGGGTGATATTATCCACAGGGTAACGCTTAATGATGAATAGTAGTGTGATTAAATTGCCATAGAATACCAATGGGAATGTTCATTGCAACCCTTTAAATACCAACAGCACAATTAATACTCTAGAACAGACATGCAAGAAATAGATAGTGGTTTGCCACTTACATCACTGTCAAATTTTATGTCACCTTCGGGGGTTTATTGATGTGAAATGAAGTGCATTTATTCAAATAGAGTTAGTTCTGAAGAATAAGAACTTAATAAAATGGGATTATACATAAAAATGGAAACGCTCTTTAATATGCATATGTTGTTACTATTCTGTAATTGCTAAGGCTATTGTCTCCATAATGTAGAATATTTTTAACAAAGAACTAAAATTACAATAGTCAGGTAGCAAATGTACCTTTAAGAAAGGTCACCTTTTTTGATCCATTGAAAGAATATATCCTATTAAAGGTATTTTCTGTATTAACAATTTCAACTCTATGTAATTAAGTGTAATATTCTCCTACTGTACTGTGAAAGCATATTTTTTCCTTTCAAAAACTACATAAATTTCTAGAATTCACAGCTGCCTGATATTTATTTTTATGCTTTTTAGGAATAACCTTTAAGTGCTAGACAAACCCACAGTATATGGCAGTGAATTGTCAATATTTTATCTTATCGGTTAAAATTTGCTTTACATGTCAAAGGGGAATGTGTGTGTGTGTGTGTGTGTGTGTGTGTGTGTATGCGCGCGCGCATGCGTATATGTGTGTCTGTTTAGGTCAAGGTCGACAAACTTTGTATGTAACAGTAAATATTTTCAATTTTGCCAGCCATGGGTTCTCCATCACCATTATTCTTCTCTACTATTATAGCAAAAAATCACACGTAGATATCATGTAGACAAATGGGCCTAGCTGTATTCTAATCACACTTCCTTTACCAATACAGGCAGAGCAGGACAAATTTGGCATGAGAGGCTATAGTCTGCTGAACTTTGTTATAAATAATACATAGTGGCTCATTCATGGCAGTTGTTGTTATTGACAGTAAGACTGAATTGAGGATGTGTAAGAAACACCAAAACATATAAATTAGGATAGTAGTAAAAGACACATGATTTTCAAATTACAAAATAATTAGGAAAATAGCAATTAAACAATCTATATAACATATTGCCAAAAATGAATATATAACACAGAAAGCATTCAAAAAACTATTAGAAGTAAAACCTGTGTCTTCAGTTAGGGAAATAAATGTAAACATGCACATTTTTTTCCAGGAAATTAAGTGTTGCAAATTCCTGCTTTTGAAATAAAATGATTTCTAAGAAAACTATATGTTAACATAAAGAACTATTAATTATGTAAGTATAAAGAAATATCAGGTAACTATAGGCAGATAAAAAATTAAATGACAAATTTAGTGAAATGGTAAGATTAGACTGCAAGAAAAAACAAAAGGTAGAAACAATAAATAAATTTACTACAGAGAAAAATACTCACCAATAAATAATTTTTCAATAAGAACTTTGTGTGCCAAGTGTTGTAAGAGCTAATTATTTTAAAATGTGAAAAAATGAAAAATGTGTGGATCTTAAATAGATATGTAAAACATAAAATTAATGAATAAATGACAGAGAAATGATAATTTTTTACTGCCTTTTGACTATTGGTGAATACTCAAAATTGTGTATTGGGTATTTGTAAATATGTATTTTATGGTAGACCTCCGTAGAACTTCTCAATAAATCAATGAAACTCAATTTGTACTTGCTTTCTCAATATAGGTGATGAATTTATCTCCTCATCTGCTCTTGAGCTGCACTTGGTAAGGACATTGTGATGAAAGAATGAAAGAAGGAGCTGAGGAGTGGAAATCTGGGCCTTTTATGGTATCTTAAAATTTCCCCGCTAGCCCTTCTCTGTCCATCTCAGTCTTTCTGTTATGCAAAACAAACAATCAAACAACATAGCAACACATTTTTAGTTAATCTACACCAATGTATGCTTGTTACATGCTGCAAATTGCAGACCATAATGAAAACAGCATTGGATATTTTTGCTCGAGTTCCAGTTCTCAGCTAAAGATGGAATATTCTATTACCACCACACTTTAAATTCTGAGAGTATAAACAGATTTAGCACAAGAAAAGTAAACAAAAAACCAAGTCCCTGGGCTTTCTGCCTCCAATCCTGCCTCACACAGGTCTATTGGAATAGATTTGCCCTTTCTTCAAGAATTCAGTTCGCCAGGGCCAGGCACCATCCTCTGTTTTACATGGGTCTTTTATGTTACACTATTGTCTTCAAAGGCATTTATGAAAGGGAAAGTGGTCCAGAAGCTAGATTCTCAACTACCTAAAAAATTACACATTTTGAGGCAATGAGTGACATTCCAGTTGCTTTGGTTACAAACATCCTGAATTTCTTATTTATTTATTTATTTATTTATTTATTTATTTATTTATTTTGAGACAGAGTCTTGCTCTGTCACCAGGCTGGAGTGCACTGGCGTGATCTCAACTCACTGCAACCTCCACCTCCTGGGTTCAAGTGATTCTCCTGCTTCAGCCTCCCAAGTAGCTGGGACTACAGGTGGGCACCACCACGCTAGCAAATTTTTGTATTTTTAGTAGAGACGGGGTTTCACTATGTTGGACAGGGTGGTCTTGATCTCTTGACCTCGTAATCCACTCACGTCGTTCTCCCAAAGTGCTGGGATTACAGGCGTGAGCCACTGTGCCCGGCCCATCCAGCATTTCTTAATCTGAGAGTAAATAGCAGGGAGGCAATTGAGGAGCTCACTGTTTACTTGCAAGCACTAAGATGCTTCTTTTATTTTCTTTTTTTGATGTCTGTGTCTCCAGCAGATAAACCTGCATTATCTTCGGAATTCTGTCATATAGGTAGTTAGGTTAGTGGAAACTTTACCACACATGGGCAATGATTGGATGAATTGTTATTGTTTTTAAACATTTTGTATGATTTTTTTGACCTTACATTCAAACTTTAGGGACATTCATAGAAATTTTCAGGTTTGCCTAGTCAGACATCACTTCAAATGGTTTAAAGACTTCTAAATTTCCCATAACACCCAGCAATTCCATTCTTAGGGATATACGCAAAAGTAATGAAAACATATGCCCTACAAAAACAATTTTCTAAACATAAATAACAGCATTATTTATAATAGACAAAATGAGGACAGAACCCAAATGTTGATCAACCGGTGAATGAATAAACAAAATGCCTTGTACCTGTGCCTTATACCTATGCAATAGAATACTATGAAGAAATAATACTAATTCATGCCATAGCGTGGACCAACCTCAAAACTATTGGGCCAAATAAAAGAAACTAGATGCAAAAGATCACATAAAATATCTGAATAGGAAAATACGTACACACGAAAAGTGTTTTGTTTTTGTTTTTGTTTTTGTGACAGGATCTCCTTCTGTCTCCCAAGCTGGAGTGCAGTCAGAGGCTCACAGAAGTTCTCTGCAGTTAAGTCGTGAGAATTATCTAAGGATAGGATTTAAATAGCAGAGAATCCTGGTAAGAGAGACTCAAACCCTACTTCCATTCTTACTGGTTACTTGATCTTGGGTGCTTAGTTTCTATAGCCTCCATTTCCTCATATGTCAATGGGCTTGACTGTGCCTCACAACCAGACTTATGTGTGCAGCTTAAAGTTCTTACAGAGTGTCTGATATGTAATAAATGACCATTTATTATTCCTAGGATTTGATCTGATAGAGAAAAGGCTAGAATTTTGTTACTGAAATATAATGCAATAAATACATAAATAAGTGTACTTTTGAAGAAGGAAACAGAATTGTGGTTACCTGGAAGCTGTGGGAAATTTGCACGTGGTCCCACTGTTTCTCACAACCATCCATGTCTTCAGTCTTGGGTCCTGCAATATGACTCTTACAGTGATGCTAATTAAAACCATCCCTGTAAACTTTGGAAAATTAATCAGGGAAGAAGGGTGAGGGAGAAATGAAAATAATCCATTGTGGCACACTCAGCATTCATTATGAGGCCACTCTGCTCTCTACTCCTTCTTCATTTGGTGCCTGTTGCCCCAGAATCACGTAGACCCTGTTACAAGATGATGGTTCCCGTTAACTGCCCTATACATAACAATTAGAACAGGTCCTGCTTCCTCTTCCCCTAAGCGGCCTGAGGTAATCTGTGAAAATGGTTCGCTATTCACTTGACCCGGAGAACCCCACGAAATCATGCAAATCAAGAGGTTCCAATCTTCGTGTTCACTTTAAGAACACTCGTGAAACTGCCCAGGCCATCAAGGGTATGCATATTCGAAAAGCCACGAAGTATCTGAAAGATGTCACTTTACAGAAACAGTGCGTACCATTCCGACGTTACAATGGTGGAGTTGGCAGGTGTGCCCAGGCCAAGTAGTGGGGCTGGACACAAGGTCGATGGCCCAAAAAGAGTGCTGAATTTTTGCTGCACATGCTTAAAAACGCAGAGAGTAATGCTGAACTTAAGGGTTTAGATGTAGATTCTCTGGTCATCGAGCATATCCAAGTGAACAAAGCACCTAAGATGCGCCGACGGACCTACAGAGCTCATGGTCGGATTAACCCATACATGAGCTCTCCCTGCCACATTGAGATGATCCTTACTGAAAAGGAACAGATTGTTCCTAAACCAGAAGAGGAGGTTGCCCAGAAGAAAAAGATATCCCAGAAGAAACTGAAGAAACAAAAACTTATGGCACGAGAGTAAATTCAGCATTAAAATAAATGTAATTTAAAGAAAAAAAAAAAAAAGAACAGGTCCTTGCACACCAGTGAAACCACTGATGCCAGCTGGTTTGAAGGACCCCCACAGGAGGCTGACTCACTAAAGAATGAAGCGTCCACATCCAGATGATTTCATCCTCCTCACCCCAGCCAATCAATGACCCCAGTTTTCCAGTCTCTTCACTTTCCATGATCCCTTTAAAAATCCCAGACTAGAACTCATCAGGCAGATGGACTTGAGTGTCCTCCCATCTCCTTGCTGTGTGCCGTGCAATCATTAAACTCTGCAAACCCTGCTGTCTCAGTGTATTGGTCTGCTACTGCATAGCAGGCATACAAACCTTTTGGTCCTATGACACTAAATGTGTATTTATTTTTCAGTAGAATTAAAGGATGTCATTTTCTATATTGGGCAGTGCTGGGAATTGAAACTCAACCTTGTAAAACATGTACACGGAAACAAAATTTATTCGTAATTGCCATAACTTGGAAGCAACTAAAATGCCCTTCAGTAGGTGAATGGATAAGTAAGCTGTAGCATATCCAGAGAATGGAATACCACAGCACTAAAAGGAAATTATTTATCAAGCCATGACAAGACACAGAGAAACCTTAAATACATGTTATTAAGTTAAAGAAGCCAATCCCAAAAGGCTACACGCTGAATGATTCCAACTATATTACATCCTATAAAAGGCAAAACTGTGGAGACAGTAAAAGATTAGTGGCTGCAGAAGTCAGACTGGAAAAGATAAATTAACAGGCAGAGTACAGAGGATTTTGAGATAGTGAAACTACTCTGTATGATACCATAACCGTGGCTATATGTCATTTTACTTTTGTCCAAATCCATAAAACGTACAATACCAAGAGAGAGTTTTCACGCCTAATGTGGACTATGGACTTTGAGTGATAATGATATGGCAACATGATTTTATTGATTGTGACAAATGCATCACTCTGGTATTGGATGTGGATGGTGGGAGGGGCTATGTATATGAGATGCAGAAAATATGTGGGATCTCTCTGTTCCATGAACTTTTGTTGTGAACCTAAAACTGCTCTGAAAAATGAAATCTATTTAAAAACAAGCAAACAAACAATACCCAATCCTGTGAAGATGGAAGCTCTTCTTGGCACATTTATATGCTGATCTACAAGTCACCGTAGTTTTGCTTCTATAAGAAAAAAAATTCAAACCTATACAAGATTGTGTAATGTCTCTATATTGTGTATTACTTAATTTCAGGGCCCCGTTGTCATTCATTTGTATTCTAGTCATTTAGCATAAATCCTGAACTGTGTATTATATGGTGAGTTGTTGTAAACCTTAAAACTTCTTTATAAGAAGTCCTCCAGTACTCATGTGGTAGGTTAAAAAAATGCCCCCAGCCCCAAAGATATCCATGTCCTAATCTCTGGAATCTGTGAGTGTTATATTATATGGCAAAAAGAGAGAAAGAAGGAAAGTGTTTGCAGATGTGATAAAGTTAAGGATCTTGAGATGGGGACATTCTCCTAGCTTAACTGAGTGGCCCTAAATGTAATCACATCTCCTTCTAAGAGGGAGGTAAAGGGAGATTTCACACACAGACACACATGGAGGAGAAGGTGGGGGGAAGATGCAACAGAGGGAAATTTGAAGACATTTGTCCTAAAGTTTGGAGTAACACGGAGTAATGTGGCAACCACCAGAAACCCAAAGTGTCAAGGAATTCAGAGGGCACTGCCCTACCAACACTTTGATTTCAGCTCAGGCGTACAGATTTTGGATTCCTGGCCTCCAGGACTCTGATAGAATAAACGTCTTGTTTCAAGCCATGGCGTTTGTCACCATTTGTTATAGCAACAATGGGAAAGCAGTACAGCTCCTCAAATTGTTTTGGAAAAAAAGTGCTATCAAACCACTGAACCTAAAACGAGGTCACTGAGCTGACCCCTCCCATCTGTTGCCAAACTCCTTTTTTGATTGATCATGTGTAGGGATTGTATTTTTCTAAGACGAGTTCAAAATATTACAGATTGACCTTGAATCCATTCATCTTGGTGCTCTACTGGGTTGGTCTTAACGTTGCCTCAATCTTTGTATCCTAAGGTTAAGTTGTGTGTGTGTGTGTGTATCGGGGGGTGGGGTGGAGTGTGTGTGTGTGTGTGTGTGTGCGTGTGGGTGGGGGTCGTTGTGTGAGAGTGTGTGTGGGAGTGTGCGTACCGCTTCTCTCATTTACACTGCTGAGTCGATATAGGGCTGTAGAGTGTATAGAAAGTGAAATGTATATGTGGTACAAAGATGCTTTTGCCAAAGAAGTCATTTATGGGTATCCATGCTCTATAATGAGCATTTCCTCTCATTTATTTGAGAATAGTAATAGAGACATTCCTTTTAGCCCTTAGGCATGTTTCCAGTCAACTAAATCAAATCCTATTTGTATCTCCCAGTCTTTCAATTATTTTTATTGCTTGCTTTATTCCTCTCTTCACTTTATTTTTTCCCATTTAAAACTGGAAAATTAACCAGTGAATTTAGCCTGCATTAGCATCTGCCTGACTCCCATAGAGATGAGGCACATGGCTCACCTAATATCACTGGAGACTTCTTTATTTTGCTTTGTCTGATCAGTAATAAGACTCAATTTTTAAATAATCATAATAGCCCAGACATAATCAGAAAAACACGATTTTTTGAAGTAGTTACATCAGGCAAAACATTTATTCTGATGATACTTCCACTTCTCAAAATAGTTTCACATCTCCTTTACAGATTTGGCCTTAGAGTCAGTTTTCAGGTTAAACAATAAAATGAGCATCTCATTATTTAAAAGTCACAGTTCTTATCATTTTAGGCAAAAGCAATAGGATCCAGGTTTATTAACCATGAATTTTTTCCATTTATAAAATTTCAATCTATATTTTAGAGATTTCTATTTACCATATTTGAAGATATCTTAAATGAGGATTTTACCTTTAAAGGCCCTAATTTTTCTTCAGGTGATTAAACAGAAACTATTTTCTCCTGCAGTAGAATCTTTAGACCCAGGCGAGGGTCACCTGGTTTTGGAGAAGAGTATAAGAATATTTTCAAGCCCTCCTTGAGTGTCTGGGACCAGCCATCCCCATTGCAACCTGGGCAGGGTGCTGCCCTGAGCACCTACTGGGGGTGCATGTCCCACTCTTTGTCTCTCCCCTTGGGAGCTCTCTCCAACTCCCCATCCCCAATCTTTCCCCGTGCTCTTTGGGACATCCAGATGCTCAGGAGATGAGGCGATGGGCAGCCATGGGGTAGCACCTGGCCTGTAGTATTCAGCCTCTGCATAGACGATCCTGGGAAACAGATGATGTGGGATTGGGACATCAAGATGGTGTGGACATTCTGATTTTGGGTGACACTCGATCACTGTGGAAGTAGGGTCAAGTCAGTGCTTTGGGCTGGGGCTGCATGTGTGGGCAGGTATTCAGGCCTTCCCTCATCTTTTTCTGCCCATGCTGCCTACAGTGGCCTAGTGCTGAGGTCAGCTGCCCCCCTCCCCAGGTTCTGCCCATGGGCCAGGCCATGCTTTCCACTCTGGCAGTGTGTGGACATCCAGGTGTCCTCAACAGTGAAAGAAGTCTCAGGCAAGGCTTGATTACAGGCTACAAAGTTCAACAGAAGATATGTTTAAGAGAACATGTGTTGTTCTAGGTTTGCACAATAGCATCATAGAATTTCCAATGGAAAAATTAACATGAATAAGTAAATTATCTTTTACATTTTCCTGTACATTCTGCATAAGAGCTGCCCTTGGGATTATCATCAGCAAAAATAGCGATGATGTTTGAGAGCCTCAGAGCTGCACAACGAGTGTGAGTAGGCATCATGGCGTCATGAGCAACAATGAAACAGAGTAAAATAAAGGCTATTTGGGAACCATAAAGGCAAGAAGATATGTATTGTTTTAATACAAACATGTCCAGTGAGCCATGAGATGAGTAACAGGAGTGCACTCACCTTTGACTTAGGGGAGAGATATGAAATTAGCAAGAAATGGTGCTCTTGACAAGAAAGAACATGAAGAGATGGTCCTAAGACCTGAATGGTACGAGATGGCGCCTGAAGACTATGCAGACTCTTCATCTGCCCTGAATAGATGATAAACAAATATGTAAGCACCTTTCTGTATGCATTATTTTACATCTTCATCAATAGATCGCTATACTTTTTTATAAGCCTATGAATTAAAAAATGTTTTTATGAAATTATTTTATAGACAAGAATCCTTAAATAATTTGGTTCTACCCCTGCATACTCCACAGACAGCCTAATACTGTAGATAATTAACTATATTGACTCCAGATTCACATGATGCTATTGTTAATCTATCTAATAAATAATCATTGAGCTCCCACTAAGTGCCAGAAACAGCTTGTTGGAGACAGTGAAAAGAAATATATTTTACAGGAATATGGTATTAGACAGGGCTCTCTAGAGAGAAAGAACTGATAGGATATATATAAATATGAAAGTGAGTTTATTAAGGAGAACTGACTCACACAATTACAAAGTGAAGTCCCATGATAGGCCCTCTGCAAGTTGAGGAGCAAGGAAGTGGCTCGATCCAAGTTCCAAAACCTCAAAAGTAGGGAGACCTACAGAGCAGCCTTCAATCTGTGGTGGAAGGCCCAAGAACCCCTGACAAACCACTGGTGTAAGTCCAAGTGTCCAAAAGCCAAAGAACTTGGAGTCTGATGTTTGAGGGCTGGTGTGGGTCCTCCGTATGCTGAGCGCCAGTCCCCTGGGCCCACTGTTCTTTCTTTATACTTTGTCTCTGTGTCTTATTTCTTTTCTCAATCTCTCATCCCACCTGCCGAGAAAGACCCACAAGTGTGGAGGGGCTGACCCCCTTCAGCATGGGAGAAAGATGAAGGCCAAAAGACTCAGCAAGTCAGCTTCTGCCACCTTCTTCTGCCTGCTTTTCTAGCCACACTGGCAGCCGATTGGATGGTGCCAACCACATTGTGGGTGGATTTTCTTGAAGGTGGGTCTTCCTCTCCCAGTCAACTGACTCAAATGTTAATCTCTTCTGGCAACACCCAGAAACACCCAGTTACACCCAGAAATAATATTTTGCATCTTTCGATCCAATCAAGTTGACAATATTAACCATCACAAGTCCACCTCTTGTCAACTTGAACCCATACAAATCTCCTGAAATCATATGTAATCTCCAAATAAAGATAATATTAAGGTCATAATTACACATAACATAATACAGCTGACTTTCATACAACTGGAAGCACAGTAATCCTTCACCTAGATGCTATTATGTAAAGTTATCAACACTTAAATGCTGACATGAAGTCAGTAAATCTTATGTTACTTGATTAAGAAAAAAAAAAAAGAAAATGAAGATATATTTTCTTAGTACAAGTGTATACATACACAAACATGTTCTTAACAAATTAAGAAGGAAATATTTATAACAATTACAGTCTTCATTTCTGCACTTGTCACGTGGCCATGGATAGTACTGATGACTACCTTCTTCTGCTATTCATTCTGTATTTCCTTTGCCTTCAGCAAGCACCTAAGCAGGTTGTGGTTTTTTTTACCTGCTGGAGTGATCCAAATCTTCATTCCTGAAGGTTGTGGGCCATCTGTAGTCCTACCTGGATTGAGTTGTTGCAGTTTCCCATTAACCTGAATCACAGGGCATGGCAATACTAAGAGACACCCTAATGGATCTTCTGTATTCCACACATACACTATCTTACCTCCACAGTGGAGTAGTAGATTGATTTACTCTTGATATTCCAGGTCAATCACCCCAGCCAATGCTGTGACTCTTTCCTTAGCCTGTTGACTTAGAGTTTGGAGGAAATCAATGTGGCCAGCTGGCAATCTTAACTTGCAGTTTAGTGGAATCATTGTTGTGCCTCCTGGTGGCAGCATTCCTCCCTCTGGAACTAAGACCTCTAGGCCAGCAGAATATGATGTCATGGGAAGAGGGAGCAAAAATTTTGCAAGCAGGTCACTAAGGGTCATAGTGAGTGATGCCATTTCCACTTGTACCCCTTGATTCCTAGACCTGTGAATCCGGGCTATGGGAGAAACAGTACCACATATTGGACACTAATTCAGAGCATACATAGATTTCTGGAGAACTTTGCCCCGGCCATGCAAAGTACTGTCACCTTGTAGGCAATGTAATTGTGACTTCAAAAGGCCACTCCGTTGTTCTATCAATCCAGCTGCTTCAGGATGATGGGGTACACGGTAAGGCCAGTGAATTCCAGGAGCACGAACCCACTGCTGCACTTCTTTGGCCGTAAAGGGAGTGCCTTGGTGAGAGGCAATGCTGTGTGGAATACTGTGACAGTGGATAAGGCATTCTGCGAGTCCACAGATGATAGTCTTGGCAGAAGCATTACCTGCAGGATAGGCAAACCAATATCCAGAGCACATGTCTATTCTAGTGAGGACAAAATGCTGCCCATTCCGTGATGAACGAGTCCAATATAATCAAACTGTCACCAAGAAACTGGTTGATTATCCTAAGGAATGGTGCCATATTGAGGGCTCAGTGATGATCTCTGCTAATGGCAAATTGGGAAATCAGTGATGGCTGTAGCCAGGTCAGCCTTAGTGAGTGAGAGTTTATGTTGCTGAGCCCATGCATAACATCCATCCCTGCCACCATGGCCACTTTTTTCATGAGCATATTGGGCAATGACAAGGTTGGCTGTGGAAAGAGGCTGAGTAGTGTCCACAGAGCAAGTCATCCCATACACTTGATTATTAAAATCCTCCTCTGCTGAGGTCACCCTTTTGTGACCATTCATGTGAGATACAAAGATCTTCACAGTTTTTGCCCATTCAGAGAGGTCCATCCACATACTTCTTTCCCAGATTTCCTTTTCACCAGTTTTCCAATCATACTCCTTCCAAGTCCATGACCATTCAGCCAAACCATTGGCTACAGCCCATGAATCAGTATGTAATCACACATCTGGCCATTTCTCCTTCCAAGCAAAGTGCACAACCAGGTGCACTGCTCGAAGTTCTGCCCACTGGGAAGATTTTCCTTCACCACTGTCCGTCAGGGATGCCTTAGAAAGAGGCTGAAGTGCTACTGCTGTCCACTTTCGAGCGGTGCCTGCATTTCTTCTCTTCTGTTCAACTGTGCATAAGGAACTCCCCATGAGGTCATTGGTGCAGATAGTGAGAGAGAAGGCAGGGTGGCAGGAGTGGAGACCATGGGCATTTGAACCATGTCCTCAGGTAACCTTCTTCCGCCTTCAGGACCTGCTTGACCCTGATCACATATATACAACTTCCATCTGATGATGAAATGCTGCTGTGCATGACCCACTTTATGGCTATATGGTTTAGAAAGCAACCAGTTCATGATAGGCAGATCAGGTAACATGGTAACTTGATGACCCGTAGTCAAACATTCAGTTTCTACCAAAGCCCAGTAACAAATCAAGAGCTGTCTCTCAAAAGGAGAGTAGTTATCTGAAAAAGATGGCAGGGCCTCACTCCAAAATCCTAGAGGCCTCTGTTGTGATTCACTATGGGGGCCTGCCAAAGGCTCTGCACAGCATCCCTACCTGCCACTGACACCTCCAGCACCATTGAATCTGTTGGGTCATGTGGCCCAAGTGGCAGAGAAGTTTGCACAGCCGCATGGATCTGTTGCATTGCCTTCTCCTATTCTAGACCCCACTCAAAACCAGCAGCATTTCAGGTCATGTGATAAGTGGGCCAGAGTAACACATCCAAATGAGGAATGTGTTGCCTCCAAAATCCAAATAGGCCCACTGGGCATTGTGCTTGTTTCTTGGTTGTAGGAGGGGCCAAATGCAGCAAGTTATCTTTCACCTTAGAAGGAATATCTCTACATGCCCCACATGACTGGACCCCCAGACATTTTACTGAGGTAGAAGTTCCCTGAATTTTAGTTGAATTTATTTCCCATTCCCTGGCACACAAATGTGTCACCAATAAGTCCAGTGTGTTTGCTACTTCTCACTCACTGGGTCCAATCGGCATAATATCATCAAGGTAATGGACCAGTGTGATTGTGGAAGGGAAAAGTGATCAAGATCTCTGTGGACAAGATTATGATACAAAGCCCAAGAGTTCATATACCCCTAAGGTAGGACAGTAAAGGTATATTGCTGGCCTTGCCAGCTGAAGGCAAATTCCTTCTGGTGGATCTTATGGACAGGAATGGAGAAAAAGGCATTTGCCAAATCAATGGCTGCCTACCAGGTGCCAGGAGATGTGTCAATTTGCTCAAGCCATGAAACTACATCTGGTAGAGTAACAACAATTGGCATCACCACTTGGTTAAGCTGATGATAATCCACTGTCATTCTCCAAGATCTGTCTGTCTTCTTCATTGACCAAATAGTAGAACTGAGTGGGGATGTGGTGGGAATCACCACCCCTGCGTCTTTCAAGTCCTTGATGGTGGCATTAATCTGTGCAATCCCTCCAGGGATGCGATATTGTTTTTGATTTACTATTTTTCCAGTAGCTCCATTTTTTCTAGCAGCTCTAATGGCTTCCATTTGGCCTTTCCCACCATAATAGCCCTCATCCTACTGGTCAGGGAGTCAATGTGGGGGTTCTGCCAGCTGCTAAGTATGCTTATGCCAATTATGCATTCTTGCACTGGGGAAATGACCACAGGATGAGTCCAGGGACCCACTGGACCCACTGTAAGTCAGATCTGTGCTGAAACTCCATTAATTACCTGATCTCAGAGAGTGGGGTACTGCTATAAAGATACTTGAAAACATGGAAGCCAACTTTGGAACCAGGTAAGAGGCAGAGATTGAAACAGTTTGGAGGGTTCAGAAAAAGACAGAAAGATGTGGGCAAGTTTGAAACTTCCTAGATGCTTGTTAAATGGCTCTGACCAAAATGCTGATAGTGATGTGGACAATGAAGCCCAGGCTGAGGTGGTCTCAGATGGAGATGAGGAACTTCTTGGGAACTGGAGCAGAGGTCACTCTTGCTATGCTTTAACAAAGAGACTGTCGGAATTTTGCCCCGGCCCTAGAGATCTGGGGAACTTTGAACTTGAGAGAGACGGTCTAAAATTGGAATTTGTGTTTCAAAGTAGAGCATAAAAGTTTGGAAAATCTGCAGCCTGGTGATGTGACACAAAAGAAAAACCAATTTTCTGGGGAGGAATTCAAGCTGGCTGCAGAAATTTGCCTAAGTAACCAGGAGCCAAATGTCAATCACCAAGACAATAGGGAAAATGTCTAAAGGGCATGTCAGAGATCTTGGAAGCTGCCTCTCCCACAGCAGGGTGGGAGGCATAGGTGAAAAAATGGTTTTGTGGACTGGGCCTAGGGCCCCGCTGCTCTGTGCAGCCTCAGGACATGGAGCCCTGCATCCCAGGTGCTTCAGCACCAGCTGTGGCTAAAAGCGGCCAAGGTACAACTCGAGCTGTCGTTGGTGCAAGCCCCAAACCTTGGCAGCTTCCACGTGGTGTTGGGCATGTGGATGCACAGAAACCAAAAACTGAGGTTGTGGAACCTCCACCTAGATTTCAAAGAATGTGTGGAAATGTCTGTATGTCCAGGCAGAAGTCTGCTGCAGGGGCAGAGCCTTCATGGAGGACCTCTGCTAGGGCAGTGCAGAAGGGATATGTGGGTTGGAGCCCCAACATAGAGTCCTCACTGGGCCATTGCCTAGTGGAGCTGTGAGAAGAGGGCCACTATCCTTCAGACCCCAGGGTGGTAGATGTGCCAACAGCTTGCACCATGTTCCAGAAAAGTCACAGGCACTGAATGCCAGCCTGTGAAAGCAGCCAGGAGGGGAACTGTATTCTGCAAAGCCACAGGGGCAGAGCTGCTCAAGACCATGGGAGCCCTCCTCTTGCATCAGTCTAATGTGGATGTGAGACATAAAGTCAAAGGAGATCATTTAGGAGCTTTAAGTTTTAATGACTGCTCCACTGGATTTTGAACTTGCATGGGGCCTGTAGCCCCTTTCTATTGGCTAGTTTCTCTCATTTGAAATGGAAGCACTTACACAATTCCTGTACCTCTAGTATATCTAGGAAGTAATTAACTTGTTTTTGATTTTACAGGTTCATAGTTGGAAGGGATTTGTCTCAGATGAGACTTTGGACTTGGACTTTTGAGTTAATGCTGGAATGAGTTAAGCCTTTGGGGGGCTGTTGGGAAGGCATGATTTTTTTCTGAAATGTATAATATAAAGGCCATAAGATTTGGGAGGTGGCAGGGGCAGAATGATATGACTTGGCTCTGTGTTCCCACCCAAATCTCATCTTGAATTGTAATCCCCAGGTATTGAGGGAGGGACCTCGTGGGAAGTGACTGGACCATGGGGACAGTTTCCCCCATGCTGTTCTTGTGATAGTGAGGGAGTTCTCAGGAGATCTGATGGTTTTATAAATGACAGTTTCCCCTAGGCTTTTCACTTTCTCTCTCACCTGCTGCCATGTAAGACGTGCCTGTTTCACCTTCCACCATGATTGAAAATTTCCTGAGGCCATCCCAGCAATGCGGAACTATAAGTCAATTAAATGTCTTTCCTTATAAATTACCCAGTCTCAGTTATTCCTTTATAGCTGTATTAAAATGGACTAATAAAAACATGTTTACTGAAGAAGTGGCATTTGAAAGGAGGTCTCAATGACATAAAGAGTTAACTCTGCAAAACCTGGGGAGAATGCATTTTAGGCAGAGCAGCAGAAAATAAAAAGCCCTTAAAGTTGGAGCAAGATGGCAGTATGGCTAGATATGAGTTATTCTGTCCTCTGAGCATCAGCAGATCACATTGAGCTGGTAAACCATGGTGAATGATAAACGTTTCTTTCTAAGTAAGATGTAAAACCATTGAAATATTTTGAACAGAGTATTTTTATAATCAAATTTATATTTTCAAATAATAACTAGGTCTTGAATAGAAATATTGTGTCACGGGACAAAAGTGGGAACAGAGAGACCAGTTACAGACTTGTTGCAACAGTTAAGGTGATACTCCGATGTTGACTTTAAACAGAATGGTAAATCCTTAATGATCACAGGTAGAGATGTCAGGACTTATTCATATACTGGATATGGGATGTGAGAGGGAAATTTTAAGAAAGAAACAAGAAAATCTCCCAGCATTCTCTCAAGAGAGACTGAATAAATGGAGTGCCATATTCTCAGAAGCATAAAACTGGGTTAAAGAGGGAGCAGGCTTTTACTGTTTGTTTGTTTGGAGGGTAAACATACTCAGCAGTGCTGCCTTAGAGATGCTAAGTTTAACCAGCCTGTTAAATAAGAAGTATGTAGTTAGGTTTTAAAGTCTGGAGTTAGCCTCAAGATGATATTGTGGGCATAAGTTTGAGTATCAGTAGTAAATAGATGGGCTTAAAAGCAACAGGATGGTATGAATTCATCTGGGGAGTGGATGTTAAGAAAAGGAAGGGAAACAATAAATGATCCAGAGGACAATCCAATATTTAAAGGTAAGAAAGTGGGGGATGATTTAGCAATAAAGGCAGAGAATGATTGGCCAGTAGTGTGAAGGATCCCAAAGACAGGTCTTCGGTGTCACTTAAAGAAAAGATTTTAAGATAAAGGGAGTGATCAGTTCTATCAAAAGTTGCTGAAAGATCATTAGTGTAAGAATGGACAATGATCATTGAAATTGGCAACATAGAAATCGACAGCGTCCTTGAAAAGAGTGGTGTGTATACCTTGATGGCGAGGGAAGTGTGATTTAAATATATTTACAGTGAATGGAAGTTGAGAAAGAGGTGACAAAACATATATATATGTGCACACACACACACAAATGCATACCTGTATACATATAGTTATGTCAGGTATAATGAGACTTTTATATAGAAAAAATGGCTTGTAGATTAAGAAAAGCAATGAATATAGAAATAAAAATAACCTAGTAAGTGTATTATAAAATATACATATGCATGCACACAAATATGCCTAACCTATGTCTTTCATGCTTTGTAGAACAATTAAGATATATGATAGGAAAAACCATTCTGTGGGAGTCGTTATGTATTACACTGAAGTGACAAGAGAATATGTTTATTTATATATTGAGGTAAAAATGTTTTGACTCTTAACACATCCACTCTAAAATTTGGATGACAGTTATCACACTTCCAAGTTTCAGGATTTCAGGTTTGAGAAAGATTGCATATAGAAAGTAAAATACTATATACTCTTAGATCAGTACAGTGAGTCCTCACTTAACATCATCAATAGGTTATTGAAAACTGGGACGTTAATGAAAACGACACATAATGAAACCAGTTTCACCAGATGCTAATAGATGTAACAAGAATTAAGTTCTTGGGGCATATTTGTCTGGTCACAAAAACATCACCAAATTTCTAAATAAAGATTCAAAAACTTCTCATATTAATATTTAAAGTAAATGTGAGCTATACACGCATTTAAGAATGATTAATAACTACCAACCCAATTTTTGATGAATCAGTGAGGGACAGCATTTGTGGTGGTGGTGGGCTAAATCAAGAAATAAATGCCTACAAAGCAAAAATTGTAAGGATATTGATACCACATGGAGTTCAAAACCAGATAAGAACAAGTATGGTGGTTCTCTGAGCGCCTTCTTACCTCATTGTATATTGTCTTGCATTTGTATGCTTATTGTATATTTAGCAAATTTTTATTTTACAATAATTTGTAAAATAACTTATTCATTCATTTTCCAACCCACTACTAATTCCAGTTCAGGGTCACAGGTGGGCAGAGCCTCTCCCTTCGGCTGAGGAAGAGAGGCGGAAATCAGCCCCCTGGTGGCCCCATCCTATGGCAGGTGCACTCACACACACTCCTACATTCACCCACACAGGGACCATATAGACATGCCAAGAACCTGACAGGCACAGCTTTGGGATGTTGGGGGCAACCACAGTACCTGGAAAAAATCTCACAACGACATGGGGAGAACGTGCACACTCCATACAGACAGTGGCTCTGGCTGGGAATCACCTTTTTTCTTATCAAAGTTATAACAAAATGGTGTTGAACAAAATGACCTTGTTTGAGAGCCTGCTTTCTATATCAATAGTAGAACAGATGTGTTATGCTACCAGTAAAATAATAAAAATGTCCATGATTAAAATAAATTGTGTTGAGTATAAGAAGAAACTCCTATCATTCATTGCAAATGTTCTTTCTTAAGATGAAGTTGAACTAAAATGAGTGACGGTCCCTTCTCTAATTTGGTAACCTCAATTACAAATAATTTGGTGAACAGGGATATTCTTCTCGAAGTAGCTACCAGTGTTGAATGGACCTGGGATGACTAAGTTTCTACTTTTGTCACATGTAGTCAGGGACGTATGTGGAGAAAGACTTAAAAAAGAGAGACTTAATTCCAGCCCCAGGCAGGAACTAGAGCAACTGACTTTTCGAATCCTGGTTTTCCAAATAATGCCTGCAGGAACAACAGCTCTCTCTCTCTCTCTCTCTCTCTTTTTCCAGAAACATAGTCATGCAGGCCATGGTTAGATGGAAAAACATCCTATCCTACAACAAGGGCTGAGATTGGAGGAGATGAGTGTGCTGTCCTATCCCGTGCCACTCTCTCTCTAGTAAATGTGTTTCCTCTGAGAACAAAAGCACGTAGTACCCTAAATGTAATTTGTGTGTGTGTGTGTGTGTGTGTGTGTGTGTGTGTGTGTGTGGCTTTGAGGAGCAGAGAGTTTAATAGGCAAGGAAGGAAAGAGAAGGCAGAAGGAAGAGTTTCCTCCACACAGAGACGGAGGGGGGCTCCAAAGACAAAAGAGGAGGTCCCTAAGTGCTGTGCACACCAACCAGGTATATATTATTGCAGAGGCTGGAGGAGGCAGGGTCTGATTTGCATAAGGCTAAGGGGATTGGTTTGACCAGGCATGTCATTCACATAGCCCAGGAAAAAAGCTGGTTCTCTCACCCTAGTTTATTAATATTGCAAATACATGGTTATTTGGAAAACCAGGATTCATGAAGTTCTACACATGTGGGGATATGTGGGGGTGGCCATGTTGCCAGGAACATGTGAGGAAAGGGCAAGAAGGCCAGGAATAGCCATGTTTGGGTGAACTCAGTTGCTAATGGCCTGCATTTGCATGTCAAAGGTTGCCTGCTTGGCCACACAGGTTGGCTAGAAGTAGGGTGCTTTGCTGCTGGATCATTCACACCTTTCTAAATCATCTCCAGGATTTAAATTGTGCTAAGGAGTGAGAGGCATCTAGGCTAAGTTTTCACACACTTGGAAAGTCAGTGCACACCATGGGTCATGTGATCCGTGGGACACTAGATTTAGTACAGGACTTGTTATTCAGAATGTCCACCCTGTAAATTTTGACATACTAAACAATTTACTGAGTATCTCATATGACTCCTCTGCCATCTCTAGGAAGACACCTTATTTTATTTGTATCTTATTCTCTCTGAGCTAAGATCCAGTCCTTATAATGGTTTCGCATATGACCCCTCTGCCATTGCTAGGAAGACACTATATTTTCATTGTATCTTATTCCGTCTAAATCAAGATCAAGTCTTTATCATGAAAGAGAAACTTAAAATGCAATGATGAAATAAAAATACACATCTTCACAGAACAAGGCATCATATTGAAAACAAAAACAAAAACAATTGTTAAGTCTCTCTAGCATAGAAATACTAGAATTAACATTTGGGACACAGACAACATATGTGAATGTGAAGACGAAAATCCCAGCCTCAGCTCTACGCCTTTTCTCTGGCCTGGATAGGCATGTTGTATCAGTGAATAACCTGCAGTTAGCTTCAGGGAACTTAGAAAGAGGTCTTGGATGAAAATATAAATCAGTGACTCATCAGTATATAGGTGTTATTTAAGAACAGGAGGTTATATGTTTAGTATGCTAAGTGATAAAAGCCAGGCACAGAGAGAAGTGTACTGCATAATCTCACATATTTGTAGAATCTAAAAAAAGCTAAGCTCGTAAGAGTAGAATAGAATCATGAATGCAAGAGTGACAGGGCTGGCCAGAAAGAGAGAGATGCTGGTGACACGGTACAAAGTTTCAGCTAGACAGGAGGAACAGCTGTAGTGATCCATTTCAATAATTTAATAATAAAGCACTGTATATTTCAAAACTGCTAAAATAATAGATTTGAAATGTTCTCACCACAATGAAATAAGTAGGCGAGGTGACAGAAATGTTAATTAAATTGATTTAATCATTCTGTAACGTACACACAAATCTGAACATCACATTGTACCCCATAAATATATATAATCATTATTTATCAGCTGAAATTAAATTTAAAATATGCTTTAAAAATGAGAGGTCATAATTGAAAAAGGAACTACCTACAAAATAAAATTAAAAATAAGCATCCTAAAACTAGGAAAAGTATCAAGGGAGATGCTATCAAGAAAGCCAAAGTGAGATTGTATCGAGAATACAAGTCCTCTATACTCTGTGGGAACAAGAAAGATGGGAGCACATCACTTTGGCATAAGGGGAAGAGACTGAGAGCCATATTGTCTTCCCAAAGTTGGAGGCTGCTGTAGAGCTCCCTCAATGGTCCCTGCTGGAAAAGAGCTGTAGGCTTTACGCAGCTGCCCTCTAGGGAGGCTGCGTGGCACAGGTACTCTCTCACAGATAGGACAGAGACCACTGGCTTGCTATCAGATCTGCACCATCCTCAACATAACCATTTAGTAAAAGTTTCAAGACACCCATAAAAAAATTGCTTCCCAGATAAAGTGGAGACATCTACAAAGCAATCAAAATAAAAGAGAAATTCAGGAAAATAGTTATAAACTAAATGAGACAACAAAAATAAAACAGATAATAATGCTCACTCAGGTTGCATCTTCAAATTTTGGAAATATTTAGAAAATATTAACCCTAAAAATAAAAATCAACAGTGCCCACAAAAATAAGATGAATGTACTCCATATCCAATGAAAATAATAGAACAAAACTGAGACAACTTGAAAATAAACATAGTCAAGAGTCTCAAAGAGATAAAGGCAAATAATCTATAAAAAAAGGAAATTTGAAATTATGCAACAGGAAAAACAAGAATAAATGGATATTAAAACGTTTTGTTAATTTTAGTAAATTATAATGACAGTTTTTGGTTTTTTTTTAAAGCAAACTGTCACAATAAACTGTATGCAGGATTGGAAATAGTTGCGCATAGTAATCTGGAGGACTGAGTGTCTAGCATCACAGTGTGGCAAGGGTGTAGTTAATAAAAAATTTAAAAGAATGCTAACAGACTACTTCAGGCAAGAGAGAAGGGTTACCAAGGACAAGGCTTGATATATTAAAGACTAGTGCAAGCAAATAATCAACACATATACCTGTACATTAATTTTACCAGTCACTGTAAAAGCTCGACTAAAGTTTTGTGTTTAAAACACAGCAACCCTCTTGACAATAATAACTAAGAAAATAATGGCAGAAAGGATGTCTACAAGAAATTAAACTTTGCTAAGTTTCTTATTTTACTCAGGAGTAGGAAGGAGTTGCTGAGTAATTTTAGACTTTGTTAGAAACACTGAAAAATTAATTAAATGTGTTAAAACTTTAAAGGTAACATAAATAATTGAAGATTTCTTTATGCCTTCCAAATAAGGAGAGAAAAATGTAAAGAAAATATAAGCACTTTATCAATGCAATCTCAAGCAAGAGAAGTAGAAAAGAAGTCAAGAAACATGAAGACCAAGAAACACAGACTATTACATATGAAATAAATGCAAATTCATGGGTAAATATACATATAGGAATCTCATCCATTTAAACAGCCAGATTGCATAAAAAAGTAAAATTAAAATGCAGCTGAACAATATTACATAGTCATAGCTAATAAACAGTATTTAACAATTAGAAATTAAAGATTGAAAAGTATAAGTTTGAAAAATACTCTGGTCATTAGTTTTATGACAGTTTGGCTAAGGCAAAGTGCCCAGATAATTGTGGATATTTCTGTGATGATGTGTTTGGATGATACTCAAATTTAAATCAGGATTCTGAATAAAGCAGATCATCCTCCATAATGTGGGTGGACTTCAATCAATTGAAGGTCTTAATAGAATAAAGTTTAACATATATATGTAGAGAGAAAGAGAGAGAGAGAGAGAGAGAGAATCAATCGTCTTGTGCAATTGAGGGAGCTGGTTGAACCATTTGTTTAAGCCTGTCGTCTTCTTGTCTGATGCTTGAAGCCCACAGGGCAGGTAGTTGGATGGTGTATTAGTCAGGGTTCTCCAGGGGGACAGAACAAAAAGGATATATGTATATATGAAAGGGAGTTTACTGGGGAGAATTGACTCACACAATTATAAGGCAAAGTCCCATGGTAGGCCATCTGCAAGCTGGGGAGGAGAGAAACCGAAGTGAGTATTGGCTCAGTCCAAGTCCCAAAGTCTGAAAACCAGGAAGGCTGACAGTGCAGCCCTCAGTCTGGCCGAAGGCCCGACAGCCCAGACAAAGCCACTGGTGCAAGTCTCAGAGTCCCAAGGCCGAAGAACCCAGAGTCTTATGTCCAAGGCATGAGGAGCGGATGGAAGTGTCTAGCTCAGGCGGAAGACAGAAGTCAGAAGCCCCAGCAAGCAAAGCTATCCCACCTCCTTTCCCTTGCTTTGCTCTAGCCACTAGTAGCCTATGGGACAGTGCCTACGGACACCAAGGGTGGTTCTTCCTCTCCCAGTCCACACTCATGTGTCAATCTCCTCTGACAACACCCTCACAGACATGCCCAAAAACAATGCTTCACCAGCCATCCAGGCAACCCTGGATCCAACCAAGTGGACGCCTACTATTCATCATCACAGATAGGAAGATGGATGGAATGTGGGGGAGATGATGAACAGGCTGAACCCCATAGCAGAAGCTGGCAGCTCCCACTGGGGACTCAGAACCATGCCCTTCCCTGTAGCCTCTGACCTGGGTGGTGTGGGCAGAAGTCAGGGCATACACACATCAGATCCAGTACTAAGAGGCTGAAGGAAGACCGAGGCCCAGATAGAGCCACTGCAGGTCCCGCTGCTGTGTCAGTCCCACAGAGTGCATCAGCAGACCATCCCCAATGCCCTGAGCTTAACCCCGGGAGGGGTGGCATGGGATCTCTCCAGAACCCCTAGTGGGAAACAGTGGTCTTGTATCATATTTATGCAAAGGAGGAATAGGTGAAGTACGTGTTCAAGAAGAGATATTTTTTACTTTCCAAACAGAAGGACAAAAATCTTCCAAGATTAAGTTCCTTTCCTCTGAGTCCTTTTTGATTCTAGTCCATTCTCTGCTCCCTGGCCTGGAATTCTGGTGCAAGTCAGGACACTCAGCAGTTGTTTTGAAATCTGAAGACAAAAGTGTCATGCTTACAATCAGTTCTTCCTACCATCTTTGCGAAGATGCACTGGAGCTAGCGTACCTGCTTCTGGACATTTTACTTTATTATGAGTATAAATCCCTGCTTTAGCCACAGTAATACGGATGAATACTCATTCTCTTCTTGTTAGTTATACTGCTACAGTGAATTATTAAGCCAGGCCATCAGATCAGAGGGAGTATGGAGTTGGAGGAGCTGGCTGTACAACGAGGAGAGGGCAGCAGGGCAGGGGCAGCCACTCTCCTGACCACACTCCAGCCAGGCCCCTCTGAGCCCTCTTCTCAAAGAGCACTCAAACTTATCCCAGAAAGACCTGAGCAGCAAGACTGAATCCCTAGGATGACCCTAGCCCCACTGAAGGTGCCTGCCTGAGGACACTCAGGCTGCCCAAAGGATTCCCCTGCAGAGGGGGTCCCTGTCTCTCAGCCTGTGTGGGCCTCTGCAGGAAGGCAAGGGCCTAATTCTGATGAGTGCCAGTAAGCACATAAAGAGTTCATGAGAGCAAAGGCCTTTTTCCACTTTTTACAACTTTTCCCTTCTCTGCCTCTACTAAGCCCCCACTTTGACCTTTCCCCATTCCCTCATGGTCCCCTAAAAAGCCCAATTACCTCTCTGCAAAGATGAGTTCAGTTTATGATGCACACTTTTCCCTACTTAAATATCACACTAGCCATTCAAATCTGTCCTTGCTCCTTTAACTAGTAAGGTGGTTTTATTTATTTATTTTTCTAAATAGATTTAGGGGGTAGAAGTGTAGGTTTATTGTATGCATGTATTGTGTAGTGGGGAAGTCTGGGCTTTTAGTGTGCCCGTCACCCAGAAGTGAACCTTGTACCAATAGGTAATTTTTCAACTCTCAACCTTGTCCCAGCTTCCCAGCATTTGTAGTCTCCAATGCCTGTTATTCCACTTCATATGCCCATATGTACCCATTACTTGGCTCCCACTATGTTGAATAGGAGTGGTGAGAGTTAGTATCTGTGTCTTATTCCAGTATTTAGAGAGAATGTTTTCAACATTTACCCATTCAGTATAATGTTGGCTGTGGGCTTTTCATTTAAGGCTTTCATTAGTTTGAGGTATGTACGTTCAATCCCTAGTTTGAGAGTTTTTAACATGAAGGATGTGAAATTTTATGCAAGCTTTTTCTGCATCTATTGAGATGATCAGATTTTTTTTTTTTAATTCTGTTTATCTGGTGTGTATGTTGAACAACCATTACATCCCTAAAATAAAGCCCACTTGATCGTGGTGTAGTAACTTTTTGATGTGCTGCTGGATTTGGTTTGCTAGTATTTTGCTGAGGACTTTTGCTTCTATGTTCATCAGGGATATTGGCCTGAAATTTTCTGTTTTTGTTGTCCCGATATGCAGCTTTTGTATTGGGGTGATTCTGGGTTTATAGAATGAGTTAGGGAGGATTCTCTCTACCTTGACTTTTTGGAACAATTTTAGTAGGACAGTTACCAATTCTTTGTATATCTGGTAGAATTTGGCTGTGAACCATTTGGTCCTGGGCTTTTTGTTGTTGTTGTTGTTGTTGTTGTTGACAGACTAGGAGAACATAGCGTAATTACTGAGCCACAGGAGGGTCTTCTCACTATTGCTGGCTCTGATTTAAAGATGAATCAACCAACGTGATTGTGCTTTTCTAATCCAGACAACTACAAACTAAAGGTCAGAGAACATACTGCCCTAATTTTTGCCAGGATAACAACCAAAATGCATGTGTGAATTTGTAACGAAGATGATGTGGTCACCTCCGGCTTTGGCAATTTTGGTTTCCCACTGTCTTCTTGAAATCATGTTGGTTATTACAGCTTGGGATCTTTTTGTTAATCTCCCTTATACAGTACTCACAACAGAAAAACAACAGACAAAAAAAAAAAAAAAAAGATGGCAGCAGCCCTTATTAATAGAAAAAGCAAATGCAACAAAAACAACAACACAACTTATAAGTATTGAGCTAGCTACACAAAGCAGACAGTCACAGAATGTTTTGCAGACAAAGCAAAGCTCCTCAGGGCCCCGTTTTTCTCATGCTTTAACCTGCACCCCTGACTCACCATGCCTGTTAGCTCTCCAAGTGCAGGTGTGACTGCCAACTGCAGAACACCCTTGACTGTCAATTGTGAAGCGAAGTAAGTCTGAGGTCAATTCTGAGTTTTCCCCAATATTTGACCCAAACTCAGCCCAAGATGTTCCTGACGACCAGTTTCCCTACTCTACCTCATGACTTTCATCTGGGCAGTTCTAAAAACAGTAATAATAAACCAATATTCCATCAGATATTTATGATAGGTTATGTATATACACACAAACATATATGTATACATACATACATGTATGCATAAATATTCATATATCTATAATATACATTATACCAAAATATATGCAATATATTATATATCAAAATACCACTCAATCTAAAGACATACATGTATGAAATATATAAAAGACCTATACATATGTGCATATATTTGTGTATAACGTAGCCCACCACTCAAGAAAAAGAGAATATATATATTATATATATACATGTACATATTTTTCTTTGAGACGAAGTCTTACGCTGTCACCTTGGCTGGAGTGCAGTGTCATGATCTCATCTCACTGTAACCTCCACCTCTGGGGTTCAAGAGATTTTCCTGCCTCAGCCTCCCATGTAGCTGGGATTACAGGCGCCCGCCACCATGGCCAGCTAATTTTTTGTATTTTCAGTAGAGATGGGGTTTCACCGTGTTGGCTAGGCTCGTCTCAAACTCCTGACCTAGTGATTCACCTGCCTCAGCCTCCCAAAGTGCTGGCATTACAGGCATGAGCCACCATGCCCAGTCAGAAAAAGAGAATATATATTTTATTGTGATGTAACTGTACCATTCATGGACACTGATAAATATTAGATTAATTAACTACTCACCACTTTCAGAAACTACTTAAAATACAGAACTATACTTTGAGATCTCAATGTAGTTATGTTAAAATTGACAACAAAATATGCTGTTAAGAAAAACGAAAACTGCAACTAACCAATAAATGGGGGTTGATCTAGATTGACTGCAAGATTACGGTGGTGGTTTCATGACTAGACATTTACTCACTGAGTTATGGCTTATAAAGGATAAATTGTATTCCAGGTAAATCATACTGAAAATTGACTAAACAAAGCCTCATGTTCAAAAACCTAAAAGGGAGGCCTTAAGTAATAAACTGGATAAAAAAGAGAAGTACGAAATTATAAAATATTTATAATTGCACAATAAATAAAGTAATATATGTCAAGGCTTGTGAGATAATATTAAAATACTAAAAAAATTGTTTATCTCTTTGTGCTTGATATGGTCATTTAGGCAGAAAATTCCAGGGAAGTGTAGCCATAAAACTGGAAGGCAGAGAGTTTGTTGGATACAAACTTGTTGAATGCAGGATGAACATAAACTAACAATACTAAGAAAATATGACAGGAAGATTTTAAAAGGGGCAAGAATAGCTAATATAAATTTTAAAAACTGAATAGGATGGTGTAATCTTCCTTTTTCGGTATCAAAAATTATTACAAGTGAATCAGTGTGTATTGGGTCAGGTTGGACTAATGAATCAGTGAAACCTATTAAAGCATCTAGAAGCAGACCCACGCCTAGAAAACACTTGGTATGTGAGTGAGACCAGCTTGCAAATCACTAGGAAATCAAGGGAAATTTAGCAATGGCTGTCAACCGAGTATCCATATGACAAAAAAAAAACAAACAATTTTCATCTTTAACTTTCCTCCTATAAAATGACTTTAAATAATTCAAATTGAAGAAAAATTTAACAAAAAAGTTTTAATGTATTATAAAACATTACCAAATGTGATTACATAAGAGTGTTAAGGATTTATCTGAAAAAATACACAGTTTAGTTTTAAAAGCAAGGATTCAGACTACAATAAGATATTTCAAGGCATATAGTCAGTAAAGCATTAGTTCCCAGACTATGTAAATCAATCCTAGATTTAGACAAAGAGGCACACAATCTGACAAGTGGCAAAGTTGGTGCAAAAGTAAGTTACAGAAGAGCAAGCCCAAATCGACAATGTATGGGAACATTTCAGATGTCTGACTGTAACACGTATTGTTGCTCTCATGGAGGAAAGTGAGCTTTCACAGAGCTGGTGGTAATGGAAATTAATAGAACCAACTTAAAGAGCAATTTGACAACATCTTAAGTTGAGAATATGCATATTGAATAAGCAGGTTATTCATATCCTTGGTATTTAAGGGGAACTTGTCACATATGACTTTGGGACAGGCAGGCAGACTTTAATTATAGCAAGATTTGGAGTAAAGAAAAACAGAATCAACCTTACTTTTCATCAAAAGAAATAACCAAAACATAATCACCTCTTTCAATGAAATAGTCTAGAGTATCTTAAATGAATGATGCAACTCTAACTCTACATAGGTTGGTGAGAATAAATCCCCAAGGTTTAAAATGTCTACTCTGTAGTGCATTACTATATGCTGTGTATAGATTCAATACAATGCAGTGAAAATATAAAAATAAAGGTTAGACTAAAATTTCAAAATATTAGCTAACTTTAGAGAGGGACCAGAGTAGGTAGTGGATCCCAGAAGGTTGCACTTGCATTTCTAATAATAAACATTTATCTCCTTTTTAAAAATAAAATCTGAAGCAACTATTTGCAAAATATTAACAATTATGAAATCTTAGTAGTGGCAACATAGCTGGTAGTTATACAGTCACCTGGACTTTTCTACATGAGTGAAGTATTTCATATTTCGGAACGACTAAAAATGGTAAGATGATATAGACTGTTGGATTAGAAAGTACTTGACTTAGTCTAGAGATGGAATTCATTTTTATTGTTAAGGAGAATGTGAACTAAGGGGTTGAAGTGTTGCTTTTGCAATTCCTTTGAGTTAAAGATAGGGAATTAATGGAGCACTGTTTAGATTCTGGTGAGAACTAGTCAGTAGAGAGAACGAGTGAAATAGGCTGAACTTTCCAACAAGCTGGATGCCCATAGAACTGAAGCTTGAAGAACTTACATTTGCACAATGAGAAGCACCTGCTACCTGTAGACCAATTATTCTTCCTTGTCCCTCCTGTTTTCCTTCCTGGCTACATAAACCCTTCACTTATTAGGGAGAAGGAGTGGATTTAAGATTTGTCTCCTGTCTCTCCAGCTGACACCACACATAATAAAGCCTTCTTTTCTGGAAATACTTGTTGTCTCAGTGATTGACTTTTTGTGTGGTGAGCAAAGAACCTGGGCTGAATTCCTGGTGTTAAATGAAAAGAAATTGAAAGTGCGTTTGTGTGTGTGGTGGGGAGTGGTGATGAGGAAAGGTGGACCATCCCCCAGAACAAGGTCCATCTGGGTTATAGGAAAGATGGTGCCCACAAAGCAGCAGGTTGGTTCCCAACAGGAGGATCTTCTCTTCCAGGATATCAACAGTTCTTAAGGAGGACAAGCATAGAGGCATATACATTTATGCATGGTGGGCAGAAAATGAGGAAAATCCTGACTTAGAGGTTCTGATTCTATAAAGCATACGCAGAATTATCTTCTGAAGAAAGGGATGGAGGATAGTTGTGTTAAATTGTAACACAGTCATTGAAGATTGTGGGAAAATTCATTTACTAGGATAAATTTGTAAGCTTTCCAGGCAACTGTGGGTGCTGATGTGAAGCTATAATCATGCACGTACAATCCTACCATCATTCCATTATTTATTCATTTGTTTATTTTCTAGGAGTGATAGGCAAACAGGAAGGAAGGAGGCCACAGTGTGAAATGTATATGAATTATTATAGGGCTTTTATTCTCCATAGTAAAGTATGTGTGTGAAGGCTCCTTTGCTGTAAATGCTTTCCTGTGTGTTTTCTAACTGGGCTCCTTATTTAGGGAAATAAATGTAATTTTTTAATAATTAAATTCAAATACTAAATTTTTAATTTTCTGAATACCCTCCCCTGCTTAAATGTATTGTTTATTAACACAATATCCCTATTTATCATTTTGTCACTGTGTATATCTTAATCTCATGGATTTAGATGTTAGACTAATTGATTTGTTTTAGCATTGCTTCTACTTTAGCAAATGATTATCCACAATTATAGCGGATTAAGTGAGTGAAGAGTTCAGCTGAGTAACAGACTTCTCTGCCTTTCATGCTCCATTTTTTAGTAAAATGTGCAGGAAGATTTCTCTCATCTTGCAGAAGGGATATAGTCCCAGCAGGGCTTTGTGGCAGCTGAACACATAAAACCATTATTGTCTAGGAAAACATTCACATCTACTAGTTCTTGATTAATTGTAAATAAATGGCTTTTGGAATCTTACAAAAATTAGACATTGTTGGAAGTAAATTCCAGCCAATGAGATATACTTTTTAAGTGTTTGGATCATAAATGAATGCATTAAACAATGCAAGGAAAAATTTCTACAAAGTATCCTAGAAGCACTACCAAGGACTGATAATGACTATGTAGCATAGACAAGTCAGTTTCTCCTTTCTAAGCCCCAATTTCCTCACAGTTAGAGAGGGCTAACTCATGAGGCTACCAATTCAACAGTTTAGAGGTTAGGAGTAAAGGAATTTTTATATGTAAATAATTTTTAAAGGGGAAGTTGTTATACAAGAATAAAAACATTTTAATTGTAGTTATCTAATGTATATAAAGTAGTACAGTTTACTGCTGAGGATTGGAGGCAAATCCCCCTGAACAGTCTAAATAACGCCCACATTTGTAAAATATAACGTCATAGAAGATGCACAGGAAATGAAGCAAAATGTTAAACGTGGTAAGCTTAGGTGGTACAGTTATTGGTGAATTTTATTTTCAACATTTTTTGCTAAAATTTCCATAGTTAACATGTAGTACTTTTATAAAGGAAAAGCAAATTTACCAAAAAAAAAAAAAATATTGCAACACTGAAGAGTCTAAATTAGTTTTATATAAAAGAAACTCATGAGATTGGATCATCACTGCATAGATGATCTAAGATATATTTGTACAGTTCAACTAAGTTTAATACAAGAAGTGTGTGGTCAACTTCTCAAAACACAGTGCTAGACAACAGGCTTTCAAGAGAGGATGAAGGCTTATTTCCTGCCTTCCCAAAGTGTACGTTCTCTGTGCACATTCTGTTTTAAGTGATTCCATTTACTAAACATCATATTCATGGTAAAACAAATCATCAGTATCCTAACAGCTACAAACATGTAAATGTCTGCAATGTAACAGATGCCTACCAGCAGCGACCATATGGAGCTTGCAAACCAAGCCATTTTTTTTTTCTTTTAAAGAGGACTTTCAAAGTTGTGAATCCAGATTTATCAATAATGACCCTTATTCCATTTTTAGGGAAAATTTGTGAACCAACAGCTGCACTGATGAAGCTCCTAAAAATCCATGAGAGTATTTAAATATTTCTTGAAAATTACCCACAGTCAGACCTGGGTAAGAAGAAAGCACATTTTTTCCCACTCTAGGGAATACATACTTTAAAACTTAAAAAAAGTTACCTTTCAATGAAATGTTGAGAGTTCACTCAGACTCTTCTCTTCTTCTCTTCTATGCTCTGATGTTATCAAACTTCCATAACTGTGATATAATTATCAAAGCCAGGGAATTAATAAACAGGTGCCTTATTTTTCCCTCTAGAGTTTTTTAAAGGGATTCCCAGTTTTTTGATCCATAGGGTACTGCCTCTAGTGATTCATTGTTTAGGTGGAAAATAACTCAAAGAAAAAGTAACTAATGAATTTCAGATTACAGTCAATGCTTAGAGCTGCTTTCAGCACAGAGTCAATGACCTTCATCTTTGTGAGACAACTAATCCTGCCCTATTGATTCCTCTGACTCTCTTCCTTCATTCTCCAAAGTGAAAATTCTGGTTTCCTTTATTTACTTTCAATCTATTGATGCAGTTGCTCAAGGCTAGACACAGAGAACACAGGTTCAGAATTGCTGATTCAAATCACTTTAAAAAAGCAGGTGTATCTCTGAAGTTCGGTATTTTTTATAATTCTACTTTGGTAACGTACACTTACTATGTGTGAAAGGTTTACACATCTTAAATGTAATTAATTTGGACAAATGCATAGATTAAGTGATTCATTGAAACCAGCCAAATTGTCCTATACAACTGATGTTTACAATTTCTTTTGAATAAACATAGAAATTGACCATTCCAGTGTTAAAATTTGAAAAAGTTACATTTGTCTTGTCTGAGTTCCTTTCTCAGGAATACAACCATCAGGATTCCCAGATAGTATCAAGGATCTGAAACTTACCAGATGACTGAATTTGGACAATGAGATGCCAAACCCCTCACAATTCATGATTGCCTAGCTGACCACCTGCTCCCTGTTAACCAACTCCTCTTTCTTTTCCCTCCCTAACTCCTGTTTCAGTGCCTGTTGTTGTATTTCTCTCCTGCTATATAATCCCCTGATTTTAGTTGGTCAGGGAGATAGATTTGAGACTGATCTCTCATCTCCTTGGCAGCAGCACCTGATTAAAGCCTTCTCCCTTGGCAATACTCATTGCCTTAGTGACTGGCTTTCTGTGTGGCAAGCAGCAGGACCTAGGCCAACCACTGGCATTTTGGTAACACCACAAGCCTCTCAAAATACAAATATTCATGAAAATGTTTTGTGTGAACACAGGTTTTCATTTTCTTGGGTAAGTTTGTAAAGATTGCTGAATTGTAAGGTAAGTTTGTAGCTAAATTTATAATAAATTGGCAATACTTTAAAGTGGCTGAACCATTTCATATTCCTACTAGCAATATATGAGGTTTCAAGTTTATCCATGTCCTTATGAACACTTGTTTTCTGTCTTTTGTTTTAGTCATCCTATTGTGCATGTATCTTATATACAAATACTTACCAAACTTCAGGCCACTAAGATTTACTTCTACATTTTCTTTGAAGAGTTTAATAATTTCACTTATTGCATTTAGGTCTATTATTCATTTTCATTGATTTTTATGTATGGTATGAGGCAGGATCTAAGTTGTAAGTTGGCAAAATTTATCTATACAGGGCTAGATACAAATTTGGGTTTTGTGGACTATGAAGTACCACCTCTGCTACTCCACTGTACAGGTGCAATCTGGATTAGCAGCCAATTATTTTGGTGGGGTTTCCATATAGATTTGGGGCTTCCCCTTGTGACATCATCCTTCCAGGCATTTCTGCCATAATTTCTCTGACATTCTGGCAGCCTTGATCTTTCTTCTCTGACTTCTCAAGCCAGTAAGCCTGACACTTTTTATTTCCAAATTGTTGATCCAACTGGGATGCATAATCTAGTGAATATATGTAAAATTATCAGTGCAGTTATTTAAGTTTCTACTCCTTTGCAATTTCTACATGTGTTGGCAGCTTTCCAGTGTCTTCACATAGTTATTTAGTTAGTTAGTTAGTTTTGAGACATAGTCTTGCTCTGCTGCCCAGGCTGGAGTGCAGTGGCATGATCTCAGCTCACTGCAACCTCCGCCTCTCAGGTTCAAGCAATTCTCCTTTCTCGGCTTCCCGAATAGCTGGGATTATAGGCATATGCCACCATGCCAGGCCAATTTCTGTATTGTTAGTAGAGACGGGTTTCACCATGTTGTCCAGTCTGGTCTCAAACTCCTGACCTTAGGTGATCCACCCAACTCAGGCTGCCTTGGCCTCCAAAGCGCTAGGAGTATACAGGTGTGAACCACCTTGCCTGGCAGTTAGTTTTTAATACCAGATAACTGTTATCTATTACAGAGGAAGTTGATCCAAGTTAATCTCTACTGTCATTACCAATAGCAAAGCCCCATTCTACCAGAATTGGAAAATCCAGATTCAATTTTTAACTCCTCTGCTTTCTATTTTTTCTGCATAAATATGTGAACCACCTCAATATACTGTTAGGTCCCATAGGTAGTTACGGAGTTTATACTTAAATCATATCCAGGGCTATCTCTTATATTTCTATGCAATTGTTTATTTATTGACCTGATTTTTCCTGATTTTAGATACCCAACTGAACAATATGTTCTCTGTAATTTATGAGCCAGATACATAAATAGAACAAGCACTCCTAACTGTAAGCAGTATAAATAGGAGTGATATTGCTTCTTTTACTCCTCCTAAATATAACTTTTATCCTCTATAAACTGCTTTACACTTTCCAACAGCCACTTCAGGTGTGCAGACCATCCCATACTAACCCCACTACCCAAGTAGTATGATTAAGAGATAAAGCAACAACCCCAAGTAAACACACAAAATGCTACATTTTTCATTTTACTAATTACATTCAATCCATGATGTTATATGATAGATACATTAGTTTCAGATTTTTTATGATACATAATTTACCACAGGTAGAATGAGTTTTTAAAAGACTGCTAGTTATTGTTATACTTACAGAATTCATGGTTACTCTATACTTTATCAGTGTAGCATATTGACCCAAATATAATCCCAAGAACTTAGCAAAGCTCTTATACCTAAAAATACAGTACAGTAAAACTGTCAAGGTGCAATGCATTTGAAGTTATTTGGTAGTTCCGTAAATCTTCCTTAACCTTACATGGACTTACAACTGAATGTTGAAGTATGAGGCACTAAACTACTCATAGAGTCCTTTGTCTTTGGATATTTTTGTATGACAAGAAATTTTAAAAATATATGTCCCCTCTGAACACTGATAGAATCTGAAAGGAGGTTTGACATCAGAGTTGTTTTTTGTTCTTTAATGTAAGCTTAGCTGTTATTCAAATAAAACTTCAGATGCTTTATATTCTCTGCATTGTGATATTAGGAACTAGTTAATGAATGTGAAAAAAAGACGAGTTCCTCAATAATATCAACAATATCCAGTTCCAGAGAGAATGCATGCCTTCTTTCTCCTCATCACACAAGCCATTCTCACAGCCACCTCAACTAGATTTTACAGTGTATAGTTAGTCCAAAGCCTGAGCTTATGTCTCTTCCCTTATTTAGTAAAATTAGAGTGACAAGACTGTGAAAATTTGCAAATCAGCTGTTAATTTATGTGTGTGAATTTTATTTCAGATTTATGCGAGTAGTTAATCTGCTCTGTTTATGAAATGAGGCTTGAAGTATTTAATATACCTGAAAGCTGAAGCTGGACAGCTACCCTTTCCTACTCACAGAAATATAAAGAAACAGTTGGTTATTTTTAATGGCCTTATTTTTCCAGTCTACCATAACCAATAACCTTGGTGATCGTTTTTATTCAGCGAAAAATAGTTAATAGTACACAGGCTCAGTAGGGAACAAGGATTAGTCAGGCAAACCCATCTTTTCAGAGGCTTTTAAGTGAATGACTTTTCAAGTATCTCCTTGAATATTCCAAAGGTCAAAGTTTTCTGTGTGCTATCTCTTCTGTTATACTTCTTTTACTAAGATATTGTTGTTCAATTTTTAGACCAGTTTTGACCACAGTATAATTAACTAAATATTTTGAATATATGCTATTCAACGTGATGCTTTGAAATACAGAGATCAATGCTGTTTTAACACTTAAATGTATAATTAGTAATGTAGAATTGTGCTGAAATTGTACATATATTCATTTTGTAGGGTAATTCTAAATTATTTTTATATGGAAATGGTCCTTATTTTTTGGTCATCTGTGACTTTGCAGCATCTAGAACAAATCAATAAATAAAACATGTTATTTTTCCGTTCTAATTTTCTTTGAATTTTCTACTTTTAGTATGACCATGTAGTTTGATACTCAATATGAGCCTTAATTTTCATTTCCAGAATGACATGTAGTATTTCCTTGTCTTCTATCTTTTTGCATACATCTAGTGCATCTTCTATATAATATACTATTTTTTAGGAAGTCATATTTGATTATTTAATTTTTCTTTTGAGGAGCATTTTAAAATTAACCCCTTCTTCATAACTTAATCCTTCTTTTCTTTCCTTTTTCCTTCCTTTTCATTCTTTCTTTTTTCTTCATGTTTCAGGCTTTATTTCATTTTAGAAAAAGATAAATTTAAAGGAAATGTAGGAGCCACACCCCGAACCATCTTCATATATAATCAAAATCCTGAAACCTATTTTTTATAACTTTACCATGTTACTTTATATGTCATGTAATTTTATATTGTGTGTGTTTATGTGTGCACTTATGTATGTCTGTATATAATACACAGTATTATATGTTTTGAAAATTTATACAGATGGTATGATACAGTACATTGACGCTGCATTAGTAGCTGGTAATTTGGTCAAAAAAAATTAAATTTATTCAGAAAGAGTCCTCTAGCTCTTGTTTTCTTATTTTAGATGCTTCTGGCAGAAGTCTTTAAACTATGGCTCATATATATCTTGAAGAAATATATTTCCAGATCATCAAAATTATTCTCATGTTGGTTTTCCTAAAAGTAACCATCCTGCGAATAAATTTTTGGTTAAAGTCAAGCTGTTCCTTTGTCAATCATCTTTCTCTTTTTAAATAAAATAAGTGCAAACAATTGTATAAAATCACTCTTTGAGTCATTTGGTTTAACTTTTTTCAATAACATTGAAGGAGGAAATAACCAAGCTGTTAGCTATTAGACCACTAAAAGTAATTATTCATAATAAACCACTGTGTCATTTTTGGCATATATCTAAAAAGGAATTCAAAGAATTGAATGAAACTGCAATGAGAAAACTCCTAACATGAGCATCTCTTTATTTCTGTGAATGTATACAGTGCCTGTAGCCAGAAAAATTATGGTGAACTTTGACTCATTCAAGCAGCAAGTTGTGCTCATTCAGACACAGAAATATAATTTAAGATAGATCTTGATGCTGTTCATTAAGATATGCAAATTCAGTTAAGTAATATTTCATTTTTATACGTAAGATGTATTACAATTTAAAATAGAATTCTATAGAATGCTCAAGTTTTAATACTAATTATAATACTTCAACCCATATTATTTCATAACTTAGAAATACATAATCATGGAGAATTTTTAAAAATCAACTTTCATACATAACTTGTGGTACAGAAATAATGGAATGATTAATAAAATATCTTCAAGCATAATACATATTATAATAAAATTATCTAAAATGAGTGGAATGGAGTTATATTAAAGAAAAAAAGATACAACACAAAATTTCTGATTTTCAAAGAAATGCTTGCACATGATTTGCAGAAGGTAGGAAATTACTTCAGTATTTAGATTCTCTTGGAAAAGAGCAATGTGAAAATTTTTTTTTTCATTGTTTAATCAGGCTGGAAGTTTCATCCTCTGTGATACTCTAAACTTCTGATGAAATAATATAATTTGCCAACTCATCCAAAGTAGTACATTCATTCTCAAAATCCTCCTGCTATAAAACACAACACTGAGGAAATCCACTCTTTAGTATTTCTTTTTATGTTTTTAATATATTTTGTTGTGGTAATTTTTTTTATAGTTCATAATTTTCCTACATATTGCAAAATTTTTCTCTATCATATTTCAAATTCTTATATTGCTATTAGTTTCTGAGCTCAATAGTTTTAATTGGTCTACTTGTTCGTTTCTGCATCAAAATCATGCTCTTTTATTTTTACAGTCTTGATACTTGATAGGTAAAATTTTTCTTCTTCATCCTTCTTTAAAACTTTCTAACTAGGGTTTATTCATCCACAAAAATACTCAAATTGGCTCTTAAAGTCATAGTTTTTTAGAGCACTCAAAATTTTGATTGAAAAATACCTTGGTGGAAATAATTTAACTTTGATATATATATATAGTTTTTCTATAATGAACATAATTTACCTCTCCATTTAGTTAAGTGACATTTCTATCCTTAAATATATTGTACTTTTCTCTAGAGTGTTCTTTAACCTAATGTATTTGATTTATTCCCCCAGAATCTTAGCATTAATTAATGTTGCCATATTAATAATTGCTGGTTATAGAATATTGAGTTTTGTTGATGTTTTGCACTCAGCAACTTTACTTAACTCCTTCGGTAGCTAACAGTGTCAGTAACTCAATGTCTGCTTTCAAATTGTTTTTATTTCTACATATTATCTTGGGTTTTTTCTACACAAAATTATTTTATTTGCAAAACAATTTAATTATTCGTTGGTTTTTAGGCTTTTCTGTTTTGTCTTTTTATTGTTTTGCGTAAGGCCTCTAATTCATTGTTTAACATTGGAGTTGACAAACTACATCGAGGCCTGCTTTGTAAGTCAATTTAAATGGAACATAGCCACATGGATTTGTCTGCATTTTCTATAGCTGATATTAGAAAGGAGCCCCTTTGAGATACCTAAAACTTGGAAATTTTGAGGAGATGAGAGAAGCAGGGTCAATTCTCTATCTGCAGTTACCACTGTCCAATCCATGCCCCTATCCTACTTGGGTTTGTTTTAATTCTGATACAGAGAAGAATGTGGATTTATCCCTGTGTCTCTGACTAGTTTGGATGCCCGGGATTACCTGTCCCTGTGAGGAGGGACATGCAGATACCACAGGAAAGCATGCCACCAGTGGAGCTGTAGAAATCGACAACCTGATTAGAGATGATGAGCCTGCATAGATCATGTTAAAAAAAAGTCAGAGTAGATAGTCACCTCTGACATTTTTTAATGTGAACGAAAGAGATAATACTATATCAAAAATAGTACACAGGACACTTTTATTATTTTCTCAGATTAAAAGAGTAGGAAGGCAGAATGCTTGAGAGGAAATGAAGGATGCAAACACCAAAGCCAGGAGATGCAATATTGTGTAGCTAGGGCTTGGTAAAAAAGAAAATAAATATGGAAAGATAATGATTAGCTGAAGATGATTTCACTGATTGAAGAAACACCTGATACTTTTGTACAAAAGAGTGTGCTAACTTATGAATACAGTGATTGAAAAACATAATCATAATAGCATACATTCGTGAAACTTCTGAATGTCACTGATACAAAGAAAGCTCATAAAACTACCAGAGAGAGAAAATAATACATGTAAAAGGAGAATCAGATTCACAAGAGTATTTTCATATGAAACAAGAAAAATTAAGTCTATAATAAAATACAGCAACAATGAAAGAAAACAGAAATATTAATAGCTTATAAGGCTGGAATTATAATTCTAAGGTACTTTTATGTTTGAGAAACAGAAAATACATTTTTGGGCATACAAGTCTAAGACTTGCTATCACTGTAATGCCACTTTCAGTAAATAAACAAACAAAAACAAACCAATACTGTAGATTTTAAACATGAGTGTACTTAAAAATTAAAGAACGATGGAAAGTTTCCCTACTTAAACAAGGATGATTGTTATCATCAATTTAATTAAGTGTTGTTTTAGAAGTTCGACTGATAACGTAAAGGAGGAAATTTTTAAAAAGAGAAACAGAAGAAAAGAAAGGAAACTATCAAATGATCATTATTAAAGATGTTAATTCTTTTCAGACTCATCTCACATTAAATGAAAGAAATATCAATGAAATCCAAATAGATGGCTTTGAAAACAAACATTGGCTCATTCTGAAACTTACATGGAAAAATCAAAGGGACAATAGACAAGATTCTGGGAAAGAAGAAAAAGGTGTAAGATACCAAATTCATTTTAGAAACCACATTTAGGGCATCTAGTTCTATCAGTATATAGTAACCCCATTCTTTCTACACTGTCCCCTTACTGCCAAAGAACATTGGGGATAACACAGCAAACAAGCAGAGCATCTGAAGAGGCCTAGGGACCTTGAAACTTGGAGAAAGTCTGTGCTCCTTCCATGCCTGTCCAACAGGGTACTGCGGAAGCCTGCAACACAGTAGGTAAAATAGGAACAGACAAGGGCTCCAAGAAAGCCTGTACTCTAAGGCAAAGGGTGATCTAACAACAGGTAACAGGTAACCAGCCCTTGTTCAGTCAAACACCAGTGAACAAACATTGCCCTCACAAGCTTCTAGTTGGGACCCAGCAGGAAACTGATTACGCCCATATCTTTCACTCCACCCACTATGCCCTCTCTGCATAAGAAGCAGGCAGCAGTGCTTAGATCCCACCCATGGTTGTCAGCCTGCTTGGCAGGGAACTCATCTCTCATCCTGTACAGGATGGTAACAAGATTTAACTGAGGTGGTGCACGGTTGCATTCACCATCACCTAGCTTCACTATTTCCTTTTCTCTCCACTGCCATGTCATCTACCCACTGTGGGTAATTGAGGCTTAACAAGGTGGTTTCCGTCAGGGCCAGAAAGCACTCAAATTCCCCTTCCAGCCCCACCACTGGTGGCTGTGAGGCCCATGGAGAACCTGAAGGTCCACACCCAACTGACAGCAAAAAGACTGAAGGAAACAGAACATAACAGTGGTAACCATTGCTCTTGTCCTTTCCTTCTAACAATGTCAGAAGATCCAAGAAGGAAGCTGTGTCCCCAACCCAACCTAGCATCACCCAGGCAGAATGAGTTGAACCAGGTGGGGTAGTCAACACTCAGCTTCCAACTTTCCCTGTTGAAAGCAGGGCCAGTGAGGAGCTGAGTCGCCATCTTCAGCTTGCATTAATGAGGCCAGGTGGTGGTAGGGAGCAACTCCACGCTCAGGGTTTCCCCACTTCTACTCCCTGAGTGTCAGTAGAGTCCAGCTTCTGGTGCCAGGGTAGAACAACAAATCAGTGTGAGTCATTCCTTTGTTTCTACCTTCCCTGCTGGCACTGGGACCCAGGAAGGAACTGATTTTCAAACCTCACTTGAACACAGAGTTGGCCTAAGTCAGCATCCACAGTGAAGGTGGTGGTGGTGGGGCCCTGTGAGGAGTAAATGGTGCATAGACACACACCTGGCTCTCGTATTACACCTCACTAGGAAAGTGCTCTCTACTGAAAAGAAAATCTATCTATCTATCTATCTATCTATCTATCTATCTATCTATCTATCTATAAACCAAGATGCAGAATCTCATACTACAGTGTAAGATTCAAAATTTCCAAGATACAAGTGAAAATCACTTGTCATATCAAAACCAGAAAAATTTAAAAATGACTGAGTAAAGACAGTCAACAGATGGCAACACCAAGAGAAATTCAATGTTGGAATTATCTGACAAGGATTTTAAGGCAGTCATCATTAAAGTGTTTTGACTAGTAATTATAAATTCTCTTAAAACAGATCAATAATTGGAAAGTCTCAAGAAAGGAATAAAGTTATAGCCAAAAACCAAATGGAAATTACAGACTAAAAAATACAAAGACTGAAATAAAGCACTCACTGGATGGTCTCAATATAGAGGAGATACGGCAGAGGATCTAAGCAATGAATTTAGAACAGATGAATAAAAATCATCCAATCTAAAAAAATATGACCAGAGTCACAGGGACATATAGATAAATAACAGAAGACCTAAAATTCATATCATCAAATATTTGGGAGAGGTAAGAGAGAATGGAACTGAAAAATTACTGAAAGAAATAATGACTGAAATTTCCCAAATTTGTCAAAAGTCATAAACCTACAGACTCAAGAAGTTGAGTGAAGCCTAACTTAGAGAATCCTAAAGAAAGCCATACCACGCCACATCATAATTAAACTTGTAAAAAATTTTTTAAAAAAGAATATATCTCGAAGGCAGCCAGAAAGAAATGGTGCATTATTTAGCATAGAACACCAATTTAAATGACAGCAATTTCTAGTGTGAAACAGTAGAGGCAAAAAGAAAGCAGCAAAATATTTGCAAGTAATGAAAGGATAGAACTGTTAAATGTGAAATCCATACCTAACAAAAATATCCTTTAGCAATGAAGAGGAAAAACACACAGAAGGAAGAAAAGTTAGATATTTTTTTTTACTGGCACATCTACCTTCAAAGAATAATTATGAAATGGACTCCAAATCGAAAGGAAATGGTAACAGAAAGGCTTGAAACTTCAGAAAGAAAAACAGAACACTGGAAGGAAAAAAAAAAAGGGAATACGTATAACATATTACCCCTTTCCTCAGGGGTATCATAAATCATATTTGGTGGTTTTGGCAAAATTATAATACCATTTAGTATGAACTCAATATATACAGAGGAAAAACAATTTCATTTTAAAAGTCAAGAGGCTCAGTGGACCTGCACTGTATTCAAAATAGTAAAACGTTGATACCAGTGGACTGTAATACATTATGTATTAATAATTTAATACTTGCAGTAACCATTAAGAAAACTATAGAAAGTGATATACTCAAAACACTATAAGTAAATTAAGATTTAACCTTAAGAATAAGTTCAAATAACCCACAGGACGATAATAAAAGCAGAGGAACAAGAAACAGAGAAAATAAACAGAAAATGACTAATACTATGGTAGAGTTAAGCATGAACATATTAATAATCACATGTAATACAATAATTAAACAAATAAATACAACAACAATTAAACAACATAGTTTGGTCAAATAGATTTAAAAAGTAAACACGATTAACAATATGCCATGTGTCCACAACAAACTTCAAAAACAGTATCATAGGTAGATTAAATGTAAAAGGATTAAAATATGTGCCATGCAAATCTTAACCAAAAAAAGTGGCTAAATTCATAGCAGATAAAGCAGACTTCACAGTGCAGAAAATTACTAGAAACAAAGAGGTATGTTAGATTATGATAAACGATCCAACAGGACGACATAGCAATCTTAAATGCGTACACACCACACAAAACAGCTTCAAAATGTATGAAGCAAAATAGAGCTGAAAGGAGAAACAAACAAATCCATGATTATGGTTAGGAACATCAACACCCTACTCTCAGCAAGTGACAGAACTACTAGACCGAAAAAATCAGCAGAAATATAGAATTGGATAATACAAATGACCGACAGGATTCAACTGACAAATGCAGGATATTCAACCCAAAACAGCAGAAAATACGTTTTTCAAACACTCATAGACATTTACCATAGACCATAGACCATATTGTATGCTACAAAGCACACTTCACCAAATTTAAAGCAATCTAAATCTAAATCATATATAGTATGTTCTTTGACCAAAATGGAATCAAACTATAAATCAATAACAGAAAGACAACAGGAAAAACTTTGAAAACTTGGATATTAAATAATACCCTTCTAAATAGTATGTGGGTCAAAGAGGAAATCACTAAGGAAAATGTTTTAAATACTTAAAACTGAATGACAATGAAATACAATAAAAAATGTCAGATCCAGATAAAGCAATTCTAAGAAGGAAGTTTATAGCACCAAATGCTTACATTAGAAAAGTGGCAAGATCATGAATAAATTATCTAAACTGCTAACTCAGCAAAACTAGAGAAAGATAAAAATCAAATTGCAAAGTAAGTAGATTGAAGGATAAAATAAAAGTAGAACAGATATCCATGATATCTAAAACTGTAAAAGAATAGATAAAAACCAATAAAACCAATTTAAAAAACTGGATCTTTGAATATATATTTTTAAAATTCATGAACCTGTAGCAATATTGACATGAGTAAAAAGAGAATAAAAATAACCAAGATTGAGAATGAAAGAACAGGTGAACATATGGAAATAAAAATTAAAAATCCAATAAAAATTAGATTCACTCAAAAAACATGAAGTATTTACATGTAAACTTGTCAAAATACACAGGAATTATATGCAGAAAATCACAAAAAGCAGATGAAAGAAATAAAAGATCTAAATAAACAGAGAGACCCACTGTTTCCACAGATTGGAAGTACCAATATAAAGGCGATGGAAAATCTCAAATTGATATTTAGGTTTATTGCAATATCTATTTAAAAAGTGTTTCGTAGACAGACAGAGGCATATTCTAAGACTTATATGGCAAGAAAAGTTGTTGGAATAGCTAAGATGATTTTTGAAAAATCAAACTTTAGTGGGAAGAATCTAGTGATTTTGAGACTTCTTTTATAGCTACAGTAATTAAATTGTCATAGGAATAGACTCAAAGATCAATAAAACTGAGTAAAGAACCCACAAGCAACCCACATAAATATATTGACCGATTTTGACAAAGATACAATAGCAGTTCAATGTTGGCACAACAGCTCTTTCCACAAATTATGTTCGACTAATTGGAAAATCATGAGGGGCAGAGAACCTTAAGGTATAAGTCACTCTTTGTACAAAAATGAACTCAAAATGCATTATAGACTGTGATGGTTAATTTTATGTGCCAACTTGACGGGGCCATTTTACCCAGATACTTGGTAAAACATGACTCTACATGTTTCTGTGAGGGTGTTTGTTTTTGTTTTGTTTTGGAGACAGGGTCTCACTCCATTGTCCAAGTAAGAGTGCAGTGGTGCAATCATAGCTGACTGTAACCATGAAATTCCCAGGTTCAAACAATCCTTCCACCTCTGCCTTCCAAAATGCTGGGATTACAGGCATGAGCCACTGTAATCAGCCAGTAAGGGTGTTTTTTGTTTGTTTGGTTTTTGGGTTTTTTTTTTTTTTTGAGATGGAGTCTCGCTCTGTCGCTGAGGCTGGAGTGCAGTGGCGCATCAGCTCACTGCAAACTCTGCCTCCCTGGTTAAAGCAATTCTCCTGTCTCAGCCTCCCCAGTAGCTGGGGTTATAGGCACACACCACCATGCCTGAGTAATTTTTGTATTTTTAGCAGAGATGGGGGTTTTGCCATATTGGTCAGGCTGGTCTCGAACTCCTGACCTCAGATGATCCACCTGCCTCGGGATTACAGGGGTATTTTTAAATGAGATTTACATTTAAATTGGTGGACTTTGAGTAAAGTGGATTACCCTTCTTAATGTGGATGGGCCTCATCCAATTGGTTCAAAGTCTGATTAGAACAAAAAATACCACACTGTCTTAATTAACGTAGCTTTTTAAAGTAAAATTTCAACGTTGATATAATTGAAGATTCATAAGCAGGCGTAAAAAATAAGAAAGATCTCATGCACCATTTATCTAGATTCCTTCAAAGGTAACGTCTTGCTATACAATTCCACAACCAAGATATTTATATTCACACAACAAAGAGACAGAACAACAAAAGTATAGAACATTTTCATCACTACAGGCTCACTTCTCAGTGGCTAAGATTTTGTCAGCATCACTTCCTCCCTGTGATTGCTTAAGTTAACTGTATTATGCTCTAATAGAAAATTAGTTCAGTTTGTCACTCAGCGGCTACTTAGTTTTGCTTGCTATGGTTTATACTTTTCCTACCCAATTTCTAGAAGTGTTCTAGTAGGAAATTAGAAAAAAAACACCAAGGACTAAGTTAGATATCATTATAAGCTGAAAGTTTGTATGGATATTTTAGTTCAGAACAAGCAAATATCAACATACAAAAGAACCCTTAGATTTCTAGATTATTTTTAATATTTAACAGTTTGAATACAAGTGCTTGAAATTATTTTATATTATTAATTTTAAAATACATTACAGGCATTTAAAAATCTCTAAGATAACTAACAAATATCCATTATTTTCATGTTCCCAATGAACATAACATCTTTATCTCTCTTTTGTGTAAACAATTCAGTTAATTACATGGTTGTCCATTCTTAAGTGCTATCATTATTATTATCTTTTTATTAATTATGGCAAACTGCTCAGCTGAACTCGTAATAAGGAATTGAATTATTATTGGAGCCATAGAGAACTGAACATTTGGAAGTCATAAGCTAAATGACTGTGGGCAAAATACTGTCATGATGCTTAACGAACGCATGTTACAAAGTGGTTTATTTAGTTGCATTCTATACAAAGATAATACCATACAAATTTTGTTTAATTTTCTACAAGTGAGATTTCTAAAGAAAAATGTTTAAAAATGCTTTACCAAGTGCATAGCTGCAGAGGCATGAAATGGAATCCAGATAACAAACAACTGATTGTATTAGCTGGGAAATTGAACCAAAGATCTGCAATAAGGCACTGATCGGGTTCTGAAAGCATATATGATGTTGTAAGGAAATGGAGAAGGTCATTATATTTACAGAAGTAAAATAATTTTCGTAAAGAAACATATCTAATTAAATATGTATGATGGTTTCAATCTTTTTATTTTTATGTTTTTATTTCAATAGCTTTTGGGGTACAGGTGATTTTTGGTTACACGGATGGATTCTTTACTAGTGAATCCTCAGATTTTAGCACACCTATCACCCCAACAGTGTACACTGTACCCACTATGTAGAATTTTATCCCTCACTTCATTTCCAGCCTCTCTCCTGCCTCTCAGTCCCCAGAGTCCATCATATCATTCTGTATGTTTTTGCATCCTCATAGTGTAGCCACCCCTTAGAAGAACATAGGATATTTCGTTTTCCATTCCTAAGTTACTTTACTTAGAATAATGGCCTCCAGCTCCATCCAAGTTGCTGCAAAAGACATTATGTTTTTTCCTTTTATGGTTGAGTAGTGTTCCGTGGTGTATATATACCACATTTTCTCCATCCATTTGTTGGTTGATGGGTGATTAAGTTGATTCCACATCTTTGCAATTGCAAATGGTGCTGCTATAAATATGTGTGTGCATGTATCTTTTTCACATAATCACTTCTTTTTTTGGGGGTCGATACTCAGTAGTGGAATTTCTGGATCAAATGGTAGCTCTACTTTTAGTTTTTTAAGGACTCTCCACAATGTTTTCCATAGTGGTTGTACTAATTTACATTCCTACCCAGCATTGTAAAAGTGTTCCTTTTTCACAACATCAATACCAAAATCTAGTTTTTTTTTTGTTTTTTTTTTTGACTTTTTATATGGCCATTCTTACAGGAGTGAGGTGGTATCTTACTGCGGTTTTAATTTGCATTTTCCTGATGATTAGTGATGCTGAGAATTTTTTTTCATGTTTGTTGGCCATTTGTGTATCTTCTTTTGAGAAATGTCTATTCATGACCTTTGCCCACTTTTTGATGGGGTTATTATTTTTTTCTTGCTAATTTGAGTTTCTTGTAGATTCTGGATAATAGTCCTTTGTCGGATGCATAGTTTGTGAATATTTTCTCTACTCTATGGGTGGTCTGTTTACTCTGTTGATTATTTGTTTTGCTATGCAGAAGCTTTTTTAGATTAATTAGGTCCCATTTATTTACTTTGTTTTTGTTGCATTTGCTTACGGGGTCTTCGTCATGAATTCTTTGCCTAAGCCAATGTCTAGAAGAGTTTTTCCAATGTTATTTTTAAGAATTTTTATGGTTTCAGGTCTTAGATTTAAATATTTGATCCATATTGAGTTGATTTTTTTATAAGATGAGAGAAAGGGATCCAGTTTCATTCTTCTACATGTGATTTGCCAATTATTCCAGCACTATTTATTGAATAGGGTGTCATTTTCCCAATTTATATTTTTGCATTCTGTGTTTAATATCAGTTGGCTGTAAGTATTTGGCTTTATTTCTGGGTTCTCTTTTCTGTTCCATTTGTCTAAATGCCTATTTTTATGCCGGTATCATGTTGTTTTGTTAACTATAGAATTGAAGTATAATTTGAAGTCTGGTAATGCGATGTCTCCAGATTTTTTGCTTTGTTTTGACTATACAAATTATTTTTTGGTTCCATATATGAATTTTAGGATTTTTTTGTAGTTCTGTGAAAAATGATGATGGTATTTTTATGAAAGTTACATTGAATTGGTAGATTACTTTGGGTGGTATGGACGTTTTCACTATATTGAGTCTTCTCATCTGGGAACTCGGGATGTGTTTCCATTTGTTTGTGTCATCTATGATTTCTTTCAGTAGTGTTTTGTAGATTTCCTTGTAGATATCTTTCACCTCATTGATAAATATATTCCTAAGTATTTTATACTTTTTGCAGCTGTTGTAAAATGGATTGAGCTCTTGATTTAATTCTCAGCTTGGTCATTGCTGGTGTATAGCAGTGCTACTGATAGTGTACATTACTTTTGTAACCTGAGGCTTTATTGAATTCATTTGTCAAATTTAGGAGCCTTTTGGATAAGTCTTTAGGGTTCTCGAGTTATACAATAATATCATCCATGAACAGCAATAGTTTGACTTCCTCTTTTCCAATTTGAATGTCTTTTATTTCTTTCTCTTGCCTGATTACTCTGTCTATGACTTCAGTATTACGTTAACTTGAAGGGGTGAAGGCAGGCATCCTCATCTTGTTCCAGTTCTCAGGAGGGATACTTTAAACTCTTCCCCATTCATGATGATATTGGCTGTTTGTCATATATGACTTTCATTATTTTGAGGTGTGTTCCTTTTATGCCTATTTTGTTGAGGGTTTTGTCACAAAGGGATGCTGGATTTTACCAAATTATTTTTCTGTGTCTATTCATATGATCATATGGTTTTGTTTTCAATTCCGTTTATGTGATGTGTTACATTTATTGACTTCTGTATGTTAAATCATCCCTGCATCCCTGGGAGGAAACCCTCTCGATCATTGTGTATATTACCTTTATGATTTGCTGTTGGATTCAGTTAACTAGTATTGTATTGAGAGTTTCTGTATTTATGTTATTCAAAGATATTGACTTATAGTTTTGTTGTTGTTTTTATGTCCTTTCCTGGTTTTGGTATTAGGGTGATACTAGTTTCACAGTATGACATAGGGAGGATTTCCTCTCTCTCAATCTTTTGGAATAGGATTAGTAGGATTGGTACTAATTCATTTTTGAATGTCTGGTAGAATTTACTTGTGAAACCGTCTTGTCCTGGACCTATTTTTGTTGGCAGTGTTTTTATTACTGATTCATGCTTCTTGTTATTGGTCTGTTCATGGTTGTGATTTCTTCCTGATTTAACCTAGTAAGATTGTAAGTTTCCAAGAATTTATCCATTTCCTCTAGATTTTCTAATTTTTGTGCACATAAAGGTGTTCATAGTACCTTTGAATGATCTTTTGTATATCTGTGGTATCAGCTGTGGTATCTCCAGTTTCATTTCTTTCTTTTTTTTTTTTGAGATGGAGTCTCGCTCTGTCGCCCATGCTGGAGTGCAGTGGCTGGATCTCAGCTCACTGCAAGCTACGCCTCCCAGATTTATGCCATTCTCCTGCCTCAGCCTCCTGAGTAGCTGGGACTACAGGCGCCCCGCCACCTTGCTCGGCTAGTTTTTTGTATTTTTTAGTAGAGACGGGGTTTCACCGTGTTAGCCAGAGAGGTCTTGATCTCCTGACCTCGTGATCTGCCCGTCTCGGCCTCCCAAAGTGCTGGGATTACAGGCTTGAGTCACCACGCCCGGCCCTCCAGTTTCATTTCTAATTAAGCTTATTTAGGCCTTCTCTCTTCCTTTCTTGGTAAATTTTGCTAATAATCTATCAATTTTGTCTATCTTTTCAAATAACAAGCTTTCCGTTTCATTTATCTTTCGTATTGCTTTTTGTTTCAATTTCGTTTAATTTTACTCTGATCTTCGTTATTCGTTTTCTTCTGCTAGTTGTGGGTTTAGTTTGTTCTTGTTTCTCTAGTTCTTCAAGGTGTGACTTTAGGTTGTCAGTTTGTGCTTTTTCCTACTTTTTGATGTAGTCACTTAAGGCTGTAAATTTTTCTTTCTCCTGTTTTTGCTGTGTCCTAGAGGTTTTGATAACTTGTGTCACTATTATCATTCATTTCAAAGCATTTTTAATATCCATCTTGATTTCATTGTTAACCCCAATATAATTCAAGAGTAGATTATTTAATTTTCATGTATTTGTATAGTTTTGAGGGATCTTTTTGGAGTTGATTTCCAGTTTTATTCCACTGTGTTTTGAGAAAATAGTTGATATGACTTCAATTTTCTTAAAAGTATTTAGGCTTGTTTTGTGTCCTATTATTGTGTTGCTATCTCATTTCTGAGATCTAGAAGTAATTGTGTTATAAATCTGGGAGCCCTGTGTTACCGGCATATAAATTTAGGATTATAATCTTGTAGGACTGTTTCTTGTATCATTATACAATGTCATTCTTTTGTCTTTTTTTTTTAACGGCTGTTTCTTTAAGGTTTTTTTTTTGTTTTGTTTTGTTTTTTCTAATGTAAGAATAGCTACTCCTGCTTGCTTTTGGTTTCCATTTGTTGGAATATCTTTTTCCACCCCTTTACCTTGAGTCTATATGAATCCTTATGTATTAGTTGAGTCTCTAAAAAATACCACATGCTTGTTTTTTTTCCTATCAATTCTGCCATTATGTGATTGTAGATGGAGCATTAGGCCATTTGCATTCAATATTAATTTTGAAATGTGAGGTGCTGTTGTATTCATACTAGTTCTTACATAGATACATTGTTTTCTTTTTCACAGTGTTATTGTTTTATAGGTGCTGTGAGATTTTGCTTTCAGGGGATTCTATCTTGGTGCATATCAAGCTTTTGTTTCAAGATTTAGAATACCCTTTAGCATTTCCTGTAATGCTGATGTGGTGGTGGCAAATTCTCTCAGCATTTGTTTGTCTGAAAAAGTATATTTCTCCTTTATTTATGAAACTTAGTTTTTCTGGATATAAAATTCTTGGCTGACAATTATTCTGTTTAAGGAGGCTAAAGATAGGACCCCAATCCCTTCCAGCATGTAAGGTTTCTGCTGAGAAGTCTATTGTTAGTCTGAGAGGTTTTCCTTTATAGGTTACCTGAAGCTTCTATCTCACAGGTCTTAGAATTCTTTCCTTCATGTTGACTTAGATAGCCAAATGACTATGTGTCATGGTGATGATATTTTTATAATGAATTTCTCAAGAGTTCTTTGAACTTCTTGTATTTGGACATCTAAATCTCTAGCAAGGCTAGGGAAGTTTTCCTCAATTATTCCTTCAAATAAGTTTTCCAAATTTAGCCTTCTCTTCTCCCTCAGAACACTAATTATTATTAGGTTTGACCATTTTACACAATCCCATATTACTTGGAGATATTATTCATTTATTTTGATTCTTTTTTCTTTATTTTTGTCTGCTTGGGTTAATTTGAAAGCCTTGTCTTCAGGGTCTGAAATTCTTTCTTCTGCTTGTTCTAGTCTATTGTTGAAACCTTCCACTGCATTTTGTATTTACCTAAGTGTATCTTTTATTTCCAGAAGTTCTGATTTGTTTTACTTTAGGATATCTATCTCTCTGGGATTTTTTTTAAATTTCTTTGTGTTGGTTTTCACCTTTCTCTGGTATCTCCTTGAGTAGTTTAATACTCAAATTTCTGAATTCTTCATCTGGTATTTCAAAGATTTTATCTTAGTTTGGATCCATTGCTGGGGAGCTAGTGTAATCTCTTGGGATGTTAAAGATTTTTCAAGTAATTGTAAGAAATAATACAGAGAGATGCCATGTACTATTTACTCATTTTCTTCCAATGGTAGTATCTTGCAAAAATGTATTACAGTAACATGGCAATATTTATATTGACAGTGACAAGACAGCCCATTTGCATCACCAGAGGGTCCATCATGTTACCTGTCTAGAGTCCTCCCACCTCATTTTCTCCATCCCGTCTCTGACCCTGGGCAACCACTCATGTTCTCTATTCTCTATAGATTTTACATTTCAGGAATGTTATATAAGTGGAAACATTCTGTATCTGACATTTTGTGATTGGCTTTTTTCATTCTGCATGATTTTTTAGTGATTGATTGAGGTTGCATATATCATTTGTTACTTTGTATTGCTGAATAGTATTTCATGATATGAGTGAACATCACCTGTTTAACCATTCACCAGTTTGTGGACATTTAGAGTGTTTTCAGAATTTGGTTATTGCCAAGAAAGTTGTGAACGTCACACAAAAATGCTGTGTGAATTTAACTTTTAATTTTTCTGGAACAATTGCTCAAGAGTGAAGTTGCTAGAACATATGGTTGTTACGTGTTCAGTTTTATAATAAACTGCAAAAATATTTCCCAGTGCCATCTTTTATTCCCACCAGCAGTGTGAAAGTGACATGGTTTCTTTGCATTATTACCAGCATTTGGTGTTGCCACTGTTGTTTATTTTAGCCATCCTGACATTTAGAGTGATATCATTTTGTAGTTTTTAATTTGCATTTCTTTAATGGTGAATGATGTCTAATATTTTTTCATGTGATTATTTGCTATCTCTATGTCCTCTTTAACGAAATATCTGATCATGACTTTGGTTCATTTTGTGATTTTATTGTTTTACTCTTGAGTTTTGAGGTTCTTTATGTATTTTAGGTATTAGTCATTTGTCATATAGGTGGTTTGCAAATCGTTTCTCCCAATCTATAGCTTTCATTTTCATCTTCTATTTTGTATTTTGCAAAACCTAAATTTAAAGTAAGAGTTCCACCTTATCTCTTTTTCTTTTTATCATTCATACTTCTGGTGTCAGTTCTATGAACTATTTGCCTAGTTCTAGATACTAAAGATTTTATCGAATATTTTTTGCTACCAAGTATTTTAAAAATTAAGCTTTTTTTCTTTAAATACCAGATGAATTTAAATACATGATAAATCTTAATTTAATTTTTGTATAGAGTGTAAGGGTTAGGTCAAGTTTCCTTTTTTGCATATGGATGTCTAATTGGTTTAGCACTACTTTTTTTTTTTTTTTGAGATGGTGTCTTGCTGTGCTGCCCAGGCTGGAGTGCAGTGGCACTGTCTTGGCTTACTCAACTTTGGCCTCCCAGGTTTAAGTGATTCTCCTGCCTCAGCCTTCCGAGTAGCTGGGATTACAGGTGTGTGCCACCACGCCCGGCTAATTTTTGTATTTTTAGTAGAGACGGGGTTTCACCATGTTGGGCACCATTTTTGAAAAGGCTACCCTTCTTCCATTGATTTACTTTTGCACCCTAGTCAAAAGTCAGTTAGGCATATTTTAGTGTGTCTATTTATAGGTCCTCTAGTCTCTTCCATTGACCTAGTGTCTATTCCTCTAAATATCACACAATCTTGATTATGTAGTTATATAGCAGGTCTTGAAACCCAGTAGGTGACTCCTCCTACTTTATTTTATTTTATTTTATTTAGTTTTTTGATATAGAGTCTCACTGTTGCCCAAGCTGGAGTGCAGTGGCGCAATCTCAGCTCACTGCGAGCTTCGCCTCCCGGGTTCCCGCCATTCTCCTGCCTCAGTCTCCTGAGGACCTGGGACTACAGGGGCCCGTCACCATGCCCAGCTAATTTTTCTTGTATTTTTGGTAGAGATGGAGTTTCACCGTGTTAGCCAGAATGGTCTTGATCTCCTGACCTCGTGATCCGCCCGCCTCAGCCTCCCAAAGTGCTAGGATTGCAGGTGTGAGCCACCACGCCTGGCCCCTACTCCTCCGACTTTATTCTTTTTTAAAAATGTTTAAGATATTGTTCCTCTGCATTTCCATATAAATGTTAGAATCATCTTGTCTTTAGGGACAAAAAAATCTTTCTGATATTTTGATAGAAATTTATTTAAACCTGTATATCAACTTGGGTTGAATTGACTTCTTTAGTATGTGACTTCCAATATATGAACATGATTTATTTTTTCATTTAATTAGATCGTGTTTGACCTTTTTTATTTTTATAGTTTTTAACACATAATACCTGCACATGTTTTCTTAGATTTATATCCAGGTATTTTATTTTTGAGTGATTTGAAATGCTATCATGTTTTTAATTTCTGTGTCCATACACCCATTGATAGTGTATGGAAAAGCAATTGATTTTTATATCTTTATTTTGTATCCTACAAGCTGTTGAACTCAGTTTATTCAAACATGACCTCTGAAAATACGGACAATCGTACGTTTTCCTTTCCAGTTTGCAGACCTTTATTTTCTTATTTTGTTTATTGCACTGGCAAGAATTGTCAGTGCTATGTCTGATAAGAGTGGTGGAGCAGGCATCCTTATTTTCTTCTCAATATTACAGAAATGCATTCAGTCCTTCACCATTAAGTATAAAGTTAGCTATAAGTTGTGTGTGTGTGTGTCTGTGTGTGTGTGTATATATATATTTTTTTTGAGATGGAGTCTTGCTCTGTTGCCCAGGCTGGAGTGAGGGGCACGATCTTGGCTCACTGCATTCTCCACCTCCTGGGTTCAAGTGATTCTTGTGCTTCAGTCTCCCGAGTAGATGGGACTACAGGTGTGTGCCACCATGCTCAGATAATTTTTGTATTTTTAGTAGAGACAGGGTTTGGCCATGTTGTCCAGGCTGGTCTCTAACTCTGGATCTCAAGTGATCCACCCACCTCGGTCTCCCAAAGTGCTGGGACTATAGGCGTGAGCCACAATGCCCAGCCTGTATATGCTTTTTATCAGAATAAGAAGTTCCCCTCCATTTTTAATCTCCAAAGAGGATTTTACAAAAATTATAAATGGATATTGAATTTTGTAAAATTCATTTTGCATCAATTAACACAATCATGTGATTTTAATCCTATAGCTTGTTAATATGATACATGACTTTAATTGATTTTCAAATGTGAACCAATCTTGCATCTCTAGAATAAATCTTACTTTGTTATTTTGTATCAAACAATCTTCATATGATGCTGAATTCTACTGACTAATATTTTATTAAGACTTTTTCCATCTATATGAATTATATTAGTCCATAATTTTACATTTTGGACTGTCATTGTCTGATTTTGGCATCTGGCTAACACCAGTTTCATAATATGAATTTCTGTCTGTTCTCTTCTATTTTCTAAAGCATTGCAGAATTGTCATTTTTTTAAGTGTTTACAAATGTACTACAATTACAATAACTGATATTAAGGAATTTTTTAACAAGAAATTGATTTCTTTACTATTCACATGGTTACTGAAATTTTTATTTCATGTTGAACAAGTTGTGATAGCTTGTAGTTTTTTGAGGAATTAAACGAAGTTGTAAAAGCTATATTGTAGAGTTCTTTGTAGTATTACCTATCCTTTTTAAGTCTGCAGAGTCAATAGCAATACCGTCTCTTTCATTTTGAATTTATAAATCTGTAATTTGTGTCTTCTTTCTTTAACTTTATTACTCTATCTAGAGATTTGCCAAATTATTGATATTTTTAACAAAAGCTTTCTGTTTCATTGACTTTTCTTTATTGTTTTTCTGTGTTCAAATCTGTTGATTTATCTTTATTATTTCCATCCATCTTTTTGTTTATTTTTCCCTTTCTATAATTTTTGGGTGAGATCTTAAGTTATTGATTAAACAGTTGTTCTCTGTTTTAATGTAGGTATTTAGTGCTAGAAATTTTCCAATCAAACTGCTTTATCTGTGTTATAATTTGGAAATGTTGTGTTTTCATTGTTTTTCAGTGCAATGAACATTTTTATTTTCCTTGAGCTTTTCTCTTTGACCCATGGATTATTTTGAAATTTGCTTACTTTCCAAATGTTTAGATATTTTCTTTATCTTTCTATTATTTATTTCTAATTTGAATTAATTGTGATCAGAGATCATGATGTCTATTATTTTCATTCTTAAAAATTCATTGAAATTTGCTTTATAACCTAGGATATGGTATGTCTTTGCGTATGTTCTAAAATACCAATGTCATGAATTTCTAGGTCTCTGTAAGTCTTACAGGTCTCTATTGTTCAGACTGGTCATTTTAATTGCTCTTTCTTCTGGTCCACTGATGTTTTCTTCTGTCCTTTCCACTCTGCTCTTGAGTTCATCCACTGAAAATTTTTTTCAGTCATTTTATTTCGACTAAAATTTCTATAATTTTATCTCCTTTTTGGCCGAAGTATTCAATGTAGTAGAAGATAATTTCTATTTTTTCATTGATTTAAAACGTATTCATAATTTATTGCTAAAGATTTTATGTTATCTGCTTCAAAATTCTTGAGACATATTTCCAACATCCTTGCAATTTTGGTGTTGGCATCTGTCTGTAACTGTCATTTTTCATTCTGTTTAAGGTCATGCTATTCTTGGTATAATGAGCAATTTTCTGTTGAGCTGTGCATTTAATACCTCACTCGGTTTAGGTCAGGCTCATGAGTGTGACATGATTGACCAGTTATTGTTATTTCTGATGCACAAAGTTGGGAAAGAAAAGGAAAAGCTTAGAAATTCAAATTCTTGGCTCAAGAACTGTACAAATGATCGGAAAGTTTCTGTGTATGTTTTGAAAGAAATCTTTATCTCCTGCAGTCACAGAGCTGAGATCTTGGAAAAACAAACCCACAGTCTCATCTTGTGAGTGGCAGACTTATAATGGAAATAGAATCCCCAGCCTCTCACGGTATCTGCTCTTAAAGTGGGTGCATTGATTGTAAAGTGATGAAATCCTGAAAATTGACATTGTGACATATGTGTAGATCCTGATGAAGGAGAGGATAATGATCCTCTAAATTCACTTGAGTCTTCTTTGCCAGTAGAAGCTACCACTCCACTCCTGTAAAGGTTAATCCTTCCGTGCCTGATGAGCCTATAATGGCCTCTGCTGGAGGATTTTCCATGCAAGACAGTGTGATTCTCCTCAGGACCCATCCATACCATACTGCTTTGCTTCTAGACCTACAACTAGACTCAATCTCAGCAAGTCCTAAAAAGACTCATGAAAAGATTTGCTACACTCCAAAATAACTGCATGGTTTTTCCAATTTATCCAAGCAGAAATCTAGGGAATAGGTGTGAGAATGGAAATTAAGGGTGCAGAATAATGGTGGAAAGAACACAAAGTTGAATCAGGCCAAATTTATTGATATGAGCCCACCAAGCAGAGATTCTGGATTTAATGTTGTAGCTTTCGAGGTCAGAAATAATTCAATTAATTTGTTTGCTTGATTGGCTAAAACATGTACTAAAAGGTGGCCAATACTAAATGACATTAAATGCCAGAACTGTCTTGGTATACCATAGAGGAAGGTATTGAAAGGCTTACTAAGATTGGAAGAGTGGATTTCTCATGTGATGTCTGGTTACTTGCCCTGGAAGGATCCAGAAGACATATTTTTTTTCCGTATCTGTGAGGAATAAGGATGAGATGGGAGCCCCAGCAACCTTGAGGAGCTCTGTGGTTGCTTTTCCCCGTAGGTCAGAAATTGCAATGGGAACTGCTGTTCACTGAACTGGAATCCATAAATATAACAAGAGTAACTGAATCCTGGAGTGGCAAGGGCCAGAGGTGACATTTAATTACCAAAGATAAGATGGGTGATTACCATAACAGAGTTCAGAATCAAAGCAGCAATCAGAAATATCTGACTTGTAGAACCCTATGGTGTCAGCTAGCTGATTGTGCTTTCCCTAAAGTTAAATAGATAGGAAGCCAACTGAATTCATACTCAATGTGTATAAGCAAAAAAGGTACAGGTTGTGTGAACATAATTCTAAGTTGAATTTTCAAATAGAGAATTTGGCCCCTCAATTAATGCTCATATTTGAGCCAGTTTACAGGTCAGAACTCCTTGAATGAAAGGGAGGCTGGGTCATCTTGAAAATGACTTTTGTTATACTGCCAAAAATGTAAAGTGTTCATCTTATTTTCTGCAGCCTTCTCTAAAGGGTCTTACGATCTTTTACCAGAATAACTGTGAATTAGAAGAAAAGAAATAATCAGATTTTAAGGGTCTACTGATTACCTGTCCTGCCTGACACTAATTCCCAGAGACACAAAACATCCCTGTGGCCTTCTAGTGAAAGTAGGGCTCATGGAAGCAAGGGATCCATGGAGATGTAGGTCAGATCCATTGTACGGTGGTTCCAGGCCCATGCTGTGGTTACTTCCTCAGGTCCAGAATGCATAACTGAAGTACATACACTTAGTAGCTGGCAGAATCTCCCTGCTGGTTCTCTGATAGGTGATTGCCTCTATTTAGAAAAACAGTAAAGCAAAAGCAATTCCTCATTCCTGAAGTACCTATATTCTTGTTTGATGTCATAACCCAGAAATCGTTGCCAGACCTAATGCCATGAAGTTTCCCCCCATGTTTTTCTCTAAGAGTTTATAGTTTTCAGTTTTTATTGACACCTTTACTTTTTTTAACTTTTATTTGAAGTTCAAGCGCACATGTGCAGAGTGTGCAGGTTTGTTACACAGGCAGACATGTGTGATGGGAATTTGATATATAGATTGTTTCATCACCCAAGTATTACACCTAATAACCATTAGTTATTTTTCCTGATCCTCACTCTCCTCCCAGCTGCCACCCTCTGATTTACCTCACACTTATAAGTGAGAACATGTGGTATTTGGTTTTCTGTTCCGGCATTAGTTTGCTAAGGATAATGGCCTCCAGTTTCATCCATGACCGTGCACAGACATATCTCATTCTTTTTTATGGCTGCATAGTATTCCATGGTGTATATGTACCACATTTTCTTTACCCAAATGATGGACATTTAGGTTGATTCCATGTCTTTGCTACAACATCATTAGAGAAATCCAAATCAAAACCACAATGAGATATCATCTCACACCAGACAGAATGGCTATTGTTAAAAAATCAAAAAATAACAGATCCTGGTAAGGTTGTGGAGAAATAGGATTGCTAATAAACATTTGGGAGTGTAAATTGGTTCAATCATTGTGGAAGACAGTGTGGCAATTCCTTAAAGACCTAAAGAGAGAAATACCATTCAACTAGCAGTCCCATTGCTGAGTATACACCCAAAGGCATTTTATAGTTTCCATTCTTAAGTCTTTGATTCATTTTGAGTATGTCCTATTTTTAACTTCAATGGCTTGTAAAATTAATTTGAAATTTTTGAATGACAAAAGCCTATAAAATTTCTTTTGATTATTCAACTTAAAATCTTGATAAAATATGATGACATTTGCAATGAACATAATGCCAAAAAATATTAACATTTTAAGTCTGCAAAAATATTTTTAAATTAGTTTAAAAAGAAGCAGTTCACAAAGAGCTAATTAAACAGCCAATAAATCCATGAACAAATTGAATTGAATAATGAGATACCATTTCAGCTTCCTTATTTACAGAAAAATTTATTGCCTGCTCTTCCCTTGAAATAAGTCTGTCTTCCTACATAAGGCTAAGCTCCAAGCTAGTTATCTGGGTGTATTTATGTATTCATAAATAAACCACCAATTTTTTAAAAGTGTAAGCAAGACTGCGAGGCAAAATCCAAAGTCCATACAGCTCTTGGGTGCATCATGAGCTTTTAGTTTGGAAGCCCAGAAAAGAGGGTTGTGCATAGAAGACGTATTTCACATTTGCTTGGTGAACAGCGAAGTGCTTTATAACAGGAATTCTGAATGAAATTTGTTCAGTTACTAAGCTAGGGAAGTCATAAAAATAAGGATAAACATATTTTGTTTTTACTCACAGAAATTCTGACAGTCTCAACTGATGTATTCCAGCCAAAGCAAAGTGGTCTCACTTTTTCTTCCTCCTCTAACACTTTGTGGCCCACAACCACAATATCACAGACAAGATTAAAGAAACAAAATGGGAATAAAGTCACAGGAATTCAGTGAGTGCCAAATATGTGAAGTATCAGCCCAAATGATTGCTGGTAGGCATAAAGCAGCACAGTAGACTCCCGAGCCACGGAGCGTGTTTGGCAGTCCTGCCAAAAACCACAGTGCTGCCTTTTTTGTGCACTTACAAAATCTAAATACAGCCTCCCCATGGCGCAGCAAAAGCAGAGGTGAGAGGTGCGGATATGCTCCCATAAGTGCTGTCACCGGAGACTGGAGCACACCAAGAGCATCTTGGTTTAATTTTGAGTACCACTGGTGAGAATTTGGTAGAATATAAGAAAGAAATTAAGACCCTTTAAATAAAATCGATCCATTTCTAACATAAATTGTTTGATTAAGTACATATAGAGAGTTGGAGAGCAGGACCCAGATGCATGGTGATATCATCCCAGTTTAGAATGGTATGAGTGAAGAAAACATGAGACACAGAAATAGTAGCTAAGTAATAATATCTTGAAAAAAAAATAAGCCAAGGATTTCTTAACCATTAAGTATTGGATGTCATTATTACAACCTCATTATACGTTACTTGTATAATCATGATTGACTCTGGCAAACTAGATAGAATTCTTTTGTTAAGTACATGTTCAGACATCCAAATAATCTTTTTTCAGAATCCCCACCATATCTAGCATGAAGCTGTGCAAACAGCCGAGGTAATTCCAGAGATAACCACAACTGCCACATTTCTTCTCATTCCAATTCTTTTCTCCCTCACTTCTGTTATCTAGGATTTCCCGGATGCACTGCTTATCACATTTCCTGCCTAACAAACAAACAAACAGAAAAAAACAGTGACCTCATTCCCATGTTTCAGAATAAAATCTCTCACTACAGCGTAGTGGCGGAGCGGGGTGGGGTTTCAACATCTTTGAAGAAAGAACTTGTAACATTCTAACCTCTGATTTCTTAGACCTGTTTAACTCCTATGACTAACATATTTAATTCACTTATTCATGGACCTTCACGGCCACACTTTTATGTTTTTCTTACTAGGAACGTCTTTAGCACTGAAAACTAATTCTGAAATATTCCTTTCTCTTAGCATTCTCTCTCCTCTTTTCCACTGTCTTACTCCTAGTCTTTCCATTTTGTAAATATAGATGTTTCCTTTTGTTAACCAAATACAATACCTCAACTGTGACTTTTATTTACACTCGTAGAAGCTTTAAGCCAATGGCCCAAGGATGCAGTCACTTTCTTGCTAACATTCAAAACTTCCACAACTCATGGTTGAATACATGTTACTACTTGCCTTTTGAGTTCTACATCTGGAATTCTGAGGGCTGAGAGGAAAAGCCACATGGCTTAAGAGCAAGAAATTTTCAGATTCATGGCTAGGGTCTCAGTTCAATCTCATTCAGTCTTGGCTAGGGCCCCAATCTTGGCCAGCAAAGTTGTTATGTAAGCTTATCTAGAAACTCTCTCTACACCCTACAGAAGTTGTTCCATCTCCGCCCATCCTCTGCAAACCAAATCCATTCCCACACCTCTTCACTCAGCAAATCATTGAAAACAGAAAATAACAAAGAAGTCTCACCGTACAATCAAATCCAATTAATTATAAATCTAGAAGAATTAATATGTGTGTAATAACATAAGAATAGACAATGAATTGATTGAGTTTAATGCAAAGTTCAAAACCTAGGACATACAAACGTAAAGATAAAGCAAGTATATATACAAATGTAAGTTTAAAATAGAAGTGGCATTTCACAGCAGTGGAGACACAGAAGCATGATAAGATGCGTGCTGTGAGAATGCCTGACCAGCCACAAGTTCCCATGCCACACTCATGCCTACACCGACATAAACTTCCCTTGACCTGGGGTCACTACAAATACTCAATTGCTTGCATTTCATGGAAAACTGCTGCCTATTCCATGGCTCCAGGTTATTGAATAGTACAGTTCTTCCACTTCAGGTCTCACACGATCCTATTTCAGAGTCTATCTTACTTTTTATCTTTCAAGTCATTTTCAGCTTTCTGAGATTGAAGTTTCTTTCCCTTGTTTGAACTCCACCGGGACTTGTATAGTCTTTCACGATTTCATTTATTATTTTGTTTCTAAACATGCTCTGTCCATGTCTGAAATCTCTCTAGTTGAAAAGACTGTTTAATTATGTTTAGCTCTTTTCCCAATACATGATTGGGGCTAAGCAATGTACTAATTTTGATTTGGAAATCTTTCATTCCACAAACATTTATTGAGTGTCTACTATAAATGTAGGGGATGGTATGAGTTGTGAGAGACAGAGTGACAATAAATAAGACCTGGTCCTTGCCCTGGAATGGTTCCATAGCCCAGTGGTTGAGGCAGTTTGACCTGCAGGAAAAATTTATTATAAAAAAAGAATCTGGATGCACTTAGCTTGAAAAACAGAACCATTAAGGATGATTTAATAACACACTGTGATCATATTAAGGTTAGAAAAGTAGATGCATTAAACTGCTCTCAATCTTTCTGAAGACCCAAAAAGACTATTAAGCACTATATAATAAGTTTTTATAAATAATTGTCGTTAAAAAATAGGTTAACATAGGGTGCACGATTTTTATTTTTGGTGCTATTTCAAAATAAGACTGAATCAACTTGCATATATATATATATTTTTTTTTCTGCAAGGGATTATGTCAAAATACTCTTTTTCTTTACATGTTATTTTATGCATATTTTGTAATTTTAATTTTATTAGTGCTTGACCATAAATTCAAGGAGATATTTATTTGGCTTAATCTTGACACTTGTGATATCAACTTGAAAGTGAATGATAATGCATATTGCAAGGTTTTCTCATATGAAATATTTATGGAATCATAAAATAGATCTTATACATTTCTAAGTATTCAAATATTCTTGTTCAGTTATTATACTAAAGATAACTGGAGAAAGTCATTTCTCTTCCAGGAGATTATATGCACACTATGTAACTGTGATGCAAAGTCACACTTCAACAAACTAGATGAATTCAGACCTTTAGAAGCGGTGACATTTGCATATAAATTTAAACTCTGCCCCTGAGCTATAAGAATAAATTAATAATCCAATTTAAATATTTGAAAGATATGCCTTATAAGAAATATGGCATTAAAAGATGTAGTAAGAATATAGTAGGAAAGATGTTCTTTCTAATAACATTTAGCTTTATTATCACAAGAATAAGGTATGTGGAGTCCATGCAATTTGTATAATCTATCTAAAATACACATCTGTAATAAAGAAACTGCTTTAAGGCAGAAACAATACTCTCATGGCAATTAAGGTTAATTTGTGAATTTGGTGATAGAGAAGGAGAATTATCCTATCTTAAAGAGAAAAATCAAAAGATAAGTCAAATTAAAATATAAACACCCTAGCAACAATGTCACTTTAGGTAGAAAACTTTAAAAATGTACTTGCCTTGGTACAATCGAAATTTGGTGGAGATAGGCCGGGCGCGGTGGCTCAAGCCTGTAATCCCAGCACTTTGGGAGGCCAAGACGGGCAGATCACGAGGTCAGAAGATCGAAACCATCCTGGCTAACACAGTGAAACCCCGTCTCTGCTAAAAAATACAAAAAACTAGCCGGGTGAGGTGGTGGGCGCCTAGAGTCCCAGCTACTCGGGAGGCTGAGGCAGGAGAATGACGTAAACCTGGGAGGTGGAGCTTGCAGTGAGCTGAGATCTGGCCACTGCACTCCAGCCTGGGCGACAGAGCAAGACTCCATCTCAAAAAAAAAAAAAAATAAAAAAAATAAAGAAATTTGGTGGAGACCTTGATGGGTCAGTAAGTTAAAGGTGAGTGTTCAAATTTACTCATTATCTCAGCCAAGGGAAACACTAAAACTCCAAAGCTATCTTACTATCCTAATTAGAGTTTCCTCACAATGAATATGCTTCCATATAAGAAAATAAGTGTGTTGTTTTATTGGTTATATTCAAAGATGTGTTGAGGAGAGTCTGGACAACATACATTACATGCAGTACTTAACTCACGTATAGACATGATGGCAAATCAGTCCTCATTATCAATAAATTTGCCCTCATTGAAATTTAGTTCACTCAGTTAATGAAACATTAAGGAACCTAAATTGCATAATTAAATTAAAATATAATTGTAATCATGTTAGTTTATTGTGATTTGACTTGCAATTTAACTGACAAATTATTGTCCAGTTTTTCACATTCGTAACACCTAATTGAGAAGAGGAAAGCAGAGGACAGAAAGAGTTTAAACAAAATGTTTACATGGAATATGGGAATACTTGAAATTCTCCTCTATTTTTATACTCATAATTCCCTTATGTGCTTTTCCTGGTGTTTAACTCTACATGTTTATTCAACATTGTGTAACAGTGCGTTTCATGTTTGTGATTTTGTGTTTATTGGGAGGAGACTTGCCTTTGTGGGGAGAGAGTTGATTATTTGTTTGGCTATAATGCCTGTTCTATGTTTTTCTTTATATAGGCAAGCTGGCTGTGAGATTTTTTTAAGGAGAGTTTATTGGTATACATTTATCCTGGACTAAGGAAAATCACTTTTCAAAATTATTCCCCAATGGCTTCTATTCAAACCTTGGGTTAATAAGTTTCCTATGAATACAAGTAAATAAATAGGACTCATTTTCTTGTTGCTGTGAATTATCTTACCAAAGTAATCACACTGACCGCACTGCCAGCATTTAGCGAACACACCACTGGAAGGTGCAGGCTCCGGTTAATTGAGCCGAGATGGCAGGAAGAGTGTGGAACTGATGGTGTGTGGTGGCTGACTCACGTAAGCTCACAGAAGCAACTGTTACATTTTCAGAAATGTTATGAGCTGGTTTTAAACATGGCAATTTTTAAAGATTAAATTAAAGAAAAATAAATATATTAAAAAACAATTAAATACATAGTTAAACCTCCTTTTCCAGTTATTCTATGCTTTATACTATCCTCTTCACCCTGTGGTTAGATCCCTCCTCTGAACCTGGGCAGGAGAAACCATGCACAGTAGGGTGCCGCTGTGTGTCATGTTGTCCAGCTGCACATTAGCCACAGTAGGAGGAGTCACACCCGGATATCTGAAAACTCTCCGCATCAGGGCTTCATGTATTGTTACCTTAACTATAATTAAGAAAGGGATAGAGAAATGAAATTCTGCCCATACATTTTTGAAGTTTTCTACCCAAAGATAATGTGGATTAAGCTTAAAAGTGTGATATGTGTCTGTAGCCATTACATTATGAATAACACAAAATTACTGAAAATTATTTAGTACCAGAAAAGTAATATTATATATAGTTCAATAAAGTTACTCTCAACAACAATTAATGAGCAAAGTTCCAACATGTGTATGTCTTTATTATGTTCATCTTTCTTATTCATGTGAAAAAAATCAACCAATATTTATGTTGGATCTATACTCATGTGTTAATTTCAACCGCAAGTTAGCTACAAACACAAGAAAAGCTTGGCAAAAATCAATGAAACATTCTGTGAGAATCAGATAGCTAAATTAAATTATCAAAAATATTTTATTGTTATTTGTAAATTGAGTGTTGTTACATATCTTCTGTATTAGTAATACTTGTAATAAGCAAGTATATCTATTTATATATACTGTGTATCTCTTACATATATGTATATGCTGTTTCCAACAACTGTTTGTTAAACACTTGCCAGTATACTGTATGTAATGCAAAAATAGTCATACTTTGGCAATTTATGTCCCTCTCCCGGGACATAAATTATCCTTGGGCACAAGTCCAGACAAGTGCACCTATTATTTGTTCAAACTTATATCTCTCTAACCAATCTAAAATCTTTCTTATATAGAAAATCAGAAAATTATTGATGAAATACCATATATCATAAACTCCAGCAAAAATCCTTATCTCAATGTATATAATGAGGCTTGCAAACAAGCTATCCAGAAGATATCTGGAATGCAATTTTGGTTAATTACATGGCACCGATTCATCTTTTTTCAATCTCCCTGTTAAAATTAGCAAACTCCAAACAAAGCAAACAAACAAGAAGAACCTATAAGGAAATAGCATGTATTGTTCAATAATGTACCAAATATCAAGAAGAATTATCACTAATTGCAAAAGAACTGGCCCTAAAAAGTGATAACTGGTAGCAAACTCACCCATAAATGTTTGAAAAAACACAAAATGGCATTAGCTTCCACCCCATGCCCACCCTCCAACCTTATATAAGACAATTAGGCCTGGTAATAAGATACAAATCATCGCACTTGTTCCCCACAGAACTCCTTCTACAAAGAGCCTAATGATCTATCTCATTTTCTACATCCACTCAGGAGATGGTAGCTTCTGGTAACAATAGTTTCAAAGGAACAAGGGAGCAGAAAGTACTATGTTAAATAGTGGCGTGTAAGGTGCAATCAGGAACATGAGAAATGCGAAAGTCTTCCAGGCATAACTATTGGCAAAAAGAGTAATGCAGTCTATTTAATGCCATTGTAAACAAACATAGCACAACATTCAGTGGACAAATTCGAATGAAATGTGAAAAATGGTGTTTAGCCAAAGGCATATAAAAGGAATACTTATCCCACAAATGGCATTCACGTTTAAAAGCCCAAGAATAAATGAATTACAAGTTTAACTAAGAGGGTTTAAAAATCTAAATAAAACAAAATTTGAAAAGTCAGAAAAATAAGAAAGGTCAAAGGAAGTATTTTTAAATTAGGAAACTGAGATCTGGTGGAAATGAATGATCAAAGTTTAAAAAATTGTTTAAAAATGAATAAACAAATAAATGGGCAGAGCCAAAACACTAAATGAAAGGGAAGAAACTGAATATTTGGAAGTCAACCCAATTAGTTGAGGCTTACAAAATTACGACTTATTCTTGTTATGTTTTTCGATTTTGATTTTCTGTAGTAAGTTCCCATAAAAACTAGTAACTTCTAAATTTACCTCAAAATATTGGAAAAATTGAACAGACAAAAAAGAGAGATAGTTTTAAAATTGTGTTAGAAAAGTACCAGCCAGATGGTTACATGAACTAGAATAACATTCATGTTTTTCATGATTAGATGATTTCCATGATAATAAACTTTATTTTTTTGAATTTTCTGGACACAGAAGACAGAAATTCTTCTCAATACATTTTATAAGACCAGTAATGCCCTGATGGCAACAGATGAAAAAAAATCACCATAAAACCATGAGGTCTTCAATCACGATATATATACACCCCAAACTGAAGTATTCTGTATATCTAAAGAAATAATTCACAATGATAATAAAGTTTATGAAAATACTGCAAGCTAATCACACTATGGATACATTTTCAACAGAAAAGACTTCTTAGTACTTCACTATGCATAGAAAAACCATTGAAATGTAACGACCTCTCATTTTGAAGAAATAAATCATTAAGAAAAATAATAATATAATTTCACTTCCTCAGTATGGTACACTGTCAATAGCAAGCATCATAAAAATACTGAAACATGGCAGGTCTTACCAATAAAAGGCCTTAAGAATGCAAGGTTATGGCCGGGCGCGGTGGCTCAAGCCTGTAATCCCAGCACGTTGGGAGGCCGAGACGGGCGGATCACGAGGTCAGGAGTTCGAGACCATCCTGGCTAACACGGTGAAACCCCGTCTTTGCTAAAAAATACAAAAAACTAGCCGGG
>NW_012115910.1:1009333-1096479 GCF_000951035.1 Colobus angolensis palliatus
GTAACAAACCTGCACGTTATGCACATGTACCCTAGAACTTAAAGTATAATAAAAATAAAATAAAATAAAATAAAATAAAATAAAATAAAAAAAGAAAAAAAAAGAACGCAAGGTTATTTGTTTTAAATATTTTCTTGGATTTTAGTCATTGAAATAGAGTATGAATAAATCAATTAAACATACACGTAACCATCAAGTAAGTACCGTTATAATTATTTGTCACTGGAGAGAGTTTTGTAACCAAAACCCCAAGCAAATCTACTGAAACACACTAGGACTAAAAGGAGAATTATGTTGGGAAATCAAAAAAATGAAAAGTCAAAAGTATATCCTTTGTAGCACATGTGGCAAAACAATTTACACCATTTAGAGTAGTAGGTGAATATTTCAGAAAACTAGGAACAACTGTTTGCTATGCAGGACCTCTAAGAAATATCACAAAATGCCACTGGGAAACACACATAAACTTTGAGCAGGAAAAGAGACTGCCTTGCTCTTTTATGAAAAAAAAAAAAAACAATGCATGTTAAGAATGGGTACATTATCCCCAAATTAATCTTTAAATAGAATGCATTTTCAGTAAAAACTCGAGAGGTATTTCATGTGATTAAGTGGTTTTACAATTTGTCTAATAACATACATTCGTAACACAAATATCACAAGGAGAGCAAAAGAAAGGCCCCTGTCTTAACAAATTTTAAAAGTTCTAGTGTCTAAGTTCACCTTTGCCTGAATTTTCCAAATTTTTCTACCCACCTGAGCAACATCTTGCTTGACTGCCAAATAATTCTGTTTATTTCAGTGTTTTTAGGAGATTTCCAGGGAACACTTATGTGTCCGTGATGTCATGTGTGACCTTTGGTCCAACCTGTGGGTTCATGCTTCTCCAGCATCCTCTCAAATAATCTCACCCCTGCATCTCAGCTAATCACCCTGGTGCATATATTCTTTCACTATCCAAAGGGAATTAATAAGCAGCTGGCACTGAGTCTGCATTCTATAATACACTTAACAGAATAATTGAGAGCTTTGGAAGGGATTTATACCCTGGAAAGGTAAACTTTAAGTAATACATTTTCTAGCACTACCAAAATGTTGCTGCTATTTCAGTAAATGGAGACCCTATTGGCATTTTATTTGCTTAGACTTAGCCTGGCCTGCTGGTTTGCTGCTGGGACCTTTTCTTCAGGTTAGATTCTGCATCATCAGCTCCTTTCTCCCTTATGTTTGGCCATAAGCTCCTTACCTAAGGCTCACCAGAAGTAACTTTAAGCTCCCAAATAATGTTTCCAGAGATGATTGTCCCTCTTTCATTTAAATAAATAGTAATAAAAAAATTGTTTAAACTACTTAGGTCTGTTGCTTCCTCAAATGACTCATCCAGCCTTAAAATGCAGTATTTCCATAATCACTAATTCTATTGACATCCCTTAAAATGTAGCAATTACTATAGCATGGTACGTTATAAAAGAATTAGGAAGTGAACATGTAAAAATCTGAAACCCAGAATAAAATGCAGATGAAACTTTATGTATTTTAACATGATTGGGGGTTTTCTAAGCCTGACTTCAAGAATAAAATTTATAAATTAAAATATTGATACATTTGACAATTTAAAATAGAAAACAAGCAAAATGAGAAGAAACAAAGAAAAAAAAGGAACAAAAAGAGGGAGTGAAGGAAGGTAGGAAGAAGGGAATAAAGGAATGAATAAAATAATAAAGATATATAAGGAAAACGAAAGAGGAGCAATTATTATTAAAATATTATTTAAAATGGAAAAAATACTTAAAATGTATAAAAGACTAAGAACTAATATCTGTACATATAAAGAGCCTCAAAAACATAATTCATTTGTGCCTAAGGTTGCAATTTTTTGAATTTTCTCAATCAGATCTTGGCGATGACCTTGAGAAGTAGGATATAAATAATTCCTACGTGCTTAGCATTCCACTAATGGAACACTAGACACAAATGGGTTTTAAAAAACAATTTTCAATGAAGTGAAAAAGCAATTCTCAAAAGAAAAAATATATGTGACCAATAAATATATAAACTAATTAGTTTAGAAATGCCTAAAACACAAACACATTTTACCCTTCTTAGCATATTATGATAAAAAATAATGATAAATCCCAGTATGAGTCTATGTCTGGGGGAGCGTGCACACTCAAATATTCTAGAAGAAAATGTAAATTTTATATTTTTCACTGGGAAAAATTTAGAAAACTATTTCGATATGTGCATTATGTTTGATATAAATAGCCTGTGGGAATAATTGAAAATATGTTTTGTTTTATTACAAAAATTTTTCAGGATCATTGTTTAGAAGAGCCGAATACAGCATGTTGTAGATGTCCTGCAATTATAAGTCAAACACTAGATACTCAATGTAGTTGTCTGCATTACGAATCATTGAAGTATTTGGTTGATTCAGATGTACTTCTAATATATTTTCAGTAGAAAAACTGGTTACAAAATAATTATGTCTTATCCTATTAGTACATGTAGCTATTTTCACTTTTTGATATAAATTTTCTACACTGAAAATTATTTTTAAAGTTAAAAGTTCAATTATTTCAATTCAGGACTATTTACACATTTACATGTGCATATGTATGGTATGTCTAAATATTCACCTCTTATCAGCTTGTTACTACTATTTTTAATTTGATTAATATCAGTTGATATATGAAACTTTGCATACATTTTTATGTACACCTTACTGAAGTCATGTCTCTCTTTAGGTTCAGGCAGCTGTGTGTGTAGTACCCCAAGGATTGTGGTCATAGTTGATTATATAATCACAGTTGTCTACGAAATCCTCATGTAACATACAATCCCTCAAGTCTTAACTGTAGAAGCCCAGAGTATCTAGGATGGCATTGTATTGCTGTAACTCATATTTTCATGCTAGCTGCCATATTGCCAACAAAGCCCAGAACATCCTTAAATTTAAAACGGTAAAATTAACACAGGTTTTCAAATGCAGACTCTGAGTGAAGGATCAAAGGGTAAGTTTTGGAGGCGGAGAAGTTAGAAAGTCGGCCAGAGAAAGGAAGGCATCCCACAAAGGTGTATTAATAAGGTGCGCTGGTGACAACTAGTATCAGCGGTGGTACTGTCTCACCTCTGTGTCTTTTAGTAATGTCTACTGGCTGAGCCAATCCTAAATTCTTAGACTCTGGCCTTCCCTTGAATTAGTAAGTGCCTCTGTGGATAGCTGCAGATCCTCAGCTGCCATATTAAAGATTCTCCCCTTCTTTGGTTGCTTCTGAAGTTCTCTTAAGCCTTTAAACATAAGATTTTCATAATGTATCCAGTTTTTCCTGCTTATTTGAATGAAAGCATTGGCCTGCCATAGACTATACCATCCTACCCATATGCAGAAGCTTAATCAATATTTTCATCCTACTTTTGCTAATTGGGAACTTGTGTCTGCCTTCTGATTTTATAAGACATACTGAAATTGTCTTCATTTATTTTTTGTGGCATATTCCTTAAACTAGTCTAACCATACTTATTGAATTCATGACCATAGGTTAAATTTACCAATTTGTAAGTAGCTTATAATAAGGCTAATAAATGGATTTGTGCAGTATGCTTGCCTTTTTTTTCCTAGCAATTTTTTTTAAGTTGTTAAATTTCACTCTCAAAGCAATTCAAAGCAGATTATCCCACTTCTTCATAGCTATGAACCATTGATGGCGTATTTTATTGAATGTTCGTTGTTGCTTGGTGGTTTTGTTGATTATGGAATATTCAACACTGTTCTCACTACTTCATCTCAAAGGGTTTTGAATCAGCCCTGCCAATAGCACTCCTTTGTTATGGATCATTCTCCATGCGTCATCCTGTGACGCATCCTCTGTCTTCCAATATGTGGATCAAGAAACCCAATTGTTGCACACTCAGTTTAACATTTGAACCATAACAACCTTACTACCCATACCTTTAGATTTTTCCATACTAAGACTGCTTCCTATTCACATGCTAACTTTTTTTCCTGGTCTTTCATGAACACATCCCAAAGTCTCTTGTCCTACAATATTTTTTCCAGATCAGGCTCCATGCACTTCAGAAATCCCTCTTGCAGATTGTTCATTCTCTGCAAGTTAAAAAAGTTATCTCCTCAATTTTGAGAAACAAAATTATGTTACTTCCATAGGGAAGTGTGGCTGCAAATAATTGTGAAAGGTGTGAGAAAATTAAATTTCTTGCAGCATTTAAGCTAACAAATTAGCCTCCCATACATAGTTTCATGAAAACACAAGATTCCTGAATCAAAGTCAAAGACTGTGAGACTCACAGGAAGAGCAGTGGTGTAATCGCAGGCAGGATGCTCAGTGTTCATGCTGGCTCCTTGCTCCCCAAGAGTTACACAGAGGCCCAGCCCGTATATGTGGTGGGCAGTATTTCTGTAAAAGAACACTGAACTAGGGTATTTACCACTTTTACAGTGAATAAAAACAAACATCATCTTTGTTGCCTAATCCTTCAAGTTTGCTCCATGGAAACACAACCCTGAGGCAGGGTCCAGATCAAAACCAGCCCCATCTTGCTTTCTGGGAATAATGAGCAAGAATGAGCAGAGACACTCAAGGTTCCTGGCAGATGGCAACTTCCATGAAGTTCTTCTAGTTCCACAGGCTGAGCTCCTACACTTTGAGGGTGAACAATTGGATTTTTAATGGAAAATTCAACAATATAAAGACATTAAGTAATTTGCCTATGACTACAAAGCTACAAGTAGTCAGGCAAGGAATAAACCCCAGCATTTCTTAACCTTTATCCTCCACTGTCTCCAAAACTAAATCTGGATGAGAGAATAGAATAAATATAGAAAAAGACGAGGCAAAAAGCCACATTAAATCATTTCTTTTTGTCTTGATTTTTACTCCGACATTACTTCTACTTTCCATATCCTCTCAAGTTTCTGACAACTTTTGACCTTGACTGACTCCTTTCCTAAAAGAGAAAATTATATTATGGCTCCAGAACATTTGCTGCCACCCAGAAGTCACTCACAATCAATTTAGTAACTGATATTAATATCTGCTACATGTGCAGATGTGGACTTGTTGGCAACATATGTATTATCAGGCTTTCAACTTAGGGAGAATCAAAATGATCTTACCAGGGGCATGTGAAATATACCTATTTTATTGTTGGGTAGTTTATAAACATAGTGAAAACCATTTTATTTTGATATCTTATCTACTTTTAACTCCTAAAAGCAATGTTTCTAATATTGTCTGAAAGAAATTTTGAGGGACCTAACCAGTTATTTGGTGCAATTACCATCAATGTCAGCACATGCTCCTATAGCACATGCTAATTATTAAGTTTATTATAATTTTCTAAGTGAGAAAGAGTGCAATATATTTAAAGATATTTTAATAGTTAAACATTTTACTTTTTGGTGAGCAATAGAATTGTGAATACCTCTTTTGTATCTGGCCATTGTTACTATGTTTTATGGAAAGATTGATGCTCCCCTGTACTTTGGCAATTATCTTGCTTGCAGTCTCATCCTTGTGAAACATCCTTGTGATGTCAACTGATTGCAGTTTTCAGTGTGTGGTTCCTGTGTTTGAGGTTTCTGGAAATCATGATCATTCTCATAACTACTGCCTGCATTCTATTATCTGGACCTCTAGTGAACAATTTATCATCTATTTAGAAATGTTGGTGGTTCCATAAGGACTTCTAATACCTCTAACTAAAAGCATTCTGAATTATATAGAAAATTTTGGGCCAGGAGTGGGATGTTGTAGATAAAGGCCCTAAAATGTAAAACAAGCTGATTTAAGGTTTTCTCTGGAGTGTATCCTTTAACTTTGAACTGCAGTTGTCTTTACAAATGTGCTGTATCTTATATCCCATCTCAATTCCTTAATCAGATAAAATTTTTACTATCTCAAAAATAATGATAATAATAATAATAATAATAATAATAATAATACTCCCTGGAACAATGATGTTGTTATTCTTGACCCTGTCAAGAGAATCTTCATACATCTATCAAGTGAGAGGGAAATTCACTGTGTCCCTGAATTCCATGTGACTTGGCAGCTGCAGGCCTCTTCCTTGGGGCAGGGGAAGACAGCTCTGGCCATGTCTCTCCCACTGACATTCTTCCCACTGTTGCGAAAATTTAACGTTCTTTCTATCAGAATGTTTGAGTGTTATGGACTAAAAACTTTTTATCCTGAAAATGTAAATGTGAAGTTCATAAACCCCATATAAAATTTTTTAAAAAGAATAAATGTGTTAGATCTTCTATTTTGGGGAGTAGTTTTCCATTTTTACAGAGGGAAACAAAACTCACAAGTTAATTAAACTGAATCATTTAGCAGAAAGAAGAGTAAACTTTTCTGAAAAAAACATTAAAATTGTCAGTGTAACAAAATTTTCTCCAACAAAAAAAGTAATCAATTCAAAATTATGAACACGATTATGTTTACAAAAATGGTTACGAGGTGTGCCCTGGAGAAATATTCAGCTATGGAAAATTCCCTTCAGTTACCAATCTCTATAAATGTAGGAGAATTAGGTCAACCAGATGTCAATGGAAATCTGTGCTTCCACAATCACTCTGATTATAGCCACAAGGCAACTTTGTCCCGGAATCTATATTTATTAACAGTCTTAATACGTAAGCTAAGAGACTCCCACTAGAATTGGTTTTACTCAGATTTCTTGAGGAAATAAGTGCTTTAAAATATTTAACTGAATATATTTTGGAATAGTTTTTCTGTTACTAGGCATATCACCATTACCACACGCATGACACAATTAGGGCATGGTTTAACCTGCTTTATATCCATGGACAAGCCTAACATCAGTTAATGACCAGCTACTACTAAAGGCTACTAGGTAGAAAACCTATCCATCTAAAAGCCTAAACAGTGCTGAGAATTATTTGCTTTCCATTTAAAGTTAATGTAATAAAATAGTTTTCTCCTCCTTCTTGAAATCTAATCTAGAATATCAAAAGTAATAAAAAATAATTGATTTCAGTGAAATTAGAAAGAATCAAGCAATAAACTGTAGGAAACTTTCAATAACAAAACATTATTCAAGGAGTATCTGAAAAAAAAAATACTGAAAGAAACAATCAGATGGGAAAAGGAATATACGGGCACAGAGAATAAATAGAAGTGTATTTAAAAAGAAGAAATTGATTTATTAAACCATTTGCTTCCAAGAGATCAAGTAAAATAAGACTATAAGAGATATTGTTGAATTTGGTAATTCAGTGAAGGGATATGAATAGATGCAGATCAAAGTAAGTTAAAGAGTCAATAATGATAGTTCAACTTCAGCAACATGAGATAAGTTTATGTAGGATTTTGGTAAATCTTTAGAAATATTGTGCAACTAGAAGTTTTTTAAGAGTACACTCTGTATCTTGTAAAAAAAGAAAAGAACATACCTAGTTATTGAAAGAGAATTGGGAGCCACAGAAGAAAACGTAGACTGTGTTATGCGTAGTGATGGCTTTAAATACACCTGAAAGAAAACATGACGGTTAAAGTAGGAAATGAGAAACCTTCATAAAAGATAGAACCATTAGCAGAATCTAGAAAGACATCTGTCTGGTGACTCAAAAAGACAAAGAAGATTTTTGCTACTGTCTAGGCTATAGGTTAAATACAATAAAATGTACCACGAGAAATCCAAACTCTGATCTTGTATATTAAGTTGGTCTGAAGTTTGAATTTATATTGCTTATCTGGAGAAAAAATTTGAAAACTATGGAACGTATATAAAACTTAAAAGCCAGGAAATGAGAAAGCAGAAGATACTCCCTAAGCCCAGCAGTACAGGATCCCTTAACCATTCACACAAAACTACATCACTGAATTAGCTCTAACGGTGACTAATTGCAGAGCAACAACAAAATCAAAATTCGTTCTTTTATTGTTTTTGAGAAAAATTCAAAAACAATAAAATAAGCGAATATACTAAGTGTTGGACATATTAGAATAAGAAAACTAACTAATAAAAACATTAAAGAGGCCTGGCGTGGTGGCTCACACCTGTAATCCCAGCACTTTGGGAGGCCAAGGTGGGCAGATCACCTGAGTTCAGGAGTTCAAGACCAGCCTGGCCGATATGGTAAAACCCCATCTCTACTAAAAATACAAAAATTAGTCAGGTGTGGTGGCTCACACCTGTAGTCCCAGCTAGTTCAGAGACTGAGGCAGAAGAATCACTTGAACCCAGGAGGCAAAGGTTGCAGTGAGCTGAGATCCCACTACTGTGCTCCAGCCTGGGCGACAGAGCGAGACTCCATCTTAAAAATATAGAAAGAAAAAGAAAAGAAAAAAATGTTAAAGACTGAAAATGGCATTCCTAAAATATCAACAATGAACATTTTAAAAATTCTACAGTAGCCATGAATTACAGGCATGCTTCATCATGCCTGGCAGGTGATCTGCCTGCCTCAGCCTCCCAAAATGCTGGGATTACAGGTGTGAGCTACCACACCCGGCCCTAATCTAAAATTTAACAGCAACCAAAGAACTCATCAATAGAGAAAAGGCCAACTGATTTTTGGTGAGAGAGTACTGTGGCACTTTCATCCATCTGCTTACCATCTTTCATTTTCTAGGGCAGTGGCAGCAGCCAGGGTAAGGGTTTCCTGTGTTTCTGGTGCTGTTTGCTGGTGCCAGGGCAGTGAAAAGGTCTTTGTTCTTAAAATGCTGTGGTTTTGTCTTTTGACATGTCTGCTGTTTCCCTGAGGAACTAGCACAGAGGCTGATCTTTGTTTTGCTGCTCCTTCCCTCTACCCAGGGCAGTGATAGTGTCTTTCAAAAGATATAGATACATATTTTCTGTACCCACCTGGGCCAAGAGATGGCAGATGGGGCAAGTGGTATGAAGGCTCAAGCGTACTGAGCAGGAGAAGGCAAGGAAGTAGGTCTCTTGTGGAATTAAAGGCTCTGAAGAAAGGGTGTGATGCATATGCCCTGGACTGGATGCATGCTCAGAAAGGATCTGGCAAGACATAGACCTGCATGTCTGGCAGATATGTGAGCTTTGTTTAAGCAAAGTGTGAAGGAAAAGGAAGCGCCGTAGGCAGCCTGCTTAGCATTGAGCAGTATCCCAGCTCAGCTGTTCTAGAACCAAGCTGTAATGACATAATGACAAGCAGAGTAGTGTTCTCTCGCTCTCTCCCTCTCTCCAGGCATTTAAGAAAATCTGTCTCAGGTCTGGTCACTGGCTGACCACTCAGATAATGGAGCAGACTTCTGTGAATCCGGATGACAATAGCTATAGTCGTTGCAATAAAAGTTTGGAAAAGGTCTAAAACAAATGTATGACTGCAAACCTGAACAACCAGAAACAGTAAATTTTCAGAAAGAGGGAAAATCTGATTTTCAGAGTTATGACATTATAAAATTCAAATGCTCAGTTTTCAACAATAAAAGTAATAGTCAGACAAATAAACAAAAATATGGCCAATTTAAAGGAAAAGTAGAAATTGCCAGAAACTGTTTCTGAGGATAACCAGACATTAAAATTATTAGATAAAACTTTAAACCAACTTTCACAAATATGCTCAAAATGCTAAAGAAAACCATAGACCAAAAGTGAAAAGAAATCTATAAAATGATATATGAACACAATGAGTTTATTGATAAGAGAAAGAAATGATAAAAATGATTCAAGTGGAAATTATGGAGCTGAAAATTATAAAAAATGAATTGAAAAAAATGTACTAGAGGTGTTTAACAGAAGATCTGAACAGAAAGAAAAAGGAATCAGTGAACGTGAAGACTAGATAAATGATCCAGCTTGAGGAACAGAAGGAAAAGAGAATGAAGAAAATTAAACAGAGGCTAGGGAACCTGTGGGATGCCACCAAGGACACCAACACACGTGTTACTGGAATTTCAGAAGAAAGAGAAAAAGGGGTAGAAAGAATATTTGAAAAAATAATAGCAGAAAATATCTCCAGTTAGATAAAATACATGAATCTAGCTATCCACAAAGCTCAATAAATTTCAAGTAGGATAACTTTAAATAAATCCACACATGTTTTCAGGTTAAAATAATCCTACCAATTCTGGAGTTCTGTGTGACTTCCTGCATTATTAAGGAATGCTGTTTGGCATAATTTAAAATAATACTTAAGGAAACAACATTTTAAACAAATTGATATAATGAGGAACCACTGATTGATCCCTCAAATTCTGCCTTTACTTTTCTAACTTCTTAAATTTATCATGTCCTCTTGAAACCAAATTAACTGAATTCTGAGAAGAGTGACCTGGTTGATCTCCTGTTTATGCAAATATACAAATTTAAAATATTTCTGCACTCTTCACCTTTTGAAATAATCTTTAGTTGGAAAAAGCATCACCATGGCGTAAATGGATTCACTGACATGAGTACCCCACTAAAACCTAACCCTTCACCCCTGAGAATAAAAATCTGGGAAGACTTTTAGGGTGGCCCTAATCATAGAAGAAGGATCTTAAGGTTCATAGAGAGGCACATTTTATGCTATCACTACCACCGGGCGGGGGGGTCCTGTCTCTCAGGTACAGTGTAGCTTTACTAGGATCCCTACTTCATTTTCCTAACGCCAGCTTTTCCTGGCTCACATCACTTCATGTCAGGAAGGCCAGCATGCTATCAGAGTTTTATATTTTGTCCTCACACAAAGTCTGTTAACCCATGTTCACTTATCTAAACTTACTGACTCCAAATATTTCATGTTTACTAGTTAAAACCAATGTTTCCCTCATCCCACATACTAAATTCTTCTTTTGATTAATACTACCAATACAAGTGACTTTATCTTACTTAATGTTACCCTGTAGACATTTGGAAATAATATGCTTTCTTCTTAGATTAAATGAGGTCCTGAGATTAAGGTACAATTTGGCTAAAAGGGGCAGAAAAGGCCTCACTTAACATGTGCATACAATTATTAGACAAAACAAGAGTGAACAAAATTTGCATCCATTTTATGAGATATTACTAAACCATCCTACTTATTTTATTTGACAGTTTTAAAACTTCTGCATTAAATTTCCGAATTAATATGGATATGTGCTAAGATACATAATTGTTCACAGAAAAAATGACTAAACACACCCAAATGTAAGTACTAATTGTATCTACTTCTAAGAAGTAAGTTTTAAATAATTTTTAATACAATTGCCCCTTAATTTCTCTCTTTTACATTTTCCAAAATAACATATACATTGATAGAAAAAAGAGCCATTTAAAACTATCATATAAAATTATATATTTCTAACATTATACTTAAGACATACATTCAATAAAATGATTAGAATGAATACTTTCATCAGATAATATGTGCTTCTCAATCTCCATATCTTTTGCACATTCAATAATTTCTACATGTATTCTTTGACAACGAAAAACATAAACTTTATTATAAAAAATGCTTTATTATAAAATAGCAGCACTGGTGCCACTTTATGCTTATTATCCTGGATTCTCTGAGGTGTGGCTGCAGCAGATCATAATAATGACACACAGAGGCCAGACAATGAGAGCTCCTTGGGGATTATATTTTTCAGGCATATTTTTATAGCCACCTGGAATTCTTTGACACTTACTGCCCAGAAATCAAAGATTGTCTGTCTTCTTTTTTTTTTTCTTTGAGATGAAGTCTCGCTCTGTCGCCAGGTTAGAGGGCAGTGGCGCGATCTCGGCTCACTGCAACCTCCGCCTTTCAGGTTCAAGCCATTCTCCTGCCTCAGCCTCCCGAATAGCTGGGAATACAGGCGCCCGCCACCTCGCCTGGCTAGTGTTTTGTATTTTTTTAGTAGAGACGGAGTTTCACCGTGTTAGCCAGGATGGTCTTGATCTCCTGACCTCGTGATCCGCCCGTCTCGGCCTCCCAAAGTGCTGGGATTCTGTCTTTACTTTGTTTAGTGATACTGTCTTACCTTACTTCTCTTGATCCAACATAAAATTTCTTATAGCCTCTTTAAATGGTTTAAGATGACATATGAAAATGAAATCACTTACTGGAAATGTCTTTAGGAAACATTAAGTAATTTAACCAACTTCATTTAAAGTCAGAATAATTATAATACTTCCTAAATATAATAAATATTTTCTGAGTTGACGCCTTTGTATTTCACTTAAATATATATGTGTATGTGTGTATGTATATATACATACACCTATAGTCTCAAGATTTTGATGAATGCATACTCCCATCACCAAAAAAAAAAAAAATTTAACCAACTTCATTTAAAGTCAGAATAATTATACTTCCTAAATATAATAAATATTTTCTGAATTGATGCCTTTGTATTTCACTTAAATATATATGTGTATGTGTGTGTATATATATAGTATATATATACACATACACATATAGTCTCAAGATTTTGATGAATGCATACTCCCATCACCAGAAAAAAAAGGCATCATACCAGAAAATTCATACTATAAACAGGATTATCTTCCAAGTGCTCCAGCTGTCAATAATTCCCCTTCACAATCTTGCACAGAAATGATTTAATAATTCTCCAGGAAAAGTAAATTTTGCCTTCCATCTTCTACTGAATATGTAATAGATTAACCCAGGAGAACATTCTCACACTAACACTGAAAGGAAATCTTTGCTTACCCAATGTCCTCATTCCATAAACATATATGGAGATCCCATTTCTCACCTGCCTCTAATAACATTATTTACTTTTGACACTTTTGACTCTATGATATTATTTGTACTTCGCCATTATTCATTCTTTGAAAACATGTAATACATTAAAATATGCATTTATTTTAAAAATTTATACCAAATATATCAATATATTATGTTTTTGGATTTAGCTTCTTGTTACTGAGAACTGCACACCCAGTACAAATGGGTTCATCTAACTGTCCCACACTAAGAGACTAGATCAAACTCTAGGATGGCTGCTGTCAGTTCCAGGTCATGCCCTCAGATGATTCCAGCTCCCTTAACATGCCAGGTCTGTTCCAACCAAAACCTGACTCTAGGCCCTTGACGTTTATCTTAGAACATTTACATTAGTAAACATGCAACGTACATTCTGAAGTACTAGAATGCACTCGTAACCTTTCTCTGCTCTTTGAGATGTAAATCTTTTGCAATCCAAATTCTTTTTTAAGGACCTTGGAAGCATTCCTTATAAATGTCATCATCAAGAAGGATAGAACCTCTGTCCTGAAGTCTTTGTGGGAGGGTTGGAAACTGACTTTGATAAATGCCAGTTAGCAGACATTGACGACCTAATCACACTGACAGACATTTCCCCCCTTAATGTCTTTCAGTACTTTTTATTTAGTGTATCCCAGTGTTTATAAAATACTCATCTCTTGTTTCAGTCAAGTTGAGGTTAGACATTGTAAAGAATAGGCTTCAACTTTTTGAAAGTAGGAATTTGAACTCTCTGAATATGGAATCTGATATCATTTCTTTGGGAGATGATTATTTGTAATTCTGTTGTCTCTCCAAGTCTTCTGAGCAACTACAAAAGTATTTGCATAACACCACCCCTGGAAGCTAGAGATAATATCTCCCTAAAGACAGAGTCCTGACAACACTCTGAGGTAATGAAATCTCCCTCCTTTTTCTACTTACATTCCAGGGTAGTTCACTTAATTGCACTAAAATCTTACAGGATATGCCCTGCTAAGTTTTAGACTTGCTTGGGACCTGCAGTCCCCTTCTCCTTTCTGATTTCTCCTCTTTAGAATGCAAATGTCTATCATATGCCTGTCCCACCCTTGCATCTTGGGATTTACAGATCTGTTGTCCGTTTCCACAGGTTCACAGCTAGAGAAAAATTTTGCCTCAGGATGAATAATGCCTTCATATCACTCGTAATTGATTTTGATGAAACTTAGATGAGACATTCACTTAAATTTGATGCTAGGATGGGTTAAGCATCAAATGGGTCTGTTGGGAATACGTAAATGCATTTTGCATGTGAGGACACAAACTTTGTGGGGTCAGAGGATTGAGTGGTATGGGATGAATTGTGTCCCTTCAAAATTCCTGTGTTCAAGTCCTAACTCCCAGTACTTCAGAATGTGAATGTATTTGGAGATAAGGTCTTTAAAGACCTAAGTTATAACTTAGTGACTAAGTTATAACTAAGTGACTAAGTTATAATGAGTTCATTAGGGTGAACTGTAATACAATATGACTAGTGTGCTTATAAGCAGATGATATTAAGATGCAGACATGTACAAAAGGAAGACCATGTGAAGATGTAGGGGGGAAATGGCCATCTATAAGCCAAAAGGAGAGAACTCAGAAGACACCAGCCCTGCTGACACCTTGATGTCAAATTTGTAGCCTCTAGAACTGTGAGAGAAAAAAAGAATTCTGCTGTTTGAGTCACCTGATCTGTGGTATATTGTCATTACAGCTATAGCAATCTAATGCAATATTTAAGAAGTTCTGATAGTTCATAAAATGTTTTTTGTTAAATGAAGTCAGTAAAACATGTTTTAAATGCTGTGGGGAGAAGGGATAGTCTTCAAGACAGCTGAGTAGGAGGTTTCAGACTCTCCCTCTCCCCAAATTACTAGCTAGACATGGATTAACTCTCTTTGTGAGAAATCCAGTCAGTATTTGAACTGCTGCACATTCAGAGAGTGAGACAATACCCATATTGAAATTGATGTGAAAATCTGAGACACAATCTCAATATAAACCCCATCCCTAGCACAGGACATGCAATCAGGAGGTAGGTCACAACTTCCAGTGTTTCCCTGAGAAGTGAAAGGTTTGAACCACACATCTAGCACCACAAATTTTCCAGTTGCTACGTGAGGCTCTGGCTTCTAATTTGCCTGTTTCTGAAAGCCAGTGGGTCCAGGATTAACTAGTTTTCCAGGGACTACGAGGAGCCAAAGGATAGTTCTGAACAGGAGTGCAAGCACTCACTGTGGCTGATCCCTTTAGTTCAGCACAGTGAACAGAGACTAAAATCCAGATCCTCGTTTCTCATTGGGTGTTATACTACACACCTAGTGCCTTATTTTTTCCATCTGCTGCCCAAGGATCTGGTTTTTAACTCTCCTGTTTCTGGGAGCTAATAGGACAGGCAATCACTAGTCCCCTGAAAGCCTGAATGAGTGTGTGGGGGCACTTCCTGTTGCTTGCTTCCAGCTTGCTCCAGCAATAAAACTAATCCTTCTAGGCTCTTCCTATAAGGCATTTTACTACACATCTGGCTTCCCTACTTTTCCTGTAGGGACTGAATGGCTTCTAACCTGCCTGTCTCCAAGAGCTGATGAGGCCTGGCATTGGCTAGGACCCTGAGAGATACAGATAAAAAAGAACTGGTTTAAAAGAGACTGCACTGTGAACAAGCATGTGGGTGTTTGCTGCAGCTTCCCTCTCCAGCTTAGGAGAAAGTGAATGAGCAAGAATTGCAACTCCCAGTTTCTCTGCAGAGAAAAGGTATTAGAACACATATCTAGTGCCCCAACTTTTCTGGCTTCTACTAAGAGACTAGCTTCTATCTTGGCTGTCTCAGGGCACTCATGGGACTTGACATACTCTAGATTCCAGGGGCTGCTAAAAAGAAAGGTGATGGTTGAGACCAGCACAGACATTAGAGAGGTACCAGAATCTTTATCTAGGCTGATTGATGAGGGTCTTCTCCTGTAAAAGGCCAGTATGTGAAAACTGAGAGAGGTCATTGTTTTATCTAATGCACTGATGCAGACAAAGAAAATTAATTTAAAAAGGTAAATCTCCATAAACCAATCCTAATGAAAGGGATATATGTGATTTACCCAACAGAAAATAATGTGCATAAGTGTATTAACTGAGGTCAGGAGAGCAATGCATAAGTAAAATAAGAATTTCAGTAAAAGTCATAGAAAATATTGAAAAGTACCAAACAGAAATTATAGAGCTGAAGAATACAGTAAGTAAACTGAAGAAGTCAATAGAGGGGTTCAACAACAGAATAAATAAGTAGAAGAAAGGATTATGAACACATGGGCAGATCATTGGAAGTCATCTATTCAGTGGAATAAAGAAAATATAATGAAAAATTGTGAAGAAAGCCTACAAAATGATGGGACATTATCAACTAGATCAATATATTTTGACAGTCTCAGAAGCAGAAAAGAAAGAAATAAGAAGAAAATTTATTTTTAAAAAAATGGCTGAAAGCTTCCCAATCTAGAAAAGAAAAAAGCATTCAGATCTAGAAAGCCCAGAGGACACCAAAAATCTGAACCTAAAAAACCCAAACCAAAATACATTATAATCAAACTGTCAAAAGTCAGAGTCAGAGAATTTTGAAAGCAGCAAGAAAAATATGACTTGTCCCATACAAGGGAACCTCTATAACACTACCAGTGGATTTTCCAGTAGAAAGATTGCATTCCAGAAAAGCGTGGAATGAGATAAATTGTTTTCTCTAAAAAAAAAAAAAGAAAGAAAAAGAAAAACTTCCAAGAAAGGATACCATCCTTGGCAAAGCTGTCCTTCCAAAATGAAGGGGAGACAAAGACTTTCTCAGACAATCAAAACCTAGAGAAACACTTCACTACTTAACTTGCCTTACAAAAAGTTAATTTTTCAAGTTTACATGAAAGGACAACTAAACAACAACGCAATAGCATAAAAAATGATGAAACTTGTTTGTAAAGGTAAATATATAGACAAAATCCAACTATTTGCTTTCTACAAAAATAAAACTCAAGATTTAAAGACAGGCTGAATGCGAAGAGATGGAAAAATACATTTCATGTGAATGGTAAACAAAAGAAGGCTGAATAGTAATCCTTACATCAGACAACATAGATTTTGTGTCAAGAAATGTCTCCAGAGCCAAAGTAGGTAATCTAGGTAATCACGTTGTGATAAAAGAGTCCATTCATCAGGAGGATTATAACAGTCATAAATATATAGGCATCTGACATAAATGTACCTAAACATACAAAATGCTGTGGGAACAAGAATAGTCTTTTAGAAGCTCAGACTTTAACACAAGTTACAGAAAACATCCTGAATTGGCAAAATAATTAGTGAAATACAAACAGATTTTGTATATTAAGGTTATGTTTGTTTAAGAATTGTATATTTTATTAATCTTTTTAGTATCCATTAATTTAATAGAAACCCCTGCTGAGTACGCTCCTTATATACTGTGATGCTGGCTTAGATGAGTTCACCAAATTCTTATCAACAGACAGATAGTCTTATACTTTAGGATGACACCATTGCTTGGCCAGTTAATGTTCCTGATATTAAAGATGAAATTCCAGTAACAGCAAAGACCAACTGTGCTTAGTGCCACAATCAGACATAAAGCAACTTTTTAAAGACACCATCAAAGAAAGCAGTTTTTGGCCAGGCGTGGTGGCTCATGCCTGTAATCCCAGCACTTTAGGGGGTCAAGGGGGTGGATCACTTGAGGTCAGCAGTGTGAGACAAGACTGGCCAAAATGGTGAAACCCTATCTCTACTAAAAATACAAAACTTTACCAGGTGTGGTGGTGTGGGCCTGTAATCTCAACTACTTGGGAGGCTGAGGCAGGAGAATCACTCTAACCTGAGAGGTGGAGGTTGCAGCCAGCCGAGATCACATCACAGCCCTCCAACTTGGGCCACAGAGTGAGGGTGAAACTCAGTCTCAAAAAAGAAAAAAAAAAAAAAAAGCAGAAAGCAGTTCCAACTAGAAAGACATTATTCCTCAAAAGGGAAAGAACTTCAGCAGTGGTAGGTTCTTTGTCTCAGAAAGCATTTGTTGGTTTGAGAGGCTTACGACTTTATTGAGAAGAAAGAGGTGCTTCACTCTGTCTGAGATTTCAAGGAGCAATACCAGTTATACATGATATAAGAGCTGAGAGAAACTGGTCACTGAGACAGGAGTGTTTCAGAGGAGAGTTAATGGCAGAGGAAGACCAGACAGAAGAGCCTGCTAGCTTGCCTTAAATCACAGGAAATGAGAAAGGAAAGCACATGAGTTACAGAAGAAGGGAAGGGAAAAAATGATCTTAATATTCAATAATTTATGTTATAATTGCAATGAGTAGTAAAATAGTAAAATAAAAAATTGCTTTTTAGTTTTTATTTACAGTATTATTTGCCAGAGAGAAAAAATTTGAAAAGACTTGTGTAAAAAGGATATGCAAATTTACACTCTTACAAGATGAAAATCTAACAGACTAAGGTTTTAATAGAAGCAATTATTCAAATATGATTCTCCACAGGTCAGAAAAAAAGAGAGAAAGAAAGAGAGAAAGAAAATAGCTCTCAATCCTAATTCTAGTGAGAATAATCCTAATGAACATAGATAACTGGTAGCAACGTGGACCATGGAGCTTTGAAACTGGTGAGACAAGGAAGCTGCAGTGTAAAATGGACAGCTCCAAAACAGGGACTCGTGCAGACCACCAAAAGGCAAATGGAAAGTGTGAAACGGTATTGCTCTGGGAAAACCCATTCCATGTATAATAAAAAATGGCCCCTTCCTTCTCATCAGGCCAAAATCAGACCTCTGCTGAACTGTGAATGTATCATCATATTGAGAGGTGAAGCCAGCTGGGCTTCTGGGTTGGGTGGGGACTTAGAGAACTTTTCTGTGTAGCTAAAGGATAGTAAACGCACCAATCAGCACTCTGTGTTCTAGCTAAAGGTTTGTAAATGCACCAATCAGCACTCTGTAAAATGGACTAATCAGCAGGATGTGAGCCAAATAAGGGAATAAAAGCTGGCCAGGGGGCCAGCAGCTGCATCCCACTCGGGTCCCTTTACAGACTGTGGAAGGTTTATTGTTTAGTTCTTCACAATAAATCCTGTTGTCGCTCACTCTTTGGGGCTGCACTACCTTTATGAGCTGTAACACTCACTGCCAAGGTCTGTGGCTTCACTCCTGAAGTCAGCAAGACCAGGAACCCACTAGGAGGAACAAATCTGGACACATCATCTTTAAGAACTGTAACATTCACAGCTAGGGTCCACACTTCCTTCTTGAAGTCAGCCAGACCAAGAACCCACTGGAAGGAACCAATTCTGGACACAATATGACCTAAATGTAGAAATGAGAGTTGCACGTATTTGGAAGATCTCACACTGTTGTATGCGCATATGAGAGGTTGAGCATGGGGGTCTGTATAAGGGTCGGTAACATTTTATGATGCCGATCTTTGTTACAAAGGTTTAACGGACTAAACATTTCACCCAGAGACATTAATGCAAGAATGTATCCACTACTTATTTGGATAAATATGGGTCTCTTCTAAGGTTCCCTCCCTTTGCCTTAGTGAGAAAGGCAGGGTGGAGGATAACTGAGGGCTTCACAGCAAGGACCTTGGAGTCCGAATGCCTTGGCTGGAATTCCACTTCTGCTAATCCTAAAAATACCACTAAGGTATTACTTAATTTGTTAAATCTCAGAATTCATTTCTTCATCTCTACCATAACTGTAATGATAAATGACATAATACATTAGAAACACCTAGCACTGGGGCTGGCATGACAGTAAGTGCTTTTCAAAGGACGGCTATTTGTGTAAATTTAAGCTGATTTTAGTTGCAGTGTCAATTGATTTGTCAAAATGCTTACTGTAACAACTCCTATTTTATCCTCTACTATAAAATTCAATACGGTTATGAAATGAGAAGATTTTATTTTAGGAACAGAGATAATTAGTCTTTGCAAAAGGGTCTTCTCGACAAATTCCATTATATTTAATTTTAAAGGGTTCTTGCTCTTGGAAAAGAATTCTGTATTCCATGAACACAGATCCCAAAAATCAATTTTACTCACAGTTTGAAGCATGCTTTCTATGTCAACAAACAAAATTTACCAATACATGAGTTAATAGTATTCTTCAATTTTTATTACCGAATAAATTTCAGAAGCTCACATTTCACCTTTATATTTATAGATATACAGATGGATAGCTATGCTCATATTTTAATTTTGGTATATCATCTTTTTTTTTTTTAATCAGTTATGTCTAAATCAGAGGATGTGGAAGAAAATGCTCCGTAGGACCAGTAACGTCGAATGCTCACTAGCAGTAAGAAGATTAAAATCTGTTGAGCTGCAGCACCTTGAATCTGTCCCTATAACTCAGGCCCTGCTCAGCTTTTGGAGGCCTCGCAAAGCCTCTTCCCCGCACCGGTATTCCCGGCTTCCATTTGGCCCCTATTAGTCTCCCTTCCCGCTCTGTACTTACAAGGAGTTTATTTCTGTTCTTTGTCGTGACTTTCTCCTTCCTTTTCTGAAGTCATCCCTCCCTCCCCCCATTATTACTAGATGGCTAAAATAGATTGGAAAATACACAGGACGGAGAGCACTCGACGCTGCAGGGATCATCAACGAGACCAGAAACCCCAGGGCGCTCAGGGCAGCGGGGGCTCCGCGGCTTCAGGTTCCTCCTGCGCGGCGCTGCGGCCATGGGCCGGGTTTAGTGCGCTGAGCTGCCGGGCAGGACTGGGAATGTCGCCCTTTCCCATGCCGGATGGGTGGAATTCACAGAATTCTTCCTGCTTCCTTGAAAGCTGGATATGGAGGGAGACGCGGCTACCCAGACGCCGGTTTTAGGGTGGGTTTTTCTCTGCGCCGTGCGGGGCTGAGCGGCGGTTTTGGGGGCTCCACCAGAAGAGACGTGAACAAGCAAGATAGCACAGCCGCCGGCGCAACACCGCGACCTGCAACCCCAGCTCCACTGACCGAAATACGGAAGAGACCTAGCCGGCCGCTGAGATTCTCTGTTGAAACTATTGAACCTGTTCTTGAAATCAGATCTAGGCCCACGCAGGACTAATCTGTGGGATGAGAGAAATTCACAGGATCCCACAGCAGAAGACTGGAGTCTTTCTCTCCAGGGGGTGGGCAAGCCGCCCCTGCTGCTGGAATTCCCCACGGGTGAATTTCCCTTGCATTTGCGCAAATACTTCTGCACTGACTTTATGTTAATCATCACACAGCAAATATATATATATATTTTAAAGCATAGATTATTTGCTTATATATGAACAGTTTAAGAAATAAAGTGAAAGGAATTGAATTTTTTGGATATTTTGTGAGAATATATATTAAATTTAAACAATATCCTTAAGAATACATGACCTTTGATATTTCATTGTTGTCATCTAACAGTATATTACCTTTTTATACTCTCTGCAGAGGTAAATTTCAATGCCAGATTATTATTATTTGTATTTTTAAGTTATTTTCCCCGGAAAAAATTACAGAAAAATATTAGCTATGTTATCTCTCCATTTTAAGTATTATACTACTTAAGCAATGCCCTTTTATGGATATTTAGGGATACAAATTTTTAAAAATCAATAAACCGATAAAGCCTATTATTTAATCTGTCTTCACCTCTATCCCTTACTTAACTCATTCTACTTGGCCAGTCAGTATATACTATTCTACTTGGACAGTCAAGAGATACTATTCTCAGGCTCTTGGCCACTCCCATCGTCTGTTTCTTCAACCTTTTCTTAGCTTTATTCCTTAACAAGTTTAATCCCTTAGAATACCAATTTATCCACTCTTTTGCTAAAACTCTTCAACACCTGGCCTCCTTAACTGTATCTTGCTCTCATAGTATACGTTGACACTACAGTACTGATCACCCATCTGCCTTTCTTGCTTGTTAGGATTTAGCAGCTGAGTGTGAGCAAACAAAAGCCCACGACCAAGATAATTAGAAACTCCAAGATGTTCGGTGATCCATTAATTCACTGTGTGTCTCCTCAATGTTATTTTCATCTTCCACCCCCACAGTTATGGTTAGAAATATTCCACACTTCGTCAAGGTTGCTACTCAATACCAGCCTGACCTCTCCTGTTGCATGTTATTGGGAGCACAAAAGGTATTGCCAGGATCTAAGGTGTCCAGACTGTGCATTGCTGTTTCACATCTCTGTCTTATTACATGTAGTTTTTGTTCAAGTCCCAAAACACGTACTCTTCCATTAAGCATTTTCTGTTCTCCTCCAATCCATGTTAATATTTTAACTTTGTCACTTTTCTATCTTGTACACTTATTATGGCATTTACAAAAATTCATCACATTAATTGCTTGCGTTCCTCCCTCTTCTACAAGCTGTTTAGTCTAAAAGAACAAAAACTAGTTCTTACTTATCTTTGTTTTCCTTACTACTTAAGCACAAATCCCTGAATGTAAGCTGAAGGAGTATATTAATCACAATTTGTTTACAACTGATCAAATTAAAACATTCAAAGCAAAGTTAGGTATTGAGCTTTACTTGAATTAATTCCAGTTGAATATTTAATTTGTTGGAATGTATGTACTTTTTTTCTTTAAGACTAGAAGTTATTCAGAGATTCTTGAACCTTTCATTTAATAGTACATCTTGAACAAATTTAGTATTAGGAGATAGTTTGAAATCCAAATAAAGACACAAATGGATTTGGAGACCTATTGAGTCCTTACATAATTCCTTTGAGAAGAAATTTTCAGCCTATTCACTTCCTGGGTACGATACTTTTGCCCTGAAGCTGGGTGCAGTAGGCATTCACTCATGGAGACCACGGCACTGAGCTCAACATAGAACTCTACTGAAATTCTAGCTCCACTGCCTAAATTGGGACTTCGGGCTAGTTACTGGACTTCCAGAAGTATACGTTTTATTATCTGTAAAACAAAGCTAGTAGTATCAAGCTGGTAACAGTGCTTCGAGAATTAAATTTAAGAAATAAATTTAAATTGGCAGAGAATGTGTGCCTGGGTTAATGATGACAACTTTATAATGGAAACTTCATGACCTGTTTAACTTTAATTATATGTCTTCTTCCTTTGTATCAGTTTCTCAGATTCACCCACATCCTGCCCTGAAGACCACACCTTAATATAATAACTACATTGACAGAGCATCTGAGCATGGATGGATTGAAAGAAATACTGCACTCCTGATGACATGACAGCCAAGCCCAGTACTCTGAAATACTGTAATCAGAGCAAGGAGAGTAGATCAAGATTCCCGGAGCTGTTCTACATAAAAGGAATATAATGCTAGCCATGGATACAATTCTGTATTTTCTGGTAGACATATTTAAATAAGTGAAGTGAAACAGATAAAATTAATTTTAATATATTTTATTCGGCATAAAACATCCAAAATATCATTTCAACATAAATAATATTAAAAATTGTTAATGAGATACTTTACATTTTTTTTCTGTGTGCAAGTCTTCAAAATATGGAGTGTGCTTTACATTTATAACATCCTTTTTCAGACTCATGATTGTCAAAATTTCACTACCCACAGGTGGCTAGGGCTTCCCAAGTGAGATAGTGCTGTTGTAGAGGGTGTACCCAGACAGCCCATGGCCTTGCCCCATCCAGAATGAAGAGCATGAGAAAAATGGGTGTGCTGTGGTCTGAGTGTTTGTCTCTCTCCAAGGCTCATGCATTGAAATCTAATCACAAAGATGATGGTATTGGAAAGTGGGACCTTTGAAGGGGAATTAGTCCATGAGGATAAAACTTCATGCATTGGATTAGTACCCAAGGAGGCATAAGAGAGCTCTGGGGTCCTTTCTGCCCTTCTGCCATGTGAGGACACATAAAAAGTGCCATCCAGAAAGTTGGGGCCCTCACTAGACACTGAATCCATTGGCACTGTGGTCATGGACTTCCCAGTCCCTAGAACTGTGAGCAATGAAATTCTGTGGTTTATAAATTACCCAGTCTAAGTTATTTTGGTATAGCAGCCCAAACCAACAATAGTTGTTTTCTGCTTCATGCCAAATATGCCATAGTGTGTATAAAAGAGTGATTTCCAGAGAAGGGATGCATCTTATTTCCTGGTTCCTGGCTTTCACAAGCTCTTTCTCATGCTATAGCTATACTTCTATTCTTGCTTCATTTTTTTTCATTTTAGGTTGGTGCAAAAGTAATTGCGGTTTTTGCCATTAAAAGTAACGCAAAAACTGCAATTATTTTTGCACCAACCTAATGCTAATCTCATCAATGACACGTGTGGCCTCACACTTAGGTACTTGTTTCCCCATGTATCTGATTGTTTCCTTTGTCACCATTATACTATGCTGTTGCAACGGTGTTTTGATAATGGATTCAGCCTTCCCTTCGACAAATTGATCTGAAGCTTTTGATGTACCCTGGTCTTGCCAGATTTTAGTTGATAAGCATGGGAGACTCTATCTTGCACTGTAGTCGAAATTCTAACAGCTGAGCTATTTCTTGGATCTGCACCATAGCTTTCCTCCATGGGGATCAGACAAAAAGTTCCAGTCAGCAGTAATTTCCCAAAAACGGGAGAAATAAAGAACACGGATAAAATGAAACAAGAAGGAAATATAAATAAAGAAAAGGCTACTGCAGTCACAAACCTTGACACAGATAGTAATGATAATCACAGTCACAAGCATATGATCTGTAAACATTGGCAGCTTATTACAACCAGACGCTGTGCTAACCCTTTTATCATCTTATTTAATTTAATCTCTGTAGCAACCATTTGAAGTAATATTTGACTTTCTATTTCTCCTTGGACCAACACTGTTTATTTTTCTTTAGAACAGGCATACACTTTGGGGTAACCTCCCCACTTTCCTTTTTTATTTGTTTCTAGTATTGTTTCAAACACTCTTAGAATCAAAGTTGTCAATGTTCTATGAAAATTTCTTCCAGGTGACCATATGAAGACTTTGGAGAAGCCAAATGTTTATCCCAAACCATATCTCCTGACATCCATAACACATGCTGAACATCCCGTGTCTGTCCCGGGCTGCTGGCTGATTTGAATCCCCTCCCTGTGCCCGCTAAGTGCCAGCTCTGGATGCCACCCCGACAGTGTCCCTCCTGTAGGTACCCCTTTGCCTTCACCTCTTAGTTCTTCAGGTCATGGCATCAGCCTCTCCTTCACCAACCTTTTACAAGAATTCTTCCTGTCTTTCACTCTCTCTCGCCAAATTTTATTTTTACTTAAAAAAATAAAAAGTAAGTAGACACCGAAATTAAAATGGAAAAACCAACTGAGAGCTGTGCCTAATGTTATAAAATGAAGCTAAACTGTGTCTTGATTGTAAAAGAGAAATCAATTTAGAAAGTATTGACTTGGAAGAACTTAATTGCTCATAAAATTAATTTATGGATGGCTTTATTTGATGTTTGGAAACAGGAATACAAATGAACCAACTTTGATGTTTATGAGTTTCCATGGTTAGCCAAGGAAAGAGGTAACTGACAAGAAGAGAAAATTGAAACAGATGAGAAGGTAATGGTTGTTTACTCTTCCCTGGAAACACACCGTATTAAGTTATAAGAAGTGGACAGTTATAAAACTGTTCAACAAAATAGTTGCAGACCAGTTTAAAATTACCAAAAAAAATTTACATTAAATCATACTTTCAAACTTTCAGTGATCCTTTGTGTCTTAAAATCAATACCGATTATTTGTGAGTTTTTAAACAAAATTAAAAGAAATAATATTTTCTGAAGGAATTACAGGATAAATAATTTGCAGTCTGTTAATCCCCCAAGAGCCATAGAAGTAAAATCGTCCTGCTGAGATAGCAGAATTTTATTGTAAATTATCATGTTGGAAGAGAAACAAAGCCATAGCAACAAGGGATGCAGAATTAGTATATGTGTGTGTGTGTGTGTGTGTGTGTGTATAAATATATATACATCTTAGGCAGAGGCAACAAAAGAATGCCATTATGGAAGATGCACAGGAACAGAAAGGAAATAGAAAAGCCTTGTATCATATATAGGATATTATTGCTATTATTTACTTTTTTATAATTTGCATAATAAAAGGTTAGCTCGCTATGTAAAATGATATTAGTCATCTTACATAAGTAAAACAGTGACTTCATTAAAGAGCATCTTGAAAACTTAGAGTCAAGCATACATTTACATTTGCGGGAAAATAAATGTGTTGGTAGTAACTTCTTACAATGCACAAATATCTGTGAAATGGTTGGTATTGACATTATCCTTGAATATGTCTCATAGCCATTTGATGGGTTGGTTTTAATCTTGTAGTATCTTCTTATTCTGGTTGCAAAAGTTCTTTACATGCTTAATTTAACCCAACAATAAGAGTGGGGACCCTTTCTCCAAAACCTCCTGGACATGGGGCACATTGACTTATTGCCTTGGGGAATTTTGAGCATGGCCATCAAATGGCAGGTAACAGATCCTGCATAGCAGATTGCTCCTCTCAGGTCATTGACATGCAGTCAACAAGTTGTCCCAGTGCAGATGGTGTGAGGTTCCGAACTGTGTTGTGACTGCCTGGATGGCAGGCACTTTGCTTCAGTCATGCTCCCAGGTATTACCACACCATCTTGCTCAGCTTGCTCGAGGTGGATCTACTCACCCTCTGTTCTGATAAAATCCCTCTCAGAACATGTCCAGGACAATGCCAGCCACCAGTGCTTACTCCTCACTCTCTACACACAGGCTTCTTTCCTATCCCAAAAGTATGATGTCCCTTTAGGAAGGTTTCCCTTCACGTTAGATGGACACTCAGCTGCTCAGTTATACATAATTTGTTTTTCCATTACTAAACCTTAGAGAATGTTTGATCTTCAAAAAAATTAAATAAAAGGCCCATGTTATAGTACAATACAAATACACAGTTAAGCAACACATACATGTGCAACATACACTATTAAAATCACACTAAAAATGAAATTAAAAAAATAATGCAGGGAAATAACACTTACTCAGCTGCCACCATGTAAAAAGCCTTCTCTAGACTAATTCCTACATACTAATGCCTACATGTACTGCAAAAATCAAGTCCTCACAACAGTGCTGTGCTGCATTATCCTTCTTTTTAATAAAAATGAAAAAAGCTAGATTTTGGAAGTTAACAAAGAGTGAGCAGCAGAGTCGAGCTCTGTAGATTGTAGATTGCCTGATAGCACAGCCTGCAGTATACATCCGCACATTTCTGTGCACGTTTCATAGACTCCCTTGCCTCCAGGAACTGAGTCTCAGTTGGTAATAGGTAACCTAGTATTTTTTTTCTTTTTTCTTTTTTTTTTTTTGAGATGGACTTTTACTCTTGTTGCCCAGGCTGGAGTCCAGTGGTGCGATCTTGGCTCACTGCAACCTCTGCCTCCCAGTTCAAGTGATTCACCTGCCTCAGCCTCCTGAGTAGCTGGGATTACAGGTATGCACCACCATGCATGACTAATTGTTGTATTTTTAGTAGAAATGGGGATTCACCATGTTGGTCAGGCTGGTCTCGAACTCCTGACCTCAGGTGATCTGCCCACCTAGGCCTCCCAAAGTGCTGGGATTACAGATGTAAGCCACCGCGTGACAGTAACTCAGTATTTATAAGCAAATCCTCTTACTGTTTAAATTACTCTCTTCAGGTGGGGAGGTTTGTGTAGATAAGTGTGGCACTGCACGTTATACATGGACATGAGGCAACACAGGTATGGAGATGGTCCCTCCTAGATCAATCAGTACAGAAAGCAAGGGCAGGAGGAGCCTCTGTGTTTATTTAAAATGCTTTAAAAGAGGGTGGCTGTCCATTCAAATTCAGCCAATTGGTCATAAGCAGGTATCTTTTAATCATCAAAATCTTGATACTTAATATGTTTTTTGAAATCTGAATACTCTTTAAGATGATATTCAGCAATAGGACACGTTCTGTCTTTCATCATAATGAAACAAGGTACCTTTTAAAGCCTAGTAGTTGTAAGTTACTTTGTTAGCTACTTCATGATGCTCAGAAAATAGCCAGATGCTGTAGCACACACCTGTAGTATCAGCTACTGAGGGGGCTGAGGCAGGAGGAGCACTTGAGTCCAGGAGTTCAGCCTGGGCAACACAGTGAGACCCCATCTCTGAAAAATAAATATATAAACAAGTATAATTTTAAAACATACCATATAGACTTCCCAAATGAACCAAGATGATTTGAGATACAACGCATACTTAATACCATTTTAAAAACAAGAAGCCCAAGAATAAAATGGAAAAAGTCAAGTAATAAAGGAGAGATCTTGGAATAATTAAACATAAAACCAAAGCTAAAGAAAGTTTCTATCATCAGGCAGATTTGTATTTGGATTCCTTAGTGAGTAAAGCAAAAAGAGGAGCACTCTCTTGATACAGTTATCTGAGATTAATTAAAGGCCACATTTTCTTAGCTAAAGACTTTACAAAACCAGGAAAAAAAATTCTCATCCAGTGACTTTGGGTGGGTTCATTGCAAGATATAAGTGATCATACCTCACGTGCAAATGTTCAAAAAAACAAGTTTCGAAATTTGATTGTTTATGAAATCCAAGGATGTATTCCCTTTACACTCTATCATGCAAACTGTAAAATTTTAGGTACATACTTAACGTTTAATGACATACTTTCGTGTCTGCACTTGGATGGAAGTCCCTGGTACTCTAGTGTGTGTGTGTCACTGGCTTGGCTGTGGGAACTCTGTGCAGAGAACATAGAATCCGGTGGAACTGCACATGGAAATGAGATGCCTCATATGCCCTAGATTTGTTCTATGATTCCATGATTAATTTCAACATTCAGAGTTTCATAGAAGTATATGATAAGAATAGACTCAGGTGAATGCTTTTATTTTGTAATTATTTGAATACTACTATATTCTGTCATTCTTTTTTGATATAAAATATGCTAGTTTGCAACAATTAAAATTATATTGACATTTATATAGGCAGGTTTTATGGATCAAATGTTTGCGTCCTCCCAAAATTTACATGTTGAAACCTTATCCCACAGGGTAATGGTATTAGGAAGTGGGCAGGTAATTAGCTTTAGATGAGGTCCTGAGGTTGGGATCCCCATGATGTCATCAGTGCCCTTATAAGGAGAGAAAGAGACACCAGAATTTCCTTTCTCTCTCCCTTGTGAGGATACCGGAGAAGGCAGCCATCTGCAAGCCAGACAGAGAGTCCTCACCAGGACCTAAAGGGCCAGCGGCTTGATCTGGAGTTTCTCAGTCTCCAGAACTGTACAAAATAAATGTCTGTTGTTTAAACTACCCAGACTATGGTATTTTATTATAGTAGCCTAATCTAAGACAACTAGATTGAATATGCAAAAATTAAATTAGTTTTTTCAGTTGCTGGTTTTGCAAATTATTTATTCCTCTACTTTATCATAAATATATTTTTTAAATATTTTGAAGTCAGTAGAATGGGTCTAAAATACAAGTTCTGTTCCTGATTACCTCTGTGGCCTTGGGCAGGCAAGTAGAACTCTCTACACTCAAGACCTCTCCTCTATGAAATAAGCAAAAATAACATTTCCTGGAGAAGTACATGACACTTATGAAGAGCTCATTCTGTGTTAGCTTTGGTTCCACATAGTCATCGTTTTCATATGAAAAGAAGTTTATCTACTTTGAAAATTTAATTTCTTGTTATAACTACTGCCTCACAAAGGATACATGATTTGTTTTGAATTGTATCAATTTTGCACTTGCGTGTTGCAATTAGTATTTTAGTTACAAATATAAAAATATGATTGAAAAATATAGATATTTAAAGTATCATATTATTTTCTTAATTAATATTCTTAAGAATAAAATTCCTTGAAAATGGATTGAAACAGATTTATTGGCAAACAGCTTTCTGAAAGAAACTGTTATGGCTGAAAATTTTATTTTTTACTAAAAATTTGCATGCAGCAGTAATAGACTTTTATTTTGTATTTTTTCTATGTAGTAGGCATGAAAACACTAAATTTAAAAAATAATGTACATTTATTTTGTAATGAGATGGAATGATTGTAAGTTTTTCTTTCTCTTATTTTTAAACATCACGTTAATAATGCATCTTTGTTGTAAAATAATCAACAATTTGGACGCAAATGCAGTCAAAATAATGAATGTACCCTCACTCCGCTAATCCATCTACCCAGAGTTAACCATTATTAGCAGCTTTGTTGGCATAATAGCAATTTATATAATTTGATAAAATATGGTACACTATGCTATAAAAATCAGACATTCAAGAGCAGATAATTACAAAAATATATAATCATGAAGTCAACATTCTACAACACACTTTTTCCATAAGCTATATAACATGAACTAATTTTGTATTCAGCTTATTATTTTTAACAGCTACGTCAGGTGAGTGCTTTTATTTTGTATTCAGCTTATTATTTTTAACAGCTGCTTCAGGTGAGTGCTTTTATTTTATAATTATTTAAATACTACTGTATCCTGCTATTCTTTTTTGATATGAAATATACTAGCTTGCAGCAATTAAAATTATATTGACATTTAGATAGGCAGGTTTTATGGATCAAATGTAATATTTCACAGAATAATATTAAATTATTCCATAATTTATTTATCCTTAATTGAATAAACTAATTATTCCATAATTTATTTAATATTTTTGAGGATTCAGTTTATACAGTTGATAAAAATGCATTTGTGAGTAACAGAACAATCACCATAAGTTAATGATAGGTATATATTATTTTTGTAGGGCATCCCAAGGTGAAGAGTCCAAGGGTTTCTATAGAAACTCATCCTTAGTACATGGACTCTAGAAGTTAATTCCTCCTGACATTGTTCCCAAGAAGAAGAACATACCTCCAATACTCATGGCGCTTGGGGAATGATATGAGTCTTTTCTACTTCCTTTTTTTTCCCTTTAGCAGGGTTCAAACCCCTCTCTTCTGGTACGTGTGTGCTGACCTAATCACATACTCAGCAAATTTATTTTGCCAGTTGGCTACTTGCTCAGCAGGTGACATCAGCAAGAAGCCAGTACACATAGCTGGGGGATATTTTTGTTAAGTCTGGTTTTGGAATGGGCTTTGATCCTTCCTGGTGTCTTTCATGTTGAATAAGTCTAAAGCTGCATTGCCAGTATGTATGTTCCATGGGGCTGTAACACTATCATTTTTCAAGCTTATTGTAAAGATCCTGCCCTGACCTCACTATAATTACTTTTGTTTGTTTTAGAAATAGTCCTTAACTAGTTTATTTCACATCAACTGCTCGGTCAAGAAGAGTAACAAATTGGATTATACTTGATTAACTGATAATCTAGCTGTGGATTTTTGTTTTTATTTATGTTCTGAGACGGGGTCTTGCTCTTTCAGCCAGGCTGGACTGCAGTGGTGTGATCACGGCTCACTGCAGCCTTGATCTCCTGGGCTCAAGTGATCCTCCCACCTTAGCCTCCTAAGTAGCTAAGACTATAGGAGCACACCACCACACCTGGTTAATTTTTTTATCCTTTTGTACAGATGAGGTCTCACTATGCCCAGGGTGGTCTCAAACCCTGGGCTCAAGCTATTTTCCCACTTCGGCTTTCCAAAGTGCTGAGATTATAGGTGCTAGCCACCGTGCCCAGCCTAGCTGTGGATTGTGACATAGAAAAAAGTGAGGAATCAAGGATAAGACCATTGGCTGTGCTCCCCAAATATAATCAGTGGCCTTTTATGTTATTTTCTTGTTGATGAAAATTAAAGGAAGACTTGAAAATGATACTTAATTGAACTCTTTAGGCATCGACGGCCCTGTAATTTCATGTAAAGCCTGATTTGCAGAAAGACATCAGGTGATTTTTGTGGATGTATTGTGAAGAAGTAGGAGAAATTTGTGCTTAATCAATTTACCAGATTAATAATCTTTACTTCCTTGAGAAATCGTACTGCTAATGCCCAGCAAGTGAATGACTAATAGGACATCTTACAAATTTCCAACATGTTTTCTAGCAACTGAACTGTTTACTTACTAAAAGTCAGCTGTGTTTATTTCTTACAGTTATATCACTTATACTTTTTGTGATAATTAAACAGTTAAATTAAATTGCTGAGAAATAATGGGCAAATAAGGAGTTACAAATCTGTGAAGACTAATTTAAATAATTCAGAAAGACTTGACAAATGTGACTCACCAAAAATAAAGTCTATTTATGGGCAAATGAACTGTAAAAAATTAGTTGAGTAATGTAAACATTTATTAAAATTCTTTACTCAAATTATTTCAAAAATGTCATTTAGTTCGAGGTACATTTTAAAAATATTTTTATAAAGGACTATAAACTGCTATTCACCGTATTTAATTGCCATGATTTTACAACATTTACAAATCATGAATAATCTTATTTCAACTCTATTCCTACAAACTTCCTCACTCCCTTTGAATTATTTTGAATCAAATGCCATAGTGTTTTATCTGGAAATATTTCAAAATATATCTCAAAACATGACCATTTTTAAACTTTAATGAAATATTTGTGTCCAACCTAAAAATTAATAAGTGCTTAATATAGTTACATTGTGTTCATTTTTCTTTATTTCAATTTGTTTTTATAGCTTATTTGTTCGAATCAAGAATCTATCAAATTACGGAGTACATATTGAAATTGGTTGATGTGTCTTTTAAATCTTTTATATGGTGTATATTAATAACTTTTCAAATTATTCATTGAAGGACTTAAGTTTTATGGTCCTGCAGATTTTTTTTTTCCACAGCCTAGACTTTGCTGACTGCATCACTGTGGGGCCACTTCCTATGTTCCTCTGATCCCTGTGATTGTTAGAAATTCATGATTGTATCCAGGATCTTAATCAAACTCGGGTTTGATATTTTCACAAGAATGTATCATAGCTGGCATTCTCTGCCTCTCTAAAAGAGCCAGTTGGTAAGTGCTTGTCTGCCTTTATGTGTATATAAGCAGCTATTGATGACCACTGACTAAATCCATTAGCTCAATAGGAGTTTCAAATGGGTCTGTTCTAATTTTTTCATTCCTTTTTTATATAAAATAAATATTCTACAGAGGACACATTTCCTCATCAACTATTTGGTTATCCACATATCATCATCAATGTTATGGTTTCCTGAGACAAAATGTGAACAAGAAAATAAAGAGAAATGCTTCTTTTTTTCAAATTTACTTAGGTAACAAGTTAATTAGTAAATATCACCCAATTGGGAAAAATCAGGTGTGTGAGTGTGCATGAATATTTGTGGGATTAGTTTGTGAGTGTGTGTGTTTGTATGTGTGTGTGTTTTGTGTCTTTATAGGTTAATGTATTTAAATAAATCTGTCAAATGTTTCCTTTTGATAATCAGTGGTAGCTTCCTTGCTTTTTGTGATGAGACCATTATGCTTATTGTGTACATTTACTGCCCAGACTGCACTCTAACCTTGCTCTGCAGAGCCCTAGTGACTTTCAATGAGATGGCATTTTGAGACTGTCATCTAGATGCTATGGATACTCTGCAGCATTATTCCTTGTTTCTATGACTCTTTTTGGTATAAAGTCCTAGATTAATATCAAAAACAAAAATCAAATAAGAATTGATAGATACTACATAATAGTTTTTGTACTATTATGAGTAAAATAGACATAACACCTGCTTTCAAAATGCTTACCAAAGTATACACTTAAAAATAAATATAAATTGAAATAAGTGATAAGATTTCTATGACAAAAATAGGTTAAAATGTAAAATTTGACATTCAATGCTTTATGTTTTTTTAAAAATTTAAGTATATATTATTTATAACTAATTCACTGGAATTTCCAAAACTGGAGCCTTAGGTGGTTCCTGGATCCCATAAAGCAACGTGCAATAATCACACATTGGAGAGAGGTCTCTTTCATGTTGTTAGAGCCCATTACTTAATAGTTTAAGAACCACATCTCTCTTTAATGTTCCTATTTTATCAGCCATTAACTGAAGTAATTTTACTAATATTTTACATGAGGATATTGATTTTGAATATTCTTTTATCTATTTCCTGCAGACTTCATTTTTTATATGTTGATGTTTTTATCACAAAAATATGGTTTTGCCATTTTCATCATTGTGAGTGTATACATTATTAATAAAATATAACACTATTTGAAATATTAAATCACATGTTCTTTTGATATGAATATTGTCATCCATTGATTTTTTTAAAAATTGATATTCAGCTTGTGTAGATTAGCTGTTTACTCTGATTCTATCTTGCTTAAGGCATATTTCTCATAAACAGTGTATGTCCTGGGATGTTTATATTTTAATTCAACTTAGAAATATTTAATTTTTAAACGAATAGCACGGAACATAGCAGATACTCCATCTAGCTCTTGAGTCAGGAAAAATTCAAAAATGAGATTGAAATCTGCATTCTGTTGCATACTCACTGTAGATTACAAAGAAATCCCTGCCCTCTATTTGCACTCAGGTAATCTTTGAAATGTAATGTCCCTAGCCAAATTCACAGATGAGTTTATGGAGCTCAGTCAGAAATGCAGGAAATGCATCTGATTGCAAAAAGGCAGGTGGTGTAAACTATTTCTCAAGATAAGAGATTTCCCATGACATGCTTACATGAATTCACTCCTTTTTCTGACTAAAATAAGGAATTATGTTCCAACTGTAGTTAGTTTGAAAGAAAGGGAAAATGATAAAACAAACAAAAAAACTAGGGAAAAAAGGATGTAAAAACTTCATGAATGAGGGAAAGTACAAAAATAATTTCAAGAATTTCGAGTACTTGAACAATTTGTGCTTCTTTACCTGGGAAAATTCCACATGAAAATTCCCAGTAGCTGGATGATTCAACTCAATTAAGGTGACTTAAGTATATTTCCATTTGAATCATGACTGCTATTTCTTACAACATTAAATATCTGTCTCTGAAACAAAAATAACCTAAAATAGTTTAGAATTGGATGAATATGGGAGAGGTTGGAAGAGGACCTTTGCAAAGCTCTGGATTTCTTAGCTCCAAACTCTTATGAGGAGTAAACAACGTAGAAAAAAGTTTTAAATATATCACTTAGGCTTCTGCAAACAGCTTACGTTCAGATATTTGTTATCTTTGAATTCTGTGCATTTACTTTAAATATGTTTAGAGTATTTGGCATAATTAGGTTATCTTAATAAATTTTATTAACTCGTTTTAAAAAGAAAAGGAAAGCTTGCAGACTGGAAAAAAATGAAATAGCATTTAAAATTCAGTTCTGCATTGAATTTGGAAATACGCTATAGGGAGTTATCTGAGTTCTAAATTCAGTGGCAAGCGTCCTCATAAGAGACACACAGAGTAGAAGGACATGGAGCAGAGACGTTGACATGAAGAGGGAAGGAGTGACCACAGTGATGTGATTAACACTCAGGAAAACCCTGGAACAGTCAGTGGCCTCTGTACAATAAAAGAGGCAAGAAAAGTTCTTCTCTAGAACCCTTGGAGGGCATGTAGCCCCACTGACACTCTGGTGTCAGTCTTCTGGCTTCCTAAAATGTGATAGAATAAAGTTCTCCTTTTTAAGCTGCCCCTCTGGCAATTTATTTCAGCAACCTCCAGAAGAACTATAAGTGCTATGTTAGGAAGCCCAGTTTTGATCGAGGGTGACAAAGACTCTGCCTTTGTTACCTAGAAGTGCAGGAATCCTCAGTTCTTGTCTAGTTTAGGAGAAAGAATTCCACCAAGAGACAAATAGTAACGTAAGCAAAAGTTTTATTAAGAAGATAAAAGTACATTCCAGGAGAGGTGAGTGCTGGCCCTGCTGGAAAGACAGCAGCAGTAGCAGCAGGGGTTAAGTAGTAGCCAAGACAGTCCACTCTGAAAGAGGAGGCAGAGTGGGCTGCTCCAAAGAGAAAATGAGCCAACCGTCCCAAGACAGCTGCCTTGCTGTCTTTCATGATGTTAAAGTTTCTTGACGTTCCTGCCTCTTTGTGTCAAATCTCCTCCTTTGGTTTTGTTTGTTTTCCTGCTTCTGCCATGAGTCTCTGCCTTTTCCCCTCCTAGATTTTGCCAGGATTTTGTGGGATTCCCCCTTACTGTTAGTTGATAGGCACGCCCCTTTGCCATACTGGATACAAATTCCACCTAATGGCAGCGTTGCTTATTCCCATCAACCCAGGAAGGCCATAAACCTGTACTTCGCATGTCTGTGTATCTCAGTAATTTCTCCTTTGCGCTCTTCACCTCCTTAGGCATGCACCTAGCGACATTCTGACATTTTAACTGCTGAGCCAATGATTACTGGGCATGTGAAAAGGCGCTCCTTTCTGCCTAGGTGTTTTCACCCCTTTCTGCTCATATCCAGCATGCATGTTTCAGGTGGTCTCTGGGATGTAAGATTAAGGGAGGAGGCCACCTCTCATATTGTCTTATGCCCAATTTCTGCCTCCAAAGAAAGAAGTAAAAACTAAAAGGCAGAAATGGAATCCACAGGCAGATAGACCAGCACTGCGCCCTGGGCCTGGTAGTTAAAAATCAACCCGTGACGTAACTGCTTATATTTTCTATAGATTTCAGACATTGTATCGAAAAACATTGTGAAAATCCCTCTCCTGTTCTGTTCTGTTCTGATTACCAGTGCATGCAGCCCCCAGTCACGTACCCCCTGCTTGCTCAATCAATCACGACCCTCTCATGAGGACGCCCTTAGGGTTGTCAGCCCTTAAAAGGGACAGGAATTGCTCACTTGGTGAGCTCGGTTTTTGAGACATGAGTCTTGCCGATGCTTCTGGCCAAATAAAGCCCTTCCTTCTTTAACTCGGTGTCTGAGGAGTTTTGTCTGTGACTCGTCCTGCTACATTTCTTGACTCCCTGACCGGGAAGTGAGGTGATTAATGGATGGTCAAGGCAGCCCCTTAGGTGGCTTAGGCCTGCCCTGTGGAGCACTCCTGCGGGGGCTCTGGCTGGCTTGAGTGACATACATCCTGAGAGTGCTCCTGGGTAGGCAATTGCCCCGGTGGAGTGCCTCACCAGAGTAGTGCGTGGCAGGCCCCCATGGGGGATCAACGCAGTGGGGGAACACCAGAAAGGAACTTGGCACTGGGAGTCCAGACATCTGAAACTTGGTAAGACTGGTCTTTGGAACTTCCCCACTCCATTTGAGTGGAAGTGTGGCCTGATCACGACAGCATGCCTGTACCGACACTTTGGTTTTGTTTTTGACTTGACTTGGATTGCTCGATATTTGAGTTTTGGTTTTGACCTGCCTTGGATTTCTTGATACTCTGATTTTGGTTTTGATTCTGGTTTGGTGTAAACTGTAAAGGTGTGTGTGTGCCCTTTTTACCCGTTCTTTGTTTTGTGATGTGCGTGTGGTGTGAGCATGGTGTTTTGTCTCCAGGAAGTATGGGTCAGGCACAAAGTGAGGCCACCCCACTAGGAAATATGTTGAAAATTTTCAAAAAGGAATTTAAGGGAGACTATGGAGTTGCTATGGCACCTGGAAAACTTAGAACTTTGTGTGAGATAGACTGGTCAGCACTAGAGGTTGGTTGACCATCAGAAGGAAGTCTGGACATGTCCCTTGTTTCAAAGGTATGGCACAAGATAACCTGTAAGCCAGAGCCCCCAGACCAGTTCCTGTACATAGACACTTGGTTACAGCTGGTTTTGGATGCCCCCCACCCACACACAGTGGTTGAGAGAACAGCAGCATAAGCATCTGGCAGAGGCAAAGAAAGACCAGCAGACAGAGAGAGAGAGAGAGAGGAAAGAGACAGAGAGACAAAGAGCGAGTCAAGGAAAGAGAGAGAGAGAGGTAGAGAGAGAGGAAGAGACAGAGGCAAAAGGAAAGTCAAAGAGAGAAAGAAAGAGAGAAAGAGAGATATACAAGTAGTTAAGAATAAAAACACTGTACCCTATTCCTTTAAAAGCCAAGGTAAATTTAAAACTTATAATGGATAATTAAAGGTATTCTCAGTAGCCCTATTAACACTCCAATACCACTTTATTGTCATTGTAAAAAAGGGCATATCCCAAAAGTACTGAGGCCTTCCTATTAAAAATCCTTAACCCAGTAACCAGCAGATGGCCCAAATGCATTTAATCCGTAGTGGCAACTGCTTTGCTAACAGAAGAAAGTAGAAAAGTAACTTTTAGAGGAAACCTCACTGTGAGCAGACCTCATCAGTTCTGAAGTATCCTAAGTTAAAAAAAAAAAAAAAAAAAAAAAGGTGACTTAACATTAACTACTGAAAATTCCCTTAACCCTGCAGGTTTCCTAACAGTGGATCTAAACCCTTCAGGATGGGAGGATAAATGGTTCCTCCCAGGTAAATGAAGGTAAAAAAAAAAAAAAAAAGCCATCTATACAAATTCTAAATTAATTTGGACTAAACAAGGTCTTATTAATAGCAAAGGATAATTGAAATTCCAAGCTTACAAGGTTTTCAACAAAAGTAAAGTCTGCTAAAAGTTAACAGTGTAACATGTATTACGGTAACTTCTAATCTTGTGACCTTAGACAGTCTAGTCCACAGACATAAAGGAAGTTCACTTTGGAAAAGAATGGTTATCTTCCCAAAAAAAGGCAAAAAAGTAGGGGGGAGGGGCCAGGATTTATGTAAAAAGAATGTTGTAAGGTAAATTCTTGTCCTGAAATAAATTAACTGGTTGTTTAAAGAAATAAATGTTTGTAATAAGTCAGAAAGCTAAGACATGTCGAAGAATTTTCTGTGAAAGTTGTAAAAGAAAAAAAAGTTATATATAAAAAAAGAATTTATGCAAAAAATGTTGCATAAATTAAAAGTAATTAGGCCTCCTGAATACTATTGAAGTAACAGTTTATGTGCAAGGTGTATAAGGAAAATAAAATATACCTTTGGTAAAGGGATTATAAGGAGGCACAAGAATGTGGATTTTTACCTACATTAAGAAGTTAAAAAAATTGTTTTGAAGGCTTAAGCAAGTTTTAAAACATTAATTGTAAAGAACATTCTGTGTATAACCATATTGGCTAAAGTTAAAAGTGTATCATCCAGTTTTTCTGTGAACTGAACATTAAAATAAAAACACAATGAGTTTCTCTTAAAGCACTAACCTGCTCTTTAACAAAAATTATAAAAGGTTAAAAAGAGTCTATAAAAATCTTACCTTATGGTCAAACATTAAAAATTGAATATATATGTCTACAAAGTTTTATTAAAACTAAGTTTAACATTAATAACACACTAATATAAAGGTGAAATTTAGTTTGTCTGGTATAAAAATCATACAGGAAGCATTGTCAAATATAAAATGGTGTTTGGCTTTCTTTGGTCTAAAAAACTAATAAAAATAAGTGCTAAAGGAAATTTCTCAGTAAGAAGGCACCAAGAACTATAAAGTCCACTGCTGCTGTCCCCACATGTAAAACAGAAGGTTAATTTCTTAAAAATTATATACTTGGTTTATCTTCACTTCCCTTTCCCTTAAAACTAAAAGTATTTTAGCACAGGTACCACTCCTAAAATTTCTGGTAAACTAGCACTAGCCTGAAGACCACTTTCTAATTAAAGAGTGGAAAGAAAAAAAAAACTCGAGCCAGCCTGGGAAGGACCCTACCTTGTGCTGCTAACCACCAAGACTGCTGTTTATATAGCGAAAAAGGGAAGGACTCATCACACCCGAGTCAAAGAACCATGCCCTCCAGAGTCACAGACCACATTCCCAGGGGAAAACCCTACCAAACTAAAGCTGAGAAAAATGTAACTCTTTCATCTATTCTATTCCTTTTTCTTCTTTCCTCACTCTATTGCTGAACATCTAGTTATTAACATAACCAAGTTAATTTCACCTCAAACTATTACATTTAATGCTTGCCTTGTTACACCCTGGGGGACTCGCCAAGTCAAAGACAGCTTTCTACTTCAGAAAAGTCCCTCTGTCCCTCTTGACTCTCCTCAGACTTGGCATTAGTAAATTGGAACCATTTAATCTGGGGAGATTTCGATAAAGACCCCAGTGTCAACCACGAGTCTTGCCCCACTCCCCCGATGTAAAGCTTTTATGCCGTAGTTGGTCCAACGTTCTGCAGAACACTAAAGAGCAAGGATGGACTGCCCCAATCGGTTTTTGTAATTTCCTAAAACCATATATTCATTTTACTAGAGGATCATAGAAGTTAAAGACGTAAAACAAACTTTGGCAATTAAGACAGGATACCAAGATACAAATGCCTGGTTAGAATAGATCAAATATTCATCCATACATTAAACAAAAGCAATTGTTATGTTTGTGCACATGGCAGTCCAGAGGCCCAGATTGTCCCCTTTCCACTAAGGTAGTCCTCCAGTTGACCAGACGTGGGCACATAGTAGCTCTTTTTCAGGATTCTACAGCCTGGAGTAACAAGTCGTACCAAGCTCTCTCTGCTATATCCTGAAATCCAGCACCCTGCGGGTCAGCCCCGGAGGGCTATCCAGCTTCCGTCTCCCAACATTAAGTTCACTTCCTCTCTCTCATGACAGGGAGAAAACTTAGCGTTCCTTGGAGACCTGAAGGGATGCAGTGAGCTTAAGAATTTTCAAGAGCTTATCAATCAATCAGTCCTTGTTCATCCCTGAGTGGATGTGTGGTGGTATTGTGATGGACCTTTATTGGGCAGTCTGCTGAATAACTGGAGTGGCACTTGTGCTTTAGTCCAATTGGCTATCCCTTTCACCCTGGCATTTCATCAGCCAGAAGGAGGAAAAGTAAGACACCCTAAAGCGAGAGAAGCCCCTTATGGGTCTTTTGACGCTCACGTCTATTTAGATGCAATTGGAGTCCCACGGGGAATACTAGATCAACTTAAAGCCTGAAATAAAATAGCTGCAGGATTTGAGTCAATATTTTGGTGGGTGACAGTTAATAAAAATATAGATTGGATAAACAACATCTATTACAACCAACAGCAATGAGTTTTCATAAGTTAAAAGAAAAACTCATGTCGGCCTCCAGTGTCTGTCCTTGTCAGATCCATGTCACCCAGGTTTAAAAGATCCTGCTAAGTCACTTTAGGAAGCACCCACACCAATGATAACTACATCACCCTGGATATTGGGTCAAATTCTTCATCCTCTCCCATCCCCCAAATGGTGTCTGATCATCCTGGCCTGCCTGCAGCAAGAATCCTTTCAGGTTTGTTTAGCCAGAATCCTACTCACCCCGATTTTCCTCTTAGTCATTTTCTGTCCCATGACCGCTGCCCTGCTCCTTGGCTGTAAATCCATATGCTCATCCCTGTGGTTCTGAGGAAAGTCTTGCTATCTTTTTCTTTTGAGACAGAGTCTCGCTTTGCTGCCCAGGCTGGAGGGCAGTGGTGTGATCTCAGCTCACTGCAACCTCTGCCTCCTAGACTCAAGTGATTCTCCTGCCTCAGCCTCCCAACTTGCTGGGATTACAAACGCCCACCACCAGGCTGGGCTAATTTTTGTATTTTTAGTAGGGACGGGGTTTCACCATGTTGGTCAGGCTGGTGCTGAACTCCTGATCTCAGGTGATCCGCCCACCTCAGTCTCCCAAAGTGCTGGGATTACAGGAGTGAGCCACCATGCCCGGCCTTCCTGACCATCTTTAACAAGAGTTAGAATAATTGTTTCTTTCTTTAATAGAAGATAAATGGGCTTTTATAGTATAAACGACAGTGATGATGATGGACAAAATTCTTTGAGGCTTGATATGTGTCAGATGCTTTTCTTGGTGCTTTTTATGTTATTACTTTTTTTTTTTTTTCTAACTGCAGTCTTTTGATGTAGGGCCTCCTGTCTTCCTTCTCTATCTTCCTTCTCCAGATAGCAAAACTAGGGAAAAGAGAAGTTGGGTAGCTGTCCAGGGTTATAGAGCTGAACAAAATTACATTAAGTTAAATTATGGTGTTACAATCCAGGGAGAGTAACATATAAAAATATTATTTAAAACTATCTTAATAATGCCAGTAATAATTCTTTGTGTGTGATGATAATGCTGTTAACATTTGTTTTATTAATGTTAGAAATACAAAATGCTTTACCTAATAAAAAGTTAAGTGATATACAATATCTCTATAAAAACTTAGTTTAGCTGCTCCATTTTAAATTATGTATACTAAGTATTTCTCCTTACAGGTATCTCTCTCAGACTGACATGTTTTCTTACAAAAATTTTTAAGAATTATGTTTACTGACAGAGTGTAAAAATCATTGTCTACTTGGATTAGGGTCCTTCAGGAAGAAGAGTAAAATTGTTTTTAGACTTAAAACCATCACTTGTAAAAAATAGAAAAATTTATGTAAAACTAATTTTTGCTACTGACCTTTGTCATTGATGTGCACAATAAAAACACTTAAAGACAATTATTTTTCCCTCTATTGACTGCATTTAAAATGAATTAACATTTGCAGTAAATATTCATGAGGAATTTGTCACAAACTTTATGTTAGAAATAGAGCTTGGAGTCGTAAGGAAAATGAGCACTCAGACAAAGGGTTTCTCAGGAAAGCAAATTTCCTTCTGCACAGAGGAGTGCATCCCATATGGCCGGTCACCATGAGAGCACACAGAACAAAGAGAGTGAAAGTTTTTTTTCCAGACGCAAATTCTGCTCCTCTGCCCTTTCCCCATTGGCTGGGGTCAGACCTCACAATCTAAGCTAGATCCGATTGTTTAAATATTTAAACTTTTTTTTAAGATAAGGTGGGCATGTAAGGGAGAGAGGGGAGAGGGGGAAGGGGTTGTCTGTGGCGAGCTAGAGAGTCAGTCTTTTCCCAAATAAGGAAAGGAATGGGAGCTGGTGCTGATAATACCACTGGTGATGTGGCATGCCTGGGTATGTAGTAACAGTAGAAAGAAGGAAAGAAGAAGAAAGAGAAGGAGGGAGTGGTACTGGAAATTAAAGAATAAAGGATTGATCAGGCTGTTTGAAGAGAAACTTTGCCATATCTCACACTTTATCATCTTTAAGGTGAGGATATTATGTTATTAATACCTTATAATAAGGTATTGATTATAAAATTTGGTGAATTTAGTATTAAAAGCTCTGGCACTCAAAACCTCAGTGTACAGCAAGCAGCAGGAATGGGCTGAAGAAACAGAGGGTTCCTCAGATGACACGATCTCTGTGTTTCAAATCAGGACCTAAGGAAGGGGCAATGCATTTCCTGGGGTACAAAAAGGGAGTATAGGAAACAGGTTATGCCAACAAGTGGGCTGGGTAGGAGCTGGCCTCATTACAAACATTTCTCAGGCACAGCCCTTTGGGGGTCTGTTGAGCTCTGTCTGCAAGGCAGATCTGTCTACAAAGTCAGGCCAGAATGTACTGATTCTTCAGCTGCCCAGGCCAAGGGCCCTTCCTGAAACTAACTCTGAGATGAGTGGTGGAAATGGAGGAGCCTTCAGTTCTCCTTGTACCTCCTGCTGAATGTAGACACTAGCTAGGCATGCAAAACAAGAACAATTATTACTAAGGGTCCTCAACAAAGAGTTTATCTAATGTTAGGTTTGGGATCACATAGAGAGAAGCCACATACTAACCAGCTCTGAAATAGTTAAACCAAACCAAAACAAAAAGGATCAGTGACCCCCACAAAGCACTTATAAGAAGCCACACATGTGGACAGCTTCCTTGGTTGGTGCCTGTCAATATCACATCCCAAACACAGTGATGCTAGTAGAAATTTCAACCAGAAAAAGCCCCAAAAATAGAATTTGTGATTTCTGTCTGCATTTACGGTATATTTGTAATGGAATACAGAAATAAAAAATGTTTGTATGAGCTTTATTAGTGCTCGTATTTGAACACCTGTATTAAAACCTTACATGCAATAACGTGTAACTACACTTTCTGATTTACTGAAAATTTAAACCTTGGGTGGTGGTTTCCAAATTGTCAAGATATTACTTATATCAGGGATTATTTTTAAGCAACATAAATATAAATATGTAACTGAAATATGCTATTTCTGTGTGTGTGTACATGTGTATGTTTTGAAAGACATAGCAAAAATATGGTCCCTCAAAAAGTTGTATCTTATATAAATGATGAATTGATGGGTGCTGACGAGTTGATGGGTGCAGCACACCAACATGGCACAAGTATACATATGTAACAAACCTGAACATTATGCACATGTACCCTAGAACTTAAAGTATAATAAAAAAAAAAAATTAATTAAAAAAAAAAAAAAAGTTGTATCTTGAACTTTTAATATAACTTTGAAAAAATTATCAATATTACATTGCTGACCTCCTTAGCTTACTTTCAAAATTAGTTCTAGTATACTACCAAGACTAAAATATCTATATTTATTGAAAGGTTTTTTACACAATTGAGGGTTTTTTAAAAAATATTTTGAGATTCTACATATACAAATATGAGAACAATCTATAGAAACAATCCAAAGAAAAATTATATTGCTAACATCAGTGTAACCATTATTTGAAGAAAATGTTCTTAATAATGTGATTAATGCTGAAACAGTGTCAAAGTGGTTGAAAGTGTTTTGTGCATGATCTACATAATACTTAGATTTTTAAGTTAGTACTTTTAAATTATGAGAAAATAGTGGTATTTTACATGACTCTTCAAAAATGATGAATGAATTTATCTTTATAAACCTCAAAATATAATTTTTATTTTTTTGGTGTGTTTTGATTAATTTAATAATTCTCTATTTACACATATAATTTTTCCACATATCATTATATAAACAGATTTTACTTTCAATATCTTTAAGAAAGTAACCTGAGTTTTATTCCCATAAAGAATCTTTCTCTAGGTAGGAATCAATATTTTCATTCAGTTTTTCAACTGCAAAAATAGATTAGAGAAGACAATTGATTAATCTAAATATATCACAAAAATATTCCACGGGTATCTAGAAAAAATAATCTATATGTAATATAAATAACAAGAATAGGCATTTAGAGTAATGAACATATTATTTTACTACCTAATACATACATTCACAAAATGCTGGTATTTGCAAATGAGAAATTTAGGTAGATACTATTTCATTTATGTTTTAATTATCTGTAAAATATAGATTTACATTTTATAATCAAAATATGACATTTTATATTATAAATATATTTATGTCATTTTCATTAATTATCATATGAAACAAATTACAAAAATTAATTCCAGAATATTAACACCATGTATGAAATTTAAATGTACAAGTTTTGCAGCATATTCTTCCTAGGTTTCTCTTGGGTATGGAGAATAATTTCCATCCAAAACTCCAGGTAATGAAAGAAAGAGAAACTTCACCAGAAACTCCACTGACAAACCCTTACTATGACATTCCTGAAACCATCACATGTTTATTTATGATATTACCTTTGAAGAATTCTATTTATTGATTTTTATTTTTCAGTTTTTAATTTTGAAATAATTTTAGATTTATAGAGTTGCAAATAAAGTCTAGAGTCCTCCTATATCCTTCACTCAGCATTCCTACAATGTTAACATATAACAAATTATGGTCTGTTTATCAACACTAAGCAATTAACATTGATACAATATTATTACCTAAACTAAAGATTTTACCCAGATTTTGCAAAATCGTTGATGTTTCTCTTCCAGAATTCAATCCAAGATCCCATATTACCTTGAGTTGCTTTTATCTCCTTAGTTCCCTTTCATTTATGACCCTTTCTCAGTCTTTCCTTAGCTTTCATGACCTTGAAACTTTTGAGGAGTGATGGTCAGATATTTTGTAGAATGTCTCCCAATTTGGGTTTACCTAATGATTTCTCATGACTAGACTGGGTTTATGGTTTTTCGGTCAGCTTGCCATGGAGATGGTGACTTTCTATTTCCATCGTTCCTCCCATGATTACTGTTTGATATTCTTCTATAAGAAAGATGTGCCCCTTTCCCCCCACTTATCATTTATGCTATTGTTTACTTATATCAGCATAGCTTTACAGATATGGGTTGTACTCTTTGTGTTAAAATCCAATAGTATCACAATTTTGTAGCTTACATTTTCGCAGCATTTGCCATTAGAAGTTCTTTCAGGTTGGCTCCTCTGTTCTTTCGAATGCATTTTTTTTTTTTCTCACTCTGTCTTTTTTAAGCACTTTTTTCTTGGTGTTGGCTCCAGTTTCATCTTGCATTTCCTCTGCTCCTGCAGTAGGATCAGTCATTTCTCCAAGGAACTGACACATTGGACTGTGTAAGAATTGTAATGAGAGCTGTTGTATAGATCTGTTAGAGGATGTGAAGAAAACAAGACTCTAGGTTCAAAGAAAAATAAGCAAATCTAAAATAATTGACAGCATTCCCTCTGGATAATAGAATGGGAAGCCAGCCGGGAAAATGAAGACCAAGCTGTTTCCTTTTTCCCTTCTCTTCTCCTTCTCCTTCCCCTCCTACTCTTCATCTTTCTTCTTAATGATTGATTTCTACTTTAACTGTACTTTCATCAGGTGTCATACTCTATGTGATTTCAATCTTGTCTATTTGTCAAGGCTTGCTTTGTTATTTGACATGGTCAATTGTGCAGTTGAAAAGAAGGTGTATTCTACAGTTTGGGGGCATAGTGCCGCTTGTATATCAACGAGTGTGCTTTTGAAATCATGCTATGTAAGTTCTTAGTGCTCTCAAAATTGTTATTGGATTGGACTATCTGATACTGAGAGAGACATGAAAATCCCTTAGTACAGTTAGGATTTAAAAAAAATATTTCCTTTGAACTTTATAGATTACTTCTTTCTGTAGTGTGAAGCTTGTTATTAGGTGCACACAAAATTTAGAATAGTTATAACTGTCTGGTGGTTTCAAAATTATTATTATAATGTTCAGCTTTATCTCTAATAGTGCATAGTAGCACCTTCTTTGTTTGATCTTTGTGTAGTATATTATTATAGTACATCCAGAATTTATTTATTTATTTATTTTTTGGTTTATGCTCTTGTGTGTTTTCTTATACATCTATTTCCATTCTTTCACTTCCACTATGTCTATATCCTTATAAATTTAGGTATTTCTTTAAAGCAGTACATAATTTTTTAAAATCTAGTCTGATAATTTTAGTTTTTATATTTAATGTGAGACTTGATATTTTTGTGTTTAATATACTTTCTTCATATTTGGTTTTCTTTTACTTCTTCCAAATATTCTGTATCTATTTCTGTTACTTATGACCTTCTTTTGAGTTAACAAATTATTGTTTGTAATTCCAGTGTTTATCTCTGTTATATTAGAAATTACATTCTTTTCAAATATTACTTCATGTGTTACCCTGGAGATTGCAATATGAACCTCTTACTTAACAAATTCTAATGAGTTTTTCTTGTACTTAATCCCAGAAAATTAAAGGACCTTCAGTAGCTTTTCTATGTTTCCACGGTTGTGACATAGATCTATTATTGCTTTCTTTTCCACTTTTGTTTCTTCTTATTTTTTCCAGCCTCTCTGACTTTCCCTGTGGTGATTTCAAGTACATCATTTCATGTCAGTCTTACATTGTTTCTGTTAAGAAGTCAGGTGTCAGTCTAATTTTTTGTAATGTATTATTTGTGAAGTTATATTTTTTGTATCCCTTCAACACTTTTATTTCTATGTGAATAGATGTAATTTTCTTTTTATTTATCCAGCCTGGAATTTGTATAATATAATCCCCATGTCTATGAATTCTGCCCTCACTCTCTCCTTTTCTTCAGGAACACCAATTACATGTACTTTAGACCCCTCACTGGTACCCTGTGTCTCTGATGCTCTTTCCTGTATTCACCATTCTTTGCTTTTTTTTGTTATTGATATTTTGTTTTGTTTTGTTTTTTGTTGAGAGGGAGTTTTGCTCTTGTTGCCCAGGCTGGAGTACAATGGTGTGATCTTGGCTCACTGCAACCTCCATATCCTGGGTTCAAGCCATTCTCCTGCCTCAGTCTCCCGAGTAGCTGAGACTACAGGTGCCCGCCACCGCGCCTGGCTAATTGTTTGTATTTTTGGTAGAGATGGGGTTTCACTATGTTGGCCTGGCTGGTCTTGAACTCCTGACCTCAGGTAATCCACACCTCCTTGGCCTCCCAATCATCATTCTTTAAAAGATATTTTTAAAAAATTACCTTTGAATTTTATAGATTATTTTAAAAATAATCTATTGAGGACAAATGACTTATTCAAGGGTGGGGACAGAGGAGATGCAAGGTGAGACTAGAGCCAAAAGCCAAAAAAGAATTGCTTGAAAAAGTCAGAGAGAAAAAAGAACCATGTGTTTGCTCTATTCTGAAAGTTTTCTAACCTGTGTCCCAGTTTTTGACTTCTCTCTTTTGTTGTTTCTAGTCTCTTATTAAACTCCTTCATTAAGTTTTTTATTCAGTTACTCTATTTTTCAGTTTTCTAATTTCCATTTAGTTGTTCTGTATATTTTCTATTTCTCTCCCAACGTTCTCAATCTTATCTTCAATTTCCTCAGCATAATAGCGATAGCTCTCCAAGGCTGTGTCTGATTTTTTTTTTTTTTTTTTTTTTGAGACAGAGTCTGGCTCTGTCGCCCAGGCTGGAGTGCGGTGGCCGGATCTCAGCTCACTGCAAGCTCCGCCTCCCGGGTTTACGCCATTCTCCTGCCTCAGCCTCCGGAGTAGCTGGGACTACAGGCGCCCGCCACCTCGCCCGGCTAGTTTTTTGTATTTTTTAGTAGAGACGGGGTTTCACCGTGTTAGCCAGGATGGTCTCGATCTCCTGACCTTGTGATCCGCCCGTCTCGGCCTCCCAAAGTGCTGGGATTACAGGCTTGAGCCATCTGATAATTTTTTTGTTTTGTTTTTGAGACAGAGTTTAGGTCTGTCACCCAGCCTGGAGTGCAGTAGCACTATCTTGGCTCACTGCAACCTCCGCCCTCTGGGTTCCAGCGATTCTCCTGCCTCAGCCTTCCAAGTAGCTGGGACTACAGGTGCATGCCACCACGCCCAGTTAATTTTTGTATTTTTTAGTAGAGATGAGGTTTCACCATATTAGCCAGGCTAGTTTCGAACTCCTGACCTCGTGCTCTGCCTGCCTCAGCCTCCCAAAGTGCTGGGATTACAGGCGTGAACCACTGCACCCAGCAAGATAATACTTTTATCCAGATCCTCTGTGAGTGTGCTCTCATTTTTTGTTATTATTCTTATTTGAATATTATATCATCTTACCTCCTTCAATTTCTGGTTATGCATCATTTTTGCTGGTCAATGACTACTATTAAGATTTTATAAATTATTTGCAACCTTGGATGATATTTTCCTTTAGAGATTAGCTTTCCTTTCAGGAGTTAATCAGGAACTCTGGCAAACTGATCTCATCTTAATTTAATTAAGAATTCAGCTTTTTTTCTTCCAATTTTTTCTACTGTGGTAAGAGACACATACTCTACAATTTGTCATTTTAGCCATTTTTAAGTGTATTAGGGGGTATTAAATACATTTACAATGTTGTACAGTCATTGCCACTATTCACCTCCAGAGCGCTTTTCATCCTGGAAAACTGAAACTCCGTACTCAACAACCAACAACTCCCCATTCTCCCTTCCCCCCACCCCGCTCCTAACTTTTTGACTACTGCTCTGCTTTCTGGTTAATTGAGTCTGATTGCTTTAGATACCTCCTATAATGGAAGCTGTCTTTTTGTGACTGGCTTATTCACTTACCATAGCATCCTACAGGTTCATTCATGTTGCAGTATATGAAAGAATTTCCTTGAGATGTGAGTTTAGTTCATTTTGGCCTGACCTAAAGTCCTGGGAAGGATTAGCAGATCTTCCTCAGCAGACTGGAACTCCTGAACGTATCACACTACCCTTGTGAGTTTGTCCAAAGTTCTGATGTGCTTCTCAGCTCCTCAGTATCCTCTCCTGAAATCAGCATGTGCATTGAGGAAATGGCCAAATGATCACCACAACTATCTTCCAGCGGATTATTTTCTTAAATATTTTGCATATGTTTTCTAAACTCATTTGAAATTTGATTTCTAGTATCTTCTGATGTTGTTTGAAAGATTGAACCACTTGGGTCTTTATTGATGGAAGTCAATCAATTAGTGCATTATAAGAGACATAGTTTTTATCATGAGTTAAACCAATTTGTTGGCCTTTTCCTTCTAGGTGGCATTTTGTTGTTGTTTTCTTTTTTCTTTCCTTTTCTTTTCTTTTTTTTTTTTTTTTGAGACGGAATCTTGCACTGTCGCCCAGGGTAGCGTGCAATGGCGTGATCTCGGCTCACTGCAACCTCTGCCTCTGGGGTTCATGCAAGTCTCCTGCCTCACTTTTTCGAGTAGCTGAGATTACAGGCGCACACCACCACACCGGCTAATTTTTGTATTTTTTGGTAGAGATGAGATTTCACTATGTTGGCCAGACTGGTCTCAAACACCTGACCTGGTGATCTGTCCGCCTTGGCCTCCCAAAGTGTTGGGATTACAGGCGTGAGCCACCACGCCCGGCCCTAGGTGGCACCTTAAAGGCATTATATCAACTTATTTCCAAATAGCAATGTGCAAATTTATAATATGTTCATTATTTAATGCAATAGATTGATATGAATTAGTTGAATTTTAACTTTTCTTTGGCTTTTCTAGACAATAAATCATTAGAGATGCTAGCATTTTAACAACCTGTAGACTGACAGACCCTAAAAATAAACTGACATGTTTACATCTTGAAGGGAATATTTTATAGTTTGGATGTTTGTCACCTTGAAACCTCATGTTGACATGTGATCCCCAGTATTGGAAGTGTGTCTTGGTGGGAGATGCTTGGGCCATGGGGTGAATCCCTCATAAATGTCTCTATGCAATCCTCAAGGAATGAGTGAGTTCCCTGTATTAGTTCCCGACAGCTAGTTGCTAAAAACAGCCGGACACCTCCCTAATCTCTCTCTTGCTTTCTCTTTGGCCCTGTGACCTCTGCACCTGCCAGCTCCCCTTCGCCTTCTGCCATCAGTGGAAGCAGCTTGAGGCTCTCTCCAGATGCAGATGTGGATGCTGGCACCATGCCTCTTGTACAGCCTGCAAAATCATGAGCCAATAACCCTCTTTTCTTTATGAGTAACCCAGTTTCAGGTATTCCTTTCTAGCAATACTAAATAAACTAAGATGAATACTACTGACTGTCATATGCTTCCATTCTTGTTTTTTTTTTTTTTTTTTAAGAACTCGGATGTGGTAGAAACTGCTGTGATTTCTCTTCCTGGTTTTGTTTACAGAGGTGCCAGAAGAGATCACTGACTGACCCTCAGCTTTTGTAAAGTAAGTTACTCTGTTCTCTGCTTTCTAGCTAGTAACTGTAGCAACAGTGAGGTCAGGAAGAGGCTGTTTATCACACTACTTTTCCAATTCATAGGCTGATTCTAAAATGACCAAAAGTTAGATTTCTAGCTATTTTAACATAATTTTGTTTAGCTTTTAACTCCCAAAGTGTAAGACTAGTCCTCCATTATTGAAGCAAGAGCTTTATAGTATCTTTCTGCATTATTCTTTAAATACTTATATTGGTTAACTTCCTAACAGATACTATGTTTCAGATCATTCTAGGCCTCCAAAAGGAAGCAGCATTTACTAACCTGAAACAAGCATTTCTTCTCAGTCTATATCAAGTTCTAAGTATCTCAGTTATTAAGTGTCTTAAATAAAGTTTTCTCTTCTTGAATCTATTAATATGGAAATGCACTGAAATGACTTAAAATTGGCCATTTTAAATCTAAAACTTATGTCGCAGTGTGATCTAAATGAAATATTTAGAATTTATTCATGCTAGTTTTCCTTAACACTCAATTTTTTTGTAAGACATTCTAATGTTTCTTTCATTCCAGTCAAATAAAATTACAACCAACCAAGCTATGGTATTTATAGTACCGTTGCGTGTAAATACTTGGAAATATGTAAAAATAAGAACTAATATATATTACATATTATTTCTAAGGTAAGTGTATACTGGATATGTACACATCATAAAAATTGTCATTTCTAAGATCAAAGTAGTCATCAATTTCTATTTTCAAATAATGGCAAGTAAAACTAGGTCCTCTGTATAGACAATAGAATAAAATATGCAGCTAAAATATATAAAAATTGAAGTAATGATGAAGTAATTTCCCTTCTTTTCTAAAGGAAGTATTTTATTACTTATTGTGAGTCATTTATTTCTTAAAAATAGATCTCAAAACTTGCTTTTCCATCAAGGTGCACTTTCCTCAGCTGAGTCTGGGCACAGTCACTTCCCACCTAGATTACATCAGTAGACTCCTAAATCCTCACCCTGATTGTTCACTTGTCATCCTCACCCTATCAGTCTGCAAACAGATGTGAAAGTGATTTTTATAAACATACGTCAAACGAAGCCACTCTCTGATTAGAAACCTGCAGTGACACAGAGACTCGTGCAGCGTGGTCTGCTTGGCAACTGTACTTCACCCCTCATGTGTGGCTCTGCCATGAATTTAATGTGTGCACCTGCAGCCTTCTTTCCACATCATCACTACTGTGCAGCAGAAAACAACAGTGATCATGTCACGTCTGTTGTTTTAAAAATGCCACTTGACCGGGCGTGGTGGCTCACACCCGTAATCCCAACACTTTGGGAGGCCAAGGCGGGTGTATCACCTAACGTTAGGTGTTCGAGACCAGCCTGGCCAACACGGTGAAACCCTGTCTCTGCTAAAAATACAAAAAACTTAGCCAGGCATGGGGGCAGGCGCCTGCAGTCCCAGCTACTTAGGAGGCTGAGGCAGGAGAATCACTTGAACCTGGGAGGCACAGGTTGCAGTGAGCCGAGATCACGCCAAAGCACTCCAGCCTGGACAACAGAGAGAGATTCCATCTCAAAAAAAAAAAAAAACAAAAAACAAAAAACAAAACTCCTCAAGAATTATAAGCAAACAAAGCATTTAACCGTAGAAAGAGAGTGGAAAAAAGTTTACAAAGAGAACTGGTTTGGTAAAGTTTCAATCGGGAGCATCTTCTTATTGGAGAGAAGAGAAATACAATCAGAGTAAGTGACCGCTCGGAGTGCCTGCACCATGTAGATTTTAGAGTTCAGTTTTTCTTCAGCGAATTCACCACAAGGATTTTGAAATTTCAGATAAAAAATGAGGAAAATAAGGAATGAGATATTTAAGTTAATTAAATAAGAATACCAGTCAACAGCTATTTGGTTTTTACCCTGTTGTCAGGCTTCACTGTAAATGCGCTGTGTGTATCAGTTAGTTTAATTCTGTCACCAACCCTGTGAGGGGGACTTGTGCTAGTTATTTATCTGTGGTCTCTCAGCTTTGAGGCCATCCTATACTAGGTGCTTTGATGTGTGTCCTGGGAATTTGTGTATTTCTCACACTCCTTCACCTGTTGGCTTTTCGTTTAGGTTCTGCCAGTTGGAGGTCCTTTGTTCCCCAAGTTCTATGGAGCATACTTGCATCTTGAGGATATGAATCTCACTTCACTTCAGTATTATTGGCTTATCGATTTTTCAGCTTTCCAATAACTGAATGACCAATTTCCCATGTCAGATTTCCTAAGTGAAATACCCAGAGTGCTTTCTGTTGACTGTAACCTAACTGTTGCAGTGTTATCCTCATTTCCATTTTACTGATGAAAAAATTCAAGCACAAAAGAGTTAAGTAAATTTCCCAGAGTCACAAGTGTATTTATCATATATATATATATATATAGCTTTTAAGGTATGTTAGAAATAGTATATATGAAATTATATGTACATGTATATTTTTTCTCATCTGAAACAATATAAAACATGTTTTTATAAGACTAGGAAAATCAGAAAATAATCACGATACACATTTTGGGTAAAAGATTACAAAATAATCTTGGAATTACCCTCTTGTAAAAAATAATATATCACACATTCATGCATAAAGAGAGACTATAGACTATATAAATAGAAAACTGTGGAGTAATTATAGCTTAACTATTTTAATTTTGAATTATGAGGTAAACAAAGACAGCCATGTGGTTAAAACAAATTTATTAGCTGGGTGGCATCATTTTTGATTTTTTTTTTTGTTTGGAATCTAGTATTTGATTTTTTGTGTTTTCTAAATTTTTCAGTTTATTAAATGTGTAACAGGAAAAAATAATATATTTTAACATTATTTCATAAGACTTTTATAACATAGAAATTCTTTGTGTTGCTTATAGGAATATCTGAGATTGGTCAATTTCTAAAGAAAAGAGGTTTAATTTGCTCATGGTTCTGCAGACTATACAAGCATGGCACTGCCATCTGTTCAGCTTCTGGAGAGGCTTCAGGAAGCTTCCAATGGTGGCTTACGGCAAAGAGACCATTGCTGAAAAAGGAAGATAAAACTTTATATAAGGTATGTTCTCAAATAGGTAAAATGCATAGAACATTTTAAAGAAAACATCAAAAAATATTAATAATGGAATTTCATTATATGGGAATATTGCGGGAAGCTTTATTATATGTTTATATTTGTCTGTATTGTGCATTATTCTGGGAAGCAATGAAAACTCTGAATGATTACTCAGTTTGTAATACAACATTTTATAGTAACAGAGTTTTATGGTCATTCGATTGTATTCGAACTATCAATTTTAAGTAATTCCTTATTTTTAAATAATTATTTCTTGGAGAAAATAGTTATTTTCCACCAAACACATTTTAATGCAGGAAGCCAGAAAACATATTTAGTTATATTGTTTATTCTATGGCTACTTCGCCTATTTTAAATACATAAATTTTCTAAGTTTTTTGCTTTTTGCCACCACCACTTTTAGGCACCAAAACCGTGTTGACACTGTGCACCCGATCGCAGAAGTGCCCTGTGCTGGCCCAGCCTCCTGCAGGGCAGTCGGAGCTGGAGAGCCCCTCCTTTTGCCATCCCAAAGCCCAGGGTGCTGATGGAAGGAGCTGCCCAGCGGTGTGTTGACTTCCTCTCTGTTTCCCCTATGCATTCTGAGCTGGCTCAGAAATAAAATGCAGTCTTCATAGTCTGTACAGGCCTCTCCTCTAGGGCTTCAAACCTTGAGCTCTGCAGTAGGTTCTGAATGAATGAATGAATGAATGAATGATGGATGGCTGAACAGGTAGACTTTCAGGTAAATTTTTTCACTTAATCAAGTAGGAAGCATAAGACTCCTAAATGAAAAACACACAAAATAACACTTTTAGAAAGAAGGAATTGATGAATGTTTTCCAGCCCCAGTAGCCTTCCTAGAATCATGTCTTTCCCTGTAGCTCAGCCACTTCCCTGGCTATAACAGCTACCCTGTCGCTACAGGTCCCATACCGGCAGATAATGTCTTTAAGTTGCTTTGCCTGCTTCAGGTTACCTGATTACTCCTAATAAGGCAACACATGCAGAAGATCTTAAAAGAAACTGTAAAAATTAGGCAACTAGAAAATTTGTTTACACGTTAAAGCCTTTTTTAAAAATATGTATGAGAGTCATTATAAGAGACCGATCAAATGCAGAGATAGCAGGCCATGCTTCTAGACCTTAATATGTTGTTTGTCAATTTAATTGCAAAACACTGTCAAATAACTTTAGTCTGTGTTCCATGACTGCACTGCAGGGTATTTCTGGAAAGTCATGACTTCATAGAACATGCTGTCATGTTGTATGCCTTTTACAGAAGTTAACAAAGAAAAAAAAGATAAGTACCTATATAAATTATTGTATCTCACTCTAAGCTAGCCAGTAGAGAATAAAATACAAATCGGATTTTAAAACGGCAGAGCAGAATAGTGTGTTTTGGAGAAGTCCAGTGCAAGACTTCCAATGGGAAGTGTAATAATATTTCCCTCAATTAGTTACAACTTAAAACCCAAACATGCTCCATTAGGTTAACTGTAATGTAAAAAAAAAATCCTATGCTGCAACATCAAACTAAAATATCTCGAAATTGATGGTGACTTCATACATTTCACAGATAATTTTTTTTTTTTTTTTTTCACAGATAATTTTAAGTGTGACTGGGTAAACTGCCATCTCAGAAAGAAAATAAATCATCAAAATGTTAGCAAATCAGTTAATTTTTTAGATAATGATCAAGTTAATTCAAATTGTGGTGCTAATTACCATGATAACTACTGTCTCTAGGGAGTTTCCCGGTAATTGCAAATAAGCTGCAGTTTGCTGTTAACTTAAAAAAATGTTTCCAGATTCAGAATTATAAAAGTAACAAATTAATATAACAAGCTTACTTGGCTAGTGAAATTTTGCACTGATCCAGAAAAACTGGAAGTGTGAAGATGCCTTATAAATGTACTGTTATATTATAATTCACTCCTTTTTCAGGGAATGAAGGAAGAAATAGAAAGATTATACCAAAGGTTACACAACCAGAACCTAGAAAACGGGAATAAATTATGGGTCTCCTTACCCTTCATTCTATAGCTGCAAAAAAAAAAAAAAAAAACAATTAAGAGGGGTATTACCCTTATGCTGTCAGAATTGCTTCCAAGATGGTTATTACATTTGGCTAGAGTCGCATAGACATGTAAATCAAATCAGATGACAAAGTTGTAGTAATAGTCACTTTTTAGTAATAGTAAAAGAGGTTATGGTGATCCCTCAGAATTTGATTCCAATCTTCAGCTCTCAGCTTTTCTGTCTTTAAGATCATCAACCAGGAAAACAGCATGTGTAGTGCTAGTGTGTAGTGAGCACCTTAGACATTTAAAATGCTTGATAGACATTTATTTTTGCATTATCGATGTAATACTGAACTATTTTCATTTGAACATTTCAGAAAGAAAATATATGAAACCACAATCACATAGTCATTCCTCTTTTTCAACACCACTTCATTCATTCTACCAACAATTTTCCGTTTTATATTTTATTGGATTCAACAATTGTATACATTTACATTTTCAATCACTTCATTAACATCTTCTGTTTAGTCTTCTCTTAGTATCTCATTTCTTACAGTAAATAGTTACAACTACTTACTACTTAAAATTGAGTCATTTTCAATTTATCTTTACTTTTAATATTATTAAAAGTATTTTCTCATGATAAATTTCTCAAAGAAACATATTTGTGAAGGAAAAAACGCTATTAAAGCTCTTAAATATGTTTTACTTTTTTACAAAAAGATTTCTATCAGTTTGATTGCCACAACTAATTTCTAAATGTAATGTATAGTTTGTGAGTTTTACTATATCTTACAGAAGTGGCATTTTATCATTTTAAGAACTTTCACTAACATATAGAAATAGTGGTGCCTTATAATAAATCACTTTATTCATTTTCAATAATTTTAATCTAAAAAAGAGATATTTAGATTCTAGAGATGTAGTATTTTCTCAACAAGTTAATGGTTTCCAGTAAGACTTCTCTCAAGATTCCTACTAAAATATCTATAATAGCAGACAAATCTGACGATTGACAATGAAATAAGCATGCAGTCAACATGTCATCAAAATCGGAGAGAAATGTCTTCCTTCCAAAGGCTGATAGGGTTCAATTTAGACATGCCATTGGCAGTGAAAATAAGCGTCCCTCTGTGAAACAGAAAGGTGGCAGAGGTTTTCTTTCTCTTTTTAAAGAATTGCTTTTTATTTATTTTTAATTTTTGGAAGTATAAGAAATATACAGAAAAGTCCACAGGACACCCATGTAACCCAATGGAGTTTAGAAAATCCTTACCTCCAAGACCTTAGATGGCCTCTTACACATCTGACATTCACTAACTCTGCCTTAATATTTGTATTAGTCAGGGCTCTCTAGAGGAACAGTACTAATTGGATATATATGAATACAGAGATAAAGATTTATCATGAGGAATTGGCTGTCACGATTATGGAGGTTGAGAAGTCCTGCAACCTGCTGCCTGCAAGCCCTGGAAACCAGCCGTGCATTTCGGGAGAAGCCCACAGGTCTGAGAACCAGGGGAGCCACTGGTATAAGTTCCCGTCTGTGTTCGAAGGCCGAAGAACCAGGGGCACTGATGTGGGCAGAAGGTGGACGTCTCAGCTTAAGCAGTAAGAGTAAATTCACCCTACCACCACATTTTGTTCTATTTATGCCTTCATCAGATTAGATGAGGACCAAATGCCTGTTTTTAGACCTCGTCTTCTGAAACAACCTATGTTCTTTTGTACTAATCATTCCTTTATGCTGTGAATTATTTTGTGACTTCATCTGTGCCTTTGCAAGTAACTGTATGTGTATTTTTTCATTGGTAGTTGGCTGTATTTCCTTGTGTTCATATAACTAATTTTTCCTTTCTAACCATGATCCATATTTTAAGTGTTTCTGGTTTTGGGATATTATAAATGAAGACACAGTGACATGAGCAATATAGTGTGTCGTTTTTGCGAATGCTCATTTCTTTCATGTGTGCTATAGGACTAAGATGTAATTGCTGGGTTAAAGATTATACAGATATTGAATCTGTTTTCCAAAATGTTTATACCAATTTATATTTCAACCAGCAACGCATGATAATTTCTATTGTTTGAAATCTTTGTCAGTGTATAGTAATATTAGAATTTATTGCTAGTTTTAGTATTTTTGCTAAGTGTATAGTAGTATCTTATTTTGGTTATTCCTAATGAATAATGATGTTAAGCTGCTTTATAAATATTTATTGAACTCCTAGGTTTGTATTAATTATCTATTGGTGCATAATACCTCACCCAACATTTTCTGGCTTACAACAACGTACATGTATCACCTTGCAGTTCCTTGGGTCAAGAGTCAGCACAGCTGAGCAAGTGTCTTTTTTTTTTTTTTTTTTTTTTTTTGGAGACAGAGTCTAGCTCTGTCGCCCAGGCTGGAGTGCAGTGGCGCAATCTCGGCTCACTGCAAGCTCCGCCTCCCGGGTTTACGCCATTCTCCTGCCTCAGCCTCCCGAGTAGCTGGGACTACAGGCGCCCGCCATCTCGCCCGGCTAGTTTTTTGTATTTTTTTTAGTAGAGACGGGGTTTCACCGTGTAGCTCAGGATGGTCTCGATCTCCTGACCTCGTGATCCACCCGTCTCGGCCTCCCAAAGTGCTGGGATTACAGGCTTGAGCCACCGCGCCCGGCCGCAAGTGTCTTTTTAGGATCCACTGGGGTTGTAATTTTCTCCAGGCCCAGCGGTGGGGATATCCAATTCCAAGTCCCTTAAAATTGTGATTGGCAGACCTCAGGTCTCTCTGACAGTTACCCTGTGGGCTCCCCACAGAGCCCTTCAGGACACATGCATGTTGCTTCCCTCAGAAAGAGCTGACAAAGAGTGAGAGCAGGTGCCCGTGCTGGAAGCTACAGTCTGCTTAAAACCTAATCTTGGAAATGATTTTTCTTCACTTTTGCTCTGTTCTATAGTCAGAATCTAATTAGTATCCATGTCCAGGCTAAACTCAAGAGGAGGGAATTGGGCAGCATGTGACTACCTGGAGGTAGGTATCATTGGAAGCCAATTTGCAAGCTGCCTACCACAGAAGGTACCGACTTTGAAAAGCGCCTGTTTGTAACATATGTTTTGCTTTTGTGTTGTCTGGTAACTTTCTGTTCCCATGTAAATGAAAGTTCTTAATTTTAAGGTGATTGATTTTAATCAAATTTCACTTACGATTTACACTTTTAAATTACAATACCTTTCTCAGCCTGACATGACACAGGTTTTTTGTTCTTTAATGTCTCTTAGAAGGACTGTTGTTTTATTTTTATTTATTTATTATAATTTCACTTCTATTTTAAATTCAGTGGGTACATGTTCAGCTTTGTTGCCTGGATATATTGTGTGATGCTGAGATTTGGGGTACAACTGGTCCCATCACACAGGAAGTGAGCATAAAGTACCTAAGAGTCAGTTTTTCAACCCTTACTCTGCTCTCTCCCTCCTGCTATAGTCCCTGGTATCTACTGTTTCCATCTTTGTTTTCATGAGTACCCAATGTTTAGCTCTCACTTCTAAGTGCACACATGCATTGTCTGGTTTTCTGTTCCTGTGTTAATTCACTTAGGATAATGGCCTCCAGCTGCATCCATTTTGCTGCAAAAAAACACGATTATTTTCTTTTTTTTATGGCTGTGTAGTATTCCATGGTATATATGCACCACATTTTCTTCTTCTTATCCACCATGGATGGGCACCTAGGTTAACTCCGTGTCTTTGCTATTATGGTAAGTGCTGTGGTGAACATGGGAAGCACTATGATTTCAAATTTATCTTTTACAAGTTAAGATCAACAATCATCCTGGAATGTATTCTTATATATGCGATCAAGTAGGGTTTTTGATTGATTTTTTAAAACATGGATTATTTTCTTTTGCCTAAAGAAAAGCTTTGAATAATTTGTTGGCACAGGGTTACTGGTCACTATCTTTTTTTCCTTTTCAACTTCATTCTTAACACACATTTATAATTGATAAGGAATAATTGGTTTGCAAGCATTTTCTTTCAAATTAGGTAATTCTTACCATTGGTTTTGGCTTTTATTTATTTTTTTGAAAAGTCAGTTGTCTTTTTAAGGTAATCTGCCTTCTACCTCTGAATGCTTGTTAATTTTTCTCATAGTGATATGTTTTGGCTGTGTCCCCACTCAAATCTCATCTTGAATTCCCATGTGTTCTGGGAGGGACCCAGTGGGAGGTAATTGAATCATGAGGGCATGTCTTTCCCATGATATTCTTGTGAGAGTGAATAAGTCTCATGAGATCTGAAGATATCATAAGGGTAATTTCGCTGCCCAATCTCTCTTTTTGCCTGCTGCCATCCATGTAAGACTTGACTTGCTTCTCCTTGCCTTCCATCATGATTGTGAGGCTTCCCTAGCCATGTGGAACTGTAAGTTCAATTAAACCTCTTTCATTTGTAAATTGCCTAGTCTCAGGTGTGTTTTTATCAGCAGCATGAAAATAGACTAAACCAGGAAATGGGTACCAGTGGAGTGGGGTGCTGCTGAAAATATACCCGAAAATGTGGAAGCTTCTTCGGAACTGAGTAACAGGCAGAGGTTGGAACAGTTTGCAGGCCTCTGAGGAAGACAGGAAAATGTGGGAAGGTTTGGAACTTTAGTATTTTTGGAACTCTAGAGTTTGTAACTTCCTAGAGACTTGTTGAATGGCTTTGCCCAAAATGCTGATAGCAATATTAACAAAAAAGTCCAGGCTGAGATGGTCTTAGATGAAAACAAGGAATTTGTTGGGAACTGGAGTAAAGGTGACTCTTGCTATATTTTAGCAAAGAGACTGGAAGCATTTTGCCCCCACCCTAGAGATTTGTCGGACTTTGAACTTGAGAGAGATGATTTAGGGTGTCTGGCAGAAGAAATTTCTAAGCAGCAAAACATTCAGGAGGTGACTTAGATACTGTTAAAGGCATTCTATTTTATAAGAGAAGCAAAGCATAAACGTTTGGAAAATTTGCAGTCTGACAATGTGATAGAAAACAAAATCCCATCTTCTGAGGAGAAATTTAAGCCAGCTGCAGAAATTTGTTAAGTAATGAGAAGCCAAATGTTAATTTCCAAGACAATGGGGAAAATGTCTCCAGGGCATGTCAGAGGTCTTTGTGGCAGCACCTCTCATCACAGACCCAGAGATGTAGCAGGAAAAAATGGTTTCATGTGCCGGGCCCCGGGTCCCTGTGCTGTGTGCAGCTTAGGGACTTAGTATTCTGTGTCCCAGTTGCTCCAGCCATGACTAAAAGGGGCCAAGGTACAGCTCAGGCCAAGGCTTCAGGTTCAAGCCCCAAATCTTGGCAGCTTCCATGTGGTGCTGAGCCTGTGTGTACACAGAAGTCAAGAACTGAGGTTTGGGAACCTCTGCCTAGATTTCAGAAGATGTATGGAAACGCCTGGGTGTCCAGGCAAAAGTTTGCTGCAGGAGTAGAGCTCTCATGGAGAACCTCTGCTAGGGCAGTGCAGAAGGGAAATGTGGGGTCAGAGCACGCACACAGAGTCCCTACTGGGGCGCTGCCTAGTGGAACTGTCAGAAGAGGGCCACTGTCCTCCAGACTCCAGAATGGTATATCCACCAACGGCATGCACTGTGCGCCTGGAAAAGCCATAGACACTCAACTCCAGCTTGTTGTGAAAGCAGCCGGGAGGAAGGCTGTACCCTGCAAAGCCACAGGGGCAGAGCTACCCAAGACTATAGGAACTTACCTTTTGCATCAGCATGGCCTGGATGTGAGACATGGAATCAAAGGAGATCATTTTGGAGCTTTAAGATTTGACGGCCCCACTGGATTTTGGACTTGCATGGGACCTAACCCCCCTTTGTTTTGGCCAATTTCTCTCATTTGAAATGGCTGTATTTATCTAATGTCTGTACCCCCATTGTATCTAGTAAGTAACTAACTTGCTTTTGGTTTTACAGGCTCATAAGTAGAAGGGACTTGTCTTGTCTCAGATGAGACATTGAACTGTGGACTTTGAGTTAATGCTGAAATGAGTTAAAAGACTTTGGGGGACTGTTGGGAAGGCCTGATTTGTTTTGAAATGTGAGGACATGAAGTTACAGAGGGGCCAGGAGCAGAATAATATGGTTTAGCTGTGTCCCCACCCAAATCTTAACGTGAATTGTATCTCCCAGAATTCCCACGTGTTGTGGGAGGGACTCAGCAGGAGGTAACTGAATCATGGGGGCCGGTCTTCCACATGCTATTCTCATGATAGTGAGTAAGTCTCACAAGATCTTATGGGTTTATCAGGGGTTTTTGCTTTTGCTTCCTCCTCATTCTTGCTGCTACCATGTAAGAAGTACCTTTCACCCTCTGCCGTGATTGTGAGACCTCCCCAGCCATGTGGAACTGTAAGTCAAATTAAACCTCCTTTCTTCCCTGTCTCAGGTATGTCTTTATCAGCAGCATGAAGATGAACTAATACACATGCTCTTTGTCTTTTAGCTGTATCATTTTTTGTAGCTAGGTTTCTATTTGTTTGGGTATGTCCTGCTTGTGGTTCATAATGCATCTTCTATCTTGGCTTGATGTCCTTTGTCAGTTTTGGGAAATCCTCAGCTATGGTGTCTTCAAATATTGTCACTGCACTATCTTCCCCTTTCCCGCTGAGATTCTACTACTGGCATTCTTCTTGTAGCAACCCTGTGATCTTCTAGTTTACATTTTATGTTTTAATTTCTTCTCCTCACATTTTGCAGAGTATTATTTCTATTCCTCATTTCAGTATACCATTGTCTTAATTTATATGTTTAACCAGCTGTTAAATACTTCCATGGATTCTTTAACTTCAGTTACTTTAATTTTTCATTTTAGAATTTCCATTTTTTTTCAGTATTCTTCTGCAATTCCAACTTTTTTCTTTAATTTTCTTTACATCTGAAGGTAATTATATTAATATTTGCATTTGAAAACTTCATTATTTGGATTTTTGTTGATCTATTTCTATTATCTAATTGATGCTCTTATAACTTATTATAAGTTCCTATCCATTATGTGCTTGGCTATATCTGGCCTAATCTTTATTTATGATGTACGTTTTCACATCTCAGTTCCCAAAATACATGAGTGAAAAGTCCTTCCTCAGATTGGTGGGTTCTAGGATTTCAATTTGTGTTTGTCTACACTTAACAAAGTTTCCAAAACCTGCTCAAGTTTTCAACTTCTAATCTTTTTAAATCAGCATCTACATTTGGGATCCCAAATGCCCAGCTCACCAAAGACATTTTCTTTCCTGGATCTTGACTGTGTAATTCTTCACTTCCTTTTAGCTCTCTCATTATTTCAGAAGCAGTTACTTTAGTTGTTTTTGGCTTTCGAAGTTTTTCTCATAGGCCTGGTGGTCTGAATCACTGAGTCTTCTATTACCAAAGGGGAACTCACAGGTATTGCATTGTGAATACATGAGGAATATGTGAATAGATCCCTGTCACAATAAATCAAACACTATTAGAGAAGACAAAGTGCTTTTCTGCAGCACTTCCAATTCCTATCCTTTTACTGATATTAGAACTGTAATTATAATTATAAAACTTGGTGTGAATCTTTCTAGACCTACATGCTAAGGAGTTTACCTAAGAGTTCCTTTTAAATACTTGGAATTTGAACTTGTGTTATATAAATTGTATCACTGAGCTCAAATTATCATGAGACTCTCCAATACCATATCTTGAAACTCATTATTTCACACATAGAGAGCTATTTTATGTTTCCTAAGTGGAAGCCTAGTGTTTTATGTTGTTTATAAACATCATTTCTATGTCATTACTCTATTAATTGACACTTAATTTATTTCCGATGTGTGAATGCTAAAAACAGTGCTATACTGAACGTCTCTACATGTATATCTTCATGGCATATGGGAGTGATTCTCCACATTATGATTAAGATATGAAATCACTCCCTGATAGGATATGTGCATTTTGAATACCATAAATACGTTGATCTTCCAATATATATGCATCAATTTTTACTGCTACCAGTAGAGCACGAGAGAAGTCATTCGTTTCTCACATACGATACTGTCAAATGTTTTTATTTTTGATGACATTATGGGTGTTGGAATTTGCTGTTTCAATCAGAAAGTGCTTAAAACGACAAAAGGTTATTTCTTGCATGTACAGTTACTTTGAGGTTTGGGTGATTTTCAAAGCATTTTTTTCTCCGTGCAAAGTCTCCAGTTTTCCCTTTATACCAGTATGTGCTTCCATACTCTCTACCGACAGGGAGTTGAGAGCTGGAGAATCAAACAACGGGAATGAAATGTTTCTCCTGACAAGTTCTACTAGCTAATGTAAATAACATGCCCAAAACTAAATTTAAAAGAAATGGAGAATAGAAGACTTCTGGGTGCCTAGAAAGAACATAAAGGCATGCTATATCCAGAAAAAAGAATTTGATCTAGATAGATATGTAGTGCTCAGGAATAAAAACATGTAAGAAGCCTCATTTACTCCAAAGTGGGAAGAACATGTAAAGCACACACATTGACTACAATATTTTGTCAAGAAGTAAACTTAGAAAACTTTTTATGCTGTGTAGAAATATACTTAATATAATATTTGCCATTTGAGCCTTTTTTTTGTGCACAGTTCATTGTCATTAAATATGCTCACATTGCTATGCAACATTACCATCATCCATCTCCAGAAATTTCTTATCTTCCCAAACTAAAACTCTGAAACCATTCAACAATAATTTGCCATTACCTGTCTTCCCAATACCTGGCAACCATATTCTAATGTCTGTCTCTTTGAATTTGACTATTCTAGGTACCTCATATAATTGAAATTATATAATATTTGTTCTTTTTGTCTGGCTTGTTTCATTTAGTGTATTATCTTCAAGGTTCATCTATGTTGCAGTACGTGTCAAAATCCTCTTCCTTTTTTTAAGGCTGATTGATACTCCACTGTATCTATATATCACATTCTGTGTGTCCATTCATCTATTGATGGACATTTGAATTGTTTGCATCTTTTGGCTATTTTGAATAATCTTGCTATGAACAACATGGGGGTACAAATATCTGTCCAAGTTCCTTCTTTCAATTTTTTTGGGAACATGCATATAATTTTCCATAAAGGCTGCACCATTTTACATTCCCACCCACAATGTACAGGGTTCTGTTTTCTCCTTAACCATGCCAACACTTGATATTTTTGTTTTCATTATACTCATCTTAATGGGTGTGAAGTGGTATCTCATGGCTTTGATTTGCATTTTCCTAATGATTAGTTGAACATCTTTTTATGTGCTTGTGGTTATTTGTGAGTCTTTTTGGAAGAAATATCTAGTCCAATTTACATCCCCATCAACAGTGTGTTAGCATTTCCTTTTCTCCACATCCACCCCAGCATCTGCTTTTTGCTTTTTTAAAAAAATTTTTAATAATAACCATTTTCACTGGGCTAAGATAATATCTCAGTGTGGTTTTAATTTGTGTTTCTCTGATAATTAATGATGTTCAACATTTTTGCATGTGTTTATTGGATGCTTCTATTCCTTCTTCTGAGAAAGGTCTGTTCGACTTTGCAAAACAGCATGGAGATATCTCAAAGAACAAAAAATAGAACTGCCATATGACCCAGCAATCCCACTACTAGGTATCTACCCAAAGGAAAATACTTCTTTCTACCAAAAAATCATCTGCATTTCTATGTATATGCAGCACTATTGACAATAGCAAAGTTGTGGTGCCAACCTAAGTGTCCATCAAAAGTTGATTGGATAAAGAAAATCTGGTGTGTTTGCACCGTGGAATACTACTCAGCCATTTAAAAAGAATAAAATCATGTCCTTTTGTAGCAACATGGATGGAGCTGGAGGCTATAATCTCAACTGAACTGAGAAACAGGAAATCAAATATCACATGTTCTGACTGAGAAGTGGAAGCTAAAGAATGGGTTCATATGAACATAAAAAATGGAAATAACAGACACTGGGGACTCCTAAATGGGGGACGGTAGGATGGAGGGCTGAGGGTCGAAAAATTATGTACTGAGTACAGTGTTCAATATTTGCATAATGGAAACACCAGATGCCCGGTCCCCCCCCATTACACAAGATACCTACATAACAAACATGCATATGTAACCCCTGAATCTGAAGTTAAAAAAAATTAATAAAAAATTTAAAATAAATGTGTAGTTCTGCAAAAATTTAAAATAAGTGTGTATTTATTCATTTTTTATTGGGTTTATGTTTATTGTTGAGTTTTATGAGAAAGTTTTAAATTGTATCTCAAAAATTATCTATTCCACTGAGTTGGCTATCGGTTAGACATGATTAAATTGTCAGGAAAATTATTGAGCAGATATTTTTTCCAGAATCCTACATACAAAATTATTTTCGTTTGGGATACTGGAGTCTCACTATTTATTTCTTGAGGATTTCTTCTTCTGTTTATTTTATTCAAACATCTATGAGTTTTGGTGGTTCAGAAGTGTTTTGTTGTGCAGTCAATATAGTTAATCATTCTGCTGCTATACAATTTATGTTTTCTGACATAAGGAATATTACACATTGGAAATGTGGATATGCTAATGACAAAATTGGTCTCCTCCTTTTTCATGTGTTCCTTCTTCAAAAACTTAGAATTTTCTGTGAGCCCAGAAAATACAGATAACTGTTTACACAGAGATGCAAGCTGTGAAAAACGGCTGAGTGAAATTTCGGCTGCTTGCAGTCACATCTCCTACACACCATTGGTTTAGCGACTTTCCTCTTCAAGGTCATACTTGACAGAAACCAAGAGAAAAATGTTTTGCACGATTCTCAGGCTACATAGGCTGCTGGAGAGAATTTCTTTATTATTGGTGTTAAAGCCAAGGAGACAAACATCTATTTTCTTGTGACGCTTTTTATTCAGGCATGGACAGCGAAGGGGGTACTGAAATTAAATTATTCAGCTAACAAATTCACTGTTCCTGGTGCAGTAGGGTCTGTACACCCATGCTGTTTATTGAGGCATAGAGTTTGATGGGGAAGGGAGTTATGAAATAAACACACATATACACAAGTAATTCTGAATATTGATAGATAGCAGGCCTATGTTAGGGCTAGTGGTCAGGTGCTGCTTCATGTTCATTGGAGACACCCAGTCTGTCCAGAGATGGCAAAAGGGCTGGGGACAAAAATCATATTTTTAAGCTCGTAGAATGGGGGTTGCTCCCTAAAGCATGTTAAAAATATAGGGTAAAGTCCAATTTATTAGACTTGTTAGCAGATATTTATTTTAACACCATGATGTCCATTACTTAGACCAAAACATCATAAATCTGAGCAATTGAATATTGTTCTTTGCCCATCTCCAATCCCCCTTCCCCTACCAAAGTCAGAAGCATAACTAATATATCATGGTGTGACTATCCAAGCACACTTGCTTTTCATCTTCTGTAGCCCCTTTTCTCCCAAAGAAATATTTCAACACAGAAAACTTTTGAGAGCTACATTAATAAGTTTTGGATGTGTTGATGATTACCATTTTCTAAAAAGTGTTCAGATGTCATCCTGGCTGGAAATACTTATTTCGTCTTCTGAGATAAATTTTCCACCAAAAATACACACTTTCATGTAAGTACCATACCAAACAGAATTCTGGTTTTCTTCTTCTTTATCATTGTTAAATACCAGATATATGTATAGACAAAGGACACATAAGGATCAATGTGCTGATGAATGGTTTCTCACAAAGCTAAGACTGGCATAACCACCATCCAGTGCAAGCTGAGAGCACTGCCAATTGCCAGGAATCCCTTCATACCTTTGACAATTAATATGCCTTCCACCCCTTCTTTTGTTTCGTTAGTCACCCCCTTCCTTTCTTTATAATTATACTAAATGAGCTTGAATTCCTGAATCCTATAGTCTTCTGAACTTTCAAGTTTTTGAAGTAGAATCGTACAATATATGTTTTACACCTGTCTTCTTTTATACAACATTATGTTTCTATGATAGGACCTCATTGTTGTAGATGCCTGTAAATTGCTGGTGCTTATTTCTGCAGCCCATTGAATTTATATAGTATGATATATTCATCCATTATAATTTGATGAGCATGTGATTTGTGTCCAGGCTTTGGCTTTGCTGAGGATGTTCTGCAGTCCTTGTGAGAGTCTCTTCACCACATCTCTTGAGTGTGCTGCACATTTTAGGTCTCCGGACTTGTGTACCAATGTACACCTCCTCCAAAAGTGCATGCAAGCTCCACATGCTTGATGTACTCAAAAGCAATCATACTTCTTCAGACAAAGATTTTACCATTTTAATGTTACTCTAATGGTATCTTAATGTGGTGAAGCAGTGATGAGGTTGAGAATTTTTTCCTAGGTTATTGAGCAATTAAATACCATCTTTTGAAAAGGAACTGTGAAGTCACTTGTGAATTTTTATATGATGTTTCCTTTTTTGATTTATGCTTTTTGTATATAGAATATGATATATTGAATAGAAGGGATATTTGTTATTTATGTGGCAATTATTTTTCTCCTAGTCTATATCCCTGATATTTTTCTATTTTTAATTGTTTCACATTCTTAACTGTAACTCAACTAATATTTAACTTAACTTTACTGAGGTACAAATGACAGGCCATAAATTTCACTTACATGTGATTCAATGATATTTTAGTAAATTTGTAGAGTTGTGAAAGCATCAATAAAATCTAGTTTTAGAACATTTTCAGCACTCCTAAAAGTTTCTTTGTGCTTATTTTTAGGTTAATCCCCACATCCACCCCAACTTTACGTAACCACAAATCATTCTATCCATAAAAAGTGCATTTTTTGATATTTTTTATGACTGAAATCATACAACAAATGTAACCAGATGGCAAAGGTTACATATATTGTATGATTCCATTATGCACTTCTGTATTTTGTCCACTACTTTCTTCTTTTTTCCTACTGCAGAATAGCCATTCTATGGATATTTTATTCATCAGTTCACCATTTGGTAGACATTTAAATTATTTCCATTTTTGAATGTTATGAATAATCTTATGGTGAATATTTGATTTGACTATTTATTTTTGTATAGACATATGTTTTCATTTATCTTTGAAGATTCTCAGGGTAGGATGTCAAGTAATATGGTAAATTGGCCATGCGGTGTGGCTCACATCTATAATCCCAGCCCTTTGGAAGAACAAGAGGGATCATTCGAGTCCTAGAATTCAAGGTTACAGTGAGTTGTGCTCAAATCACTGCACTCCAGCCTGGGCAACCCTGTGAGACCCTATCTCAAAAAAAAAAAAAAAAAAAAAAGCAATAGAGTTGTCTGTCTTGTAATTGAGTTATAAATTCTTTACACATTCAAATGTGATTAACACTATACAAAACATACAAATGTAGTCTTAGTTTGTGACTTTTTAAAAAATTCACTTCATTAATTACTTGGAGCACAAGAGTTATTAATTTTAATGAATTCAGTTTTATCAAATAATTCTCTTGTGAGTTTGCTTTTGTTGTAATATTGAAAGTTTGCTTTTGTTGTAATACTGAAAGCAATTTGCCCATCTCAATGTTATTAACATTTTCTCTCACTATGTTTTTCTGCAAATTCTGTAACTTTAGCTCTTATATTTAAGTCAATGTCCCATTGTGAGTTGATTTTTTGTTCATGGTGTGAGACAAAGATCTAAGTTATTTGTGTGTGTGTGTGAACATCCAATTACCTCAACATCATTTGTGAAAAGACTATCTTTCCATGAATTTTTCTGGCATGTTAGCCAAAATTCAATTGACCATAACAGTGAAGACTTATTTCTGGAGTCTCAGTTCTGTCTTATTGATCTCCATGCCTTTCCTTGCACCAGTCCCACACTCTATTGATTGCTGTGGCTTTAGACTAAATTTTAAAACTGGATACTTTATATTGGCAATTTTGGTCTTTTTCAAAATCGGTTTGGCCATTTGGGGTCCTTTGCATTTTTAAACACATTTTTAGGTCAGTTTGTTAAGTTCAATCCACAAAAGTCTGTTGGTATTTTTTGTGTGTGTCATTACGTTGATTTATTGTCAATGTTGGAAAAAAATTATCATCCAGTCCATGAACATGTAATACCTCTCGATTCATTTCCATCTTAGGTTTCTCTGAGTAATGTATATCTTTTTTATCATATATTTCACATTGTTTTTTAAAAATTTGTTTATTCCTTTTAAAAATATTTTATTCCTTTTAAAAATATTTATTCCTTTTAAAAATATTTATTCCTTTTAAAAATATTTTATTCCTTTTGATTATATAGATTTTGTGTTCTTGATTTTATTTTCTTTGTTTTATTGGTAGTACACAGAAATACAATTGATATTTATATGATATTATTTTCTGAGACTTTGTTTATCTTTTAGTTCTAACGGTGTGTGTGTGTGTGTGTGTATGCACGCGTGTGCGTGTGTGATTTCCCAAGGATTCTCTACATCCAGGATTCAGGTTTATTTGTGAAAAAAGTCAAGTTTATGACTTTCTTTCCAGTCTAGAGTCTTTTTTGTTTTTGCTGGTTTTATTTCACTTTTGATGAAAGTGAACATATTTGTCTTATTTTCTGCCTTTAGGGGAAAGCACTGAACATTCGCACCTCTCCTGCTATGTTACCGTGTTTACTGTGTTTCCGGAGACAATGAAATTTAGAATTTTCTTTTCTATTGCTCGTTTAGTGAGAGTTTTTCCCATGAATGGTTTTTTATGTTTCAAAAGCATTTTCTTCATCTATTGGGATGACTGTGTAGTGTTTGTTCTTTATTGCATTCCCGCCTGTATTGTGCATTTCATTAAGTGATTTTTAGGTGTGAAATTTACTCTGCATTCCCGAGATACAGGACATTTGTTAATGATTTACAGTCCTTTGTCTAAGATATTGAATTTTATTTGCTAATATTTTGTTAAAGATTTTACATATGTCTTTGTTTGGGCTGGGTATCTGTAGCTTTATTTTCTTGTAATGCCTTTGTCTGTCTTTAGTATCAAGGTAATACTGGCCTTGTAGAACGAATTGGAAAGTGTTCTCCATTTTTTGATAGAATTTCTGAAAGATTGTTATTAATCTGTTCTTTAAATATTTGGTAACATTTACTGGTGAAGATGTCTGCACCTGGAATTTTCTTGCAGGAAAAAATTTAACTATTAATTAAGTGATATTATTTGATGTATGTATATTCATATTCTTCATTTCTTTGAATGTTAGTTTTGCTAATTTGTGTTTTTCTTAGAGTTTATCATTTTATTTTAGGTGTCTAATTGAATGATTCAATATATTCATTTATAATTTTTAAAATTCGTACAGTCAGTAGTGATGTCCTCTTCTTTATTTCTGATGTTTGGAAACTTGTGTCTTATTCTTTTTATTTTCTAGCTCAATAGAGCTAAACATTTGTGAATTTTGTTTTAATTATTTTATTAATTTTCTTCATAATTTTTATTCCTAGTTCTGTTTTTCCTCTAATTTCTATTTCCTTTTCCCCACTTACTGTGAGTTTAATTAGCTCTATTTGTTCTAGTTTCTTAAAGTGGAAGTTAGAATATTGGCTTGACATTTTACTTACTTCCTGATAGAAGTTTTCAAAGCTATGCATGTCTCTCCAAGGACTGCTTTAGCAAAATACCATACATGTTCGTATTTTTTTTGTTTGTTTTATTTTCCTCTTCTTTCCCATGTTATTTCCTTCCTTCTACCTTAATTGGGTTCATTTGGCAGTTATTTAAAAAATTATTTTGGTTATTTATATATGATAGCTTTTCCATACTTCCTTCTCATTTTTTATGTATCTTTACATGATGGATGTATTTCATTAAATATTATATAGTATGGTTTGGTTTTCTTATTTAGCCTGGTTTACATGCTTTTAAATAACAGTATTTAGCCCATTTAATTTTTTTTATAGTTTTAAACAGGATACTGAGACATAATTGACATACAGTACAATGCATCTATATTTCATTATTATCTTAATTTGCATTTCCTTAACAACAAATAATGTTGAGGATATTTTGATTTGTTTATTGGCCATTAGTATATCTTTGGTAAAATGTGTATTTAAATATTTTTCACACTTTTACAAATTATATTCCTTGCCTTATTATTTAGTGTAAGAGTGCTTTGTGTACTCTCCATTCAAATGCTTTGTATTTTCTCAGTGTGTAAAGAGAGAGAGAGAAAGAGACAGAGATCTCCCTTTATATATGCATGTGCCTGTGTGTATGCCCCAACAGAAAATTATTTTGTTTTATTCAGTTTTACTTAGATTTAGCTATTGATTATTTTCATTTTATTTATCCTTTGCTATATCTCTGACCTTCCTGCCAGTCATTTAACATTAGCATGAAGAAATTCATGTGTATTTATTTTACCGTGAGCCGGATGATGAGGAATTCTCTTAGTTTTCGTTAATATGAAAATGTCATTTTTCCATTTCATTCTTAAAAGATATATGCATTTGCAATGTAATTCTAGGTAGGCAATTTCCCCCAGATCCTTATAAATATAGTTCTATTTTTTTCTGGTTTCCATCTGTGAAAATATAGCTATCAGTTTGTTTTACATTTGAAGATAGTATTTTCTCTTTCTGTTTCTTGCTATAAATTTAAATGTTTTCTTCCTTTTTACTTTTCTACAGTGTCTACATAATCATCTCAGTTCTATTTATTCATGTTTTCAGCCAGCTATTCACAGTGATACTTGAATATTTGACTTTATGTCATCCTTCAATTTTAGAAAATTCTTATATTTCAAAAATTTGTTTCCACCTCTAAGTCCTGCTTCTCTTTCTAAGACTTCAGTGAAATGTATATTAGAATTCTTATGCTCTTTCTTATGTTTCTTACTATCTTTCACCATTTGGTATTCCATCATGAACAATTATTGAGCATATTTTTCAATTTATTATTATTGCAAATGTGTCTATGCTGCTGTAGAATGTACCTATTAGTTCTTAATTTTAGTTATTTTTTTAGTTCTGTTACTTTGCTTATAGTTTCATAGACTCTTACTGTTTACCAAAGTCCTCCATCTTGTTTTAGTTCTTTAAATACATATATTTTAAAGTTTGTATGTAATAATCTCATATCTGGAGCCCCTGAAAGCTTACTTTTTTGTTATGTGTCTTATCTGCTGTCTATTTTGTTTCCTTTGGTTTCCTTGTTGTCATCTCTTCATCTTCTTTGGATATTTTTTATTTTAAAATAGACATATAATTTCCAAAATCGTTTGCAGAAATAATTTGGAAACTAGGATATTTCCTCCTTCAACAGAGAATTTCTCTGTACTTCCATCAGGCTCCTCAGTAGCCAATAATCCATAAGCAGCTTGATTCAATTTCAGAAAGTGAGATGATTTAAATATGAGCTGCAGTCTCTGAGTGTCTGCCTTACCCTTGTCCTCACGAAGTCAGAGGTTTTTCACCGTGAATTTCCAGCCCAAAGTGGAGAGTTTTAACCATAGATCTGATATTTGGGGAGGTTCTAGATTACCGTCTCTTCCTCCAAGACTCCAGAGGTTATCAAAAGTTCTGTGCAAGCTTTGATCCTCTCATTTTTGTTCATTCTGGAGCAAGCAAAATCCCATTGCCCCAAAGTGGCACCACATCCTGAGCTAGTTTGCCTTTTCTTAATCCTTCCCCAGATCATAGCCAGTTACACCTCCATAATGTGTTAGCTCTCCCATGCAATCCAGTAGATGGCTTTATATTTTTTTTTCCAAGATTTTTAATTGTGAATGGGAGATTTGGTCTGAGTTATCTGTTATTTCTTTATTAGAATCAGAGGTCCAAAAATGCTTAGAAGATGCTCAATAAATACTTTTTAGATGAAAGACTAGAATAAATGTGTAAGTTCTGAATGGAAAGAAACATGTGAGTATATGGATATAATTATAGCAGAGACAATAACAGATATATTCAGTAGGACCTGGAGGGATTGTAGCGTTTGCATCCACTCGGCCACATTTGTTAACTATGTCTAATCCCCAGTGAGCCTAAACAAAAAGATTTAAAAGGCTGCTGAAGACTACGTTTTGTGCAATGCACAAAATGTTATATGAAAACACGGGATCCCAAATAGGGGATTCAGAAACATGCAAACGCTACAGCCAATGGGAAAGATTGCATAGAAATAAATAAAAATGCTTTAAAAGCAATAAATACATAGTGAGTACCTACGCTTCTCTGCTTCTTCTTAAAAGTCATGCTGCAAGTTCTCATACTTTTTTCTTCTCAGATATTTAAGTAAATTTCTGATATTTCTTAACTATTTACCTTTCTGTACATTTCTTACCTATCTGTAAAACCTTACAGAAATTACAGAATTGGGAAAATTTTTTATCAAAGTTTCATCCTTAATCCTTGAAAGCGTAATCCAGATGAGAGTTCCGTTTCCTGAGCATTGGTTACTGTGGTCTGCTCCGCACATCCTGAAATGATGATGTCGTCCTATCGTCTTTCTCCTTTTACCTGTTTGGCCAATTTAATCTTAATATTTTGAAATTGGTGCTTTTCTCTTTTCTGTCTATTCTTCCTTGGTTATGATTGTATTCATTTCCACAAATAAAAATATTGTATCTGTAATAATAACTTGAGAGGAAGCCATTACTCTAATCCTGATTTTTTGCCTGAGCCACAAATTCCAGATGACCTGTAGGACAAAGCCCATGAAGATTTTCAATGAGCTTTTCATCTCAACGTTTTCAAAACTGTACTCTTTATCTACTTACTGCTGCTATCTACTCCCACACCTGTTTTCTTCCTATGATGCCTGCTTTATCAATGTCACACAATACTCTATTGTAAATAGTCCTGGAAACTCCAAGACATCATTAATGTGAATGCAGGAAAGAGATGATAATTTAAGGTAGAAAAGGTTGGTCAGAGAAGCTGCCAAATAGTAGAATATAAGTGAAGTAAAACAAGTGAAAAACAAACATGAGCCAATTTAAAATATTCCTCTCCAAGGAACTTAACGTTTCCTTGAGAACTTATGCCTATGGACAGTTCTGCTATTACTACTCAAGCTACCAACTATTATGGCAGATAATGGAGATCGCACACACTTTGTGAGGTGCTGCTCTGAGTGATGTATATGCACTTATTCAATTATTTCTTACATGAGGAAACTGAGACTCAAAGACACAGAATGATTTGCTGAAGTTTACAAGCTGAGACTTAGGACTAAATAACTTCATATGGAAAGTTTTGTTTGTAAGAAAAGGAAGAAGCAGATCATAATTCTGCAGGTATGTTTTTATTTAACTTCAAGAAGAAAAGCTGTCTAGAAACAGCCTTAAATTCTAACAAATTGTTTTCATCTCACCTTGCCGCATGGTCTTCTTAGAGCTAGTACTGGAAATCTTGTCCTGTGGTTCTGTGGCCAGCTTCCCTTATCCTACTGAGAAGGTAAGTACTTACCAGACACTACAACTGTCACCAGCTCTCAGATTCCCCTGCTGCCCTGTTATATTCAACAAAAAATGTAATAGACTAATTATATTGTCTAAATGTAATAGACAACCATAACTCTTACAGAGTTAACCTGTCTCTGTGAAACCTGTCTGCTTGAGTATTTACACATACTGGTTTATTTGCATTTACATATACAGGTATATGAAAATAAGATTTTAATTCATATTCCTAAAATTTAAAAAGAATGATAGAGCATGAGTAAATTATGAGTTTGAAAATTCTCCAATCTTTTTCAGCAACAATTTTCATGTTTACTTATACCCCTGTATTCTCCTACTTTATGAATTATAAACTCCCTTTGTATACCTTCTCTCTGCAGGAAAATGGAGGCAAGTTTTAAATATAGATTTATTACATTTATGGAAAATAGTAATTAGGTAGTTCTGTAGCCTTGGGCAAATACTGTAATTTCCCTGCACTTCATTTCCTCATCTTTAAAATAAAGGTATCAGAAGAAATTATCTTAAAATGTCCCTCCAAGTTCTACCATTCTGTGATACACCATAAAATAAACTAACTAACTGCCATTTAGGGATGTCTCCAATAACGTGACATATATGACTTCCATTTATGGATGACTATGCCCTTTATTGAAAATGTAATAAATACCTTTTTTTGTGCCACCCAGTTAAAAGTTAGTTCCAAGGATGTTACAATGAAACTGTCTGTACAAATAAATCTGAAAATGAAACTAAAAAGATCATAAAGAGTCTGTTTGTATTTCCTAGGGATGAATCGGCCTGGAAACTGTTCATTCTCTCCCAAGCCTGAAATGACAGATAAACAACCCCACGTCATGCTGGGAAGAGAAAGCTTGGGATCCCTGGCATGTGAGAAACAGAGCCTGGCATAGATCAGAGCTCTCCATCCAGAGTGTCAGGACTTAGCTGCGTGCTTTCACCAGCTGGGAAGAGGGAAGTGATACTGGAGGTAACAAGGGCCCAGTTTTGTTTTGTTTTCCTATAATCTCACCTGATAGGGAAGAACACTTGTAGATATGTAAAGCTGATTATCTCTTCATAAAAAATGGACCAGCCTCTACAAGGACCATAATGTTATGCTTGACAGAGTGACACAGGCCAGTGATGGAGCGGCAGAGTCCTACAACGGACCACGAACAAAACATTACCTGGCCACAGAATCATGTGACAAGGCGAGGGTCCCATCTGGGATGGGGGTGCATGGGAACTGCCTTTGTGCCTAGATGATTAAAAAAGGGAATGTGGACTTAAGTGAGAATGGACAAGGCCATGCAGAATGATATTATACAGAGGAAGGGAGGTCTTGATAAGGGGATGCAGTAAAAAACCTATAAAGGTTGAAAAGAAAGTTATCAGTAGTGGGAGTATATTATCAGTGATAACAGCTTTCTACAGTGCAGAGTAGTTCATCTTTAAGACATGATTACTGTGTGCAGAGTAAATCTGAGAACTATTGAAATGTCAGAAAGGATTGAGTTGAAGTCATGGAATGTCATGACACAGAAACTGTTAACTACCAATTTTAGAATTCCTATTAAGAAAATAATATAAGAAAAACAAGACAATGTCTGTGTGACACAGAGATTTATAAATTTTGGTAACACCAGCATTACCTGAAAATTTGTTAAAAATACAATTGCTGATGCCCCACTCTTGGAGATGATGCAGCAGGTGTGCCAGGGGAGCTGTCCAGAAGGTGTGTGCACACTCCAGATTAGATCTCTACAGCCCAGGCTCATTTTCCTTACATTCACATGCTATTAATAGATACACGGGCTCACGCACTCACGCACTGAGAGGCTGCTTTCTTTTAAGTACTGAAGGAATGAATACATACAAAGTGATTAAAACAATCCTGGACACATTGTAATCACTTGCAAGTGTTGGCTGTACATGAATATAATCACTCAGAGACAAATACTTACTGTCATGCATGCGGATGTGTATGTGAATACATTTGTCTAAGCAAATCAGGTACACATTAATAAAGTGGAAACAAGGCTTTTCAATCCCTCTCAAATAATACTTTATTTTCACTAAGCTGTGAATTTTTAATATCTTGTCCTGAGCCCTGAGTGAAAACCAGAAAGCAATCAGAGGTCACTGCAAGTAGCTCAGGCTGGGATTCCAACAAAAGTGAGCCTTGTCTGTGACAGTTACACAAATGACATTTTGCCTGTCATCTTGCTTTGAATAAATACACTGAAATATAAGTGAAGACAAGATCAATGTTCGATAAGAAAAATTGCTTTGCTTTGGGATATTTGGGCAATTACCTAACTACCATTAACATATTAGATCTGTCCTTTTAAATTTTTTCATCAGCTCCAACTACTGCAGTAAAATTCTCATGTGCAATTTAACTGCAGCATTAATGAAGCTGATTGGTCTATAACATTCAGGGTCAGTTTTATCACCCTTTAAAACACCTGAATTAAGATGTTTTTATCCCAACCACTAAAGAAAATAACTACTTCAATGCATGCTCCCTAAAAAGAAAAAAAAAAAATTGGAGAAAGTTAGCCTAATTTAATTCTTGATAAAATCTTTAAAGCTTGAAAGTCACAAAATGTAATCAAAATCTACTTTTTAATTTCCCCAAAGCTACTGTAAAACCTCTGCAAATTATATTCACTATGAGTGTGATTTTGCAATGCAGCAGCCACACCGGGGGAATGTAACACCTTTTGGAGCTAGGTTAAGGAAAGTAGCCTGGGTAGTAAAAAGTTGGCCACATGTAAATTCCCCAGATCAGCAATGTAAAGACCTTACTGGTATGAAAGGAGTTGGAGATTTTATTTGGAAGCTCTGAAAATAATGTATTCAGTAACTACTATATGTTTAGTGATCACTAAAGTGACAAGATTTTAATAAGATTTCTTACAATTTCATGAAAATCACACAGCAAGTAACAATAGCTTTAATAATAGAAGGGCTGTCTCTCAGTTGTCCAGTTCTTCTCTGCTTACTGAAGTAACATGGTGACTACAGACACCTATGAGCCTTACAGATTTTGAAACAAGTTGACTGAAGATGTGATATATGCCAACTTTAACAAAGAAGGGAAACTATCGCCACATGCCTGCATTCTTGTTGACTGAAGCTTTTTACTTCTCACTTGAATCTCATTTTTAATCCTCAGAAATATACTTTCCTCCTCAATCATAGTGATTCATAACCTTCTAAAACCTTACAATTCTGAAAACCCACACAAACACATTAGGACCTGTCCCAGCCCTTGACTCGCTGTGAGTATGGATTTCAGTGACCTTGCTATCCTTTATTTGGTGGGTTTTGTACCTGGAGTTAAACATTCATGACTGTATTCACCTTCTAGGTCGGTATTCTTAAGATGACCACAGTGAGTAGCATTGAAGAGCCAACGTGCAAATGAGTAGCATTGAAGAGCCAAGAGCCAACATTCAAATGCTTCTCCCACAAAAGATTCAGCATTCTGCAGAGATGGATGATTCTCAGATCACCACTTAGCTTCCTGAAGCCAGCAACCTATGTCAAAGGTAGGATTTGACAACCACCTTATACAACTCTTGACTTTAAAAAGAGTAGAAGATGACTCATTGAAATTAAAAGATTGTCCAGATATTAAAAGGGCATCATTCAGGAAAGATAAAGAATAGATGCCATGTTGTTGAGAAAAGTCGAAGGTATCCTCTTCAAATCTTAACTCTTCTCAGTTTCATAGTTACTGAGTAACATCTCTCTGCAGAAGTTCCAACAAATGCAAACCTAAATATGATAAATGGAAGGAGGAGAATGTGTGGGCTCAAAGAACTCAGGCAGTAATGAAAAACTGGGAGGAAGTGAAATGAGGTAAGCCTTTGATGAAGCAAAGGATTTGAGTTGGGGGAGATGGGGGACAAATAGAGTGGGAGAGGGAGGCCATTGCAGCCCTGGGTTGCTGGTAGTGGTCTGTGTGGATGAGGGGTGGTGCTGACTCTGAGTCTGCAGGGAGGGACTCTGACCACCATCTCTGAAGGGTCTTTATTAGGCTGCTTTCTGGGACTTGGATGGAGATGCAGGAGTGAGCCAACATTCTTCTCCTCAGCCTTCTAAATTTGAGGTTCTGTGGGATAAGGAGGCCACAGCCTGTACCAGTCCCAGTGTCTGCAAAACCCCTGATGGGGGTTCCTTACTTCATTCTACATTTTACCAACATTTCACTCCCCACCATTCCCCCTATTATCTACTTCTGAGACTTCTTAGGCCTTGGAAAACATAGGAATCCCTTCCCTGCCTTTGCTGAGGAAACAAAATGTGTCCATTTTGACTGCAGCCCCGAGAATACATGTTTCTACTATGACTATCAGTGTTCCAGATGGTAACTCACATCAGCCTGAGCCTGAGGATCAGGACAATTTGGAACAGAGCCCCATCCACCTCTGGACGGGGAGTGCACATAAGCAGTAAAGCTTTGCTGTTTTAAGTACTGAAATTGGGGTATCTTGCTCCTGCACCATGGTGTATGATAACACTTGGGGATTGTCTCCTTTACAAAGTGAGTGAGGGCATTCTCCTGTGACAGCACAAGTGAGCAGAATATTTGCTGCCAGAAAAGTAGTCCGAGATATCGTTCTTCTGTTTACCAAATAGTCCCAGCTTCCCAGCTTTTACGAACTGTGCAGGATTGCACAATCATTCTTTGAAGATCATGTGGCCGTGTAGCTTGTCTTATTCAGTGAAATATCAGTGAAGTGACATCCATCAGGCTGCTGTGGTCCATTCCCCCTGCTCTGGAGACCCTGGAGGTGCTTATTGGGATGATGCCTCTGTCAGCCTAGATCTTTCAGTGACGATGACTACAAGACTGGTACCTGATTGTCCATTTCTGCAGCATAAAATTTAGTCTGTACAACACAACAAAGAGATCTAAAGAAAAAATGTTCTTTTTTTGTTTTGTTTTGGAGATGGAGTCTCCCAGGCTGGAGGGCAGTGGTATGATCTCGACTCACTGCAACCTTCACCTCCTGGGTTTTCAAGCAATTCTGCCTCAGCCTCCCGAGTAGCTGGGACTACATGCGCGTGCCACCACACCTGGCTAATTTTTGTATTTTTAGTTGAGAAGGGGTTTTACCATACTGGCCAGGCTGGTCTTGAACTCCTGACCTCATGATCTGCCCACCTTGGCCTCCCAAAGTGCTGGGATTACAGGCGTGGGCCACCACGCCCAGCTAAGCAGAAATATTCTTAAGCATCATAACTACATACAGATAGTCTTTCAACATGAAGCTCACACTTGCATAACAGATATAGCTTTCTTTGGGAGTTTCTTTGGGACTGCAAGTGCAGGTCATTATGCATGGTAATTTGTTTATTCATTTTTTTTATAGGAACAGGGTCTTTCTATGTTGCCCAGGCTGGTTGTGAACTCCTGACCTCAAGTGATCCTCTTACCTCTGTTTCCTAAAACATTGGGGTTACAATTGTAAGCCACCATGCCCAGTCATAGCATTTTTTAAAAATTGTATTTCTTTGGTGTCCTTTTGCAGATATTTCATTACTTTGTTGTTAAAGTGGTAAGAAAGGAGTTGAGTGCCTCTGTCTCTAGTTGTGCTGATGGGCCCTCTTTTTCAGGTCATGCCTCTCCAAATGACAATTAGCTATATATATATAGTTAACACAATATATATAGTTAATAACAATATATATAGTTAATACAATATATATGTAGTTAATACAATATATATATATAGTTAATACAATGAACTAGAGTCATTGAAGTAAATGTGATGTTTTGAGAGTTTATATATTGAGAAGAAAGAAATCCAAAAAGAAAGAGATGGAGTCTTGCTCTGTCACTAGGCTGAGCTGTGCAGTGGTGCAGCCTTGGCTGACTGCAACTTCCACCTCCTGGTTCATGCGATTCTCCTGCCTCAGCCTCCCAAGTAGCTGGGACTACAGGCGTCCGCCACCACACCCAGCTAATTTTTTGTATTTTTAGTAGAAACGGGGTTTCACTATGTTGGCCAGGATGGCCTTGATCTCTTGACCTCATGATCCGCCTGCCTCGGCCTCCCCAAGTGCTGGGATTACAGGCATGAGCCACCACACCTGGCCAATATTTTCTTATTTTCTGTACTCTTGATGCTTTGACATCTGCGACTCTCCTGACTGGAAAGGCTGTCACTTCCAAAGCTAGCTAATTCCTAGAGACAGCAAAGAACTTTCCCGAGAGCACACCATTACCCATCCAGAGGCCATACCTCAAACGCCTCTTTTTATTGGGCACTCTAATTCTGGCACACCAGGGTCAGGTATTAGACAGCCAGGACCACTCCTGCAGCTCAGAGCCTACAGAAATCATTGAAACTATCCAATACTAGAGCTATCCAATCCTAAAGCTGCTCAGTTTGCTTTTCTGGCCTTGCCCATTTCTCCTCGGGGAAACCAGAGTAAAGGCAGATGTCTACAGTTTTTACCTCTCTGCCTTCCCATCTCACTTGGTGGCCTTGTAGGGTGCACTATCTCCTCTTTCTAGGGGGGATTCTCTAGAATTTGATTATTCCATGAGAATAATCAAAACCTCTTTCTTTTCTGAGTCTAAGTGCCTTTCTATGCCTGATTAAAACAAACCTCGGGTACCAAGAAAACACTAATAACAGCTAATATCAGAATGCTAGTCTTAAAGCACAACACAGATATTTGTGACTGCTTAAAAAACCTTAGGCCAGACAAGTGTGGTGACTCACGCCTGTTATCCCAGCACTTCAGGAGACTGAAAAGGGCATATTACCTGAGGTTGGAAGTTGGAGACCAGCCTGGCCAACGTGGTGAAACGCCATCCCTACCAAAAAAAAGAAAAAAAATACAAAAATTAACTGGGCATGGTGGTGTGCACCTGTAATCCCAGCTACTTGGGAAGCTGAGGCAGGAGAATCGCTTGAACCTAGGAGGTGGAGGTTGCAGTGAACCGAGATTGCACCATTACGCTCTAGCCTGGGCAGCAAGGGTGAAACTCTATCTCAAAAAAAAGAAAAAAAAAAAAAAAAAAAAAAAAAAAAAAAAAAAAAAACCTTAGGCCACCTGGAAAATATAAAACCAAAATAATAAGACTTTTTCATTCCCCACTCCCAGAAATCTCCCCTTAGTATCCTTTCATCCACTGAAGGCATGGCCACACTGCTAAGTGTCAAAGCTACTTCATTCTTGATTCTTCTTTCTTCCTTACCCATCTGCACATGAGTAATGGAGCTTCTATACCTCAAATACCTTTCAAATCTCTTCTTACTCTTCATATCTGCATGGAACATTGTAGTTCAGGCCACCACCACTTCTTCCTTAAACCACATAGCTGTTTCTAAATGTGTTCCCTGTACACATTCTTCCCTTGAATCCCATTCCCCATATCGTTGCCATTTTTTTTTTCAAAACACATGTTTTGATTCCTTTCTTCAGGAATGTTTTGGCTCTTGATTGCCTAATCCAGGCAGTTTCTTATCTTTAGAAAAATATTCTGCTCACAAACTGCAGTTTCATTTAGACATCTATGTTAAATTATTTTCAAGTATCTAACATGCCAATTATTATCTACTTTAGGAACATTATGTCTCTTATTTTCTCTGAACGCCTAGGACTTTTCCCAGTCTCCTGTCTTCTGTGATTCTATTATTCTTCCTAAGTATCTTAAGATTTTTTTTCTGGAAAGTGCTCATTTATGCAGAGGTTCCTCCTGAATCAGAATAAATCTTTCTCTCTCTTGTAAATCAATCATAATTTGTACAGTCTACATTTTAAAATCTTATTTTAAAATAATTACTTTCATGACATTTTTCCCCACAAAATATGGTTTTCAGAGTGCAATAATCCTAACTTAAATATGTTTATAACTATTAACATTTCAAAATATATTAGATGTTCAAAGATTAAATGAAGCCTATTTATCTTGATTAAAAGATACTCACACATTCAATATATGAAGAAGCATTATTAAATTTGAAAAATAAAATTCACTGCCATAATAAATGGATTTAACTGTTAAATGTTCAATATGATACCTTTTGAAATAAAAAAAATAAAATTTGATGCATATTAAATAACCAGAAACAGAACTCAATAGAAAACTGAGCCATGCATATGATAAAGGTAGTACCTTTTCAGCAGAGTAACTTGGCAAGAGATTTGAGGCTGACAGAACTGTTTGAACATTCCTGTGCTAGTTGGTTACTATGGAAATAAAAGCAAAAGTAAAGCAGAGTGTTGAGGGGAAAAAATCAGTATGTGGCTTAAGTTGTGGACAGATACTAGCTAAAATCACCATAAGAAGTCAATCCATCTTGTAGTGGTATTCTTGACAATAAATCCTGTAAAGTCGTCTGTTGAACATCTTGACACTCTTTAAATACACAACTTCTATGTAAATATCAAATCAATCAGAACTTGTTTAAATATTAATGCATTCATGATTAACCAGAATATTCTTGGGTCTGTTTAAGTATCAACCTGACACTTACCTTTATATGAAAAAGCATATACAGAAGGCTATAAATCAAATTTTTTAAATGTAGTCATCACATTCATACCATATTATTTTTACTCATTTGCTTTAATTGCATAATAATAATTGTATTATACTGTGAAAATTATAACTCAAGATAAACTTCTAGAAAATTCAGTCACAGTATTTGTTATATACTTTGACAGCATTTTATTTTATTCCTATCAGGTAATTTGATGCCAGCATGGAATATTGGACTAAAATATTTGAAAAAGAAGCACTATAGAGATAGTCTTAAAAGAGATAAAATGATGTGAATGGCAAAGACTAAATGACTACAATACCAGTTGGGTTGGAAGGTGAGGCAAAGCCTATTTATGCTAGTGTTTCTGAAAGGTTATTTGCTTCAACGCTTTACAAATTTCTCCAATTCTTTTGTTTCAGTTTAAATGATTAGATACAATCTAGGCATGTTGCTACCACAATTGACTAAATAGTTCTAAAAGTTGTTAAAATGCATTCTTTTAAGTTTTAACTTGCTACTGAATAACGTCTTAGTACATTAAAAATTGTAGCCCAATTTGCCATGATTCTGGTGTGGTTTGATTTAAATTATATGTGTGGCTGAGAGGGGATTATTGTGCAGCATACTTTCAATATTCCCTTCCACTCATATTGAGTAAATATTAGCTTTCGGTTTGAAGTGGAGGATAGCTGACTGTTCCCAGCACAGTTTCCAGCCTCCTTTAAGCATAATTCCCACCTCCCTGCCAGCTGGACCTTTTAAAATAAAAAAGACTAAAAATGTGTTAAAGAGTATGACAAAAAGAAACAGCATAACACGAGAAGTTAAAATTATAATTTAACTTACTCCAAAAATCTAAAAGAACCTAACCCATTAATGATATAATCAAAATGATGGAAGCAGGAATTATACTGCAGCAATGACTGGAGTGTTATTACCTTAGTGTTGTCCGTCTGAAAGACAGTAGTTTCATCAGTCATTTGTTTCTTACAGTATCCTTGGCTTCTGGGATTCATGGTCCCTACCAGCCAAACCCAAAGCAGTACTATCTCTGAAACATAAATTTGGCAGTTTGAATCCGTGGACTATCTCACAGAAAACTAGTAAATCAGAAATTTGGCAGATTGAGTATCGGTGTCGAATCACATCTTGACAAATACCTGTGGAGGAGACAGGGGAAGGAAAATCAATAATTAGAGTGCATTTCCACACTCTCCATATGTGTGTCAATGTTTGAAAGTGTCAGAGAACCAAGCATAAGGTAAGTCTTACTCTGGGAAAGTAGGTTATAGAGTAAAAATTGAAGTATGTGTTTAACAAACCTGCTCCCTAGTTTTGGATTTAAAAAGGGGATTCCGACAACAAGCAATGGAAAAAAAGAGCAGAACCCAACACAAGTCATCAGTGGTTGGATAAAGGGAAAAAATAATAAAAGTTTTAAAAATAAACCAGGTGATTTATAAAACACATGAGAAATCCAAGCTTTATTCTGGAGAGTCAGAGGAAAGGCATAGCTCTGAATGTTTACTGGAAATGCAAGAATAAAATGTACAGTGTCCTAGTGTATACGATAGGATTCAAGACAAAGCTTCTATAAAAGAGATCTAAAAGGCAAGCCTAAAACAGAATGAGACAGATAGACAAATCAATGATTATATCATCCCCCAAAACTTAAGGAAATAGAAAATGCAGTTGCAAACTTAAAATTCTCATTGGAAATTGAATAAAAATGCAAATTGAACAGTATGGAAAAGAATCAGCAGAGTCAAGAACAATCCCTAGACTTTTCTCCTAGAATAAAGATGCAAAGGAAAAATAAAAAGAAAACATTATATTGAAATAGACAATGTTGCACTTTAGGAAAAATAAAAAGAAAACATTATATTGAAATAGACAATGTTGCACTTTACTGGAGTCTGTGCTCCTGGAAAGCAGAGGTGGTTAAGAAACAACCCCATCCTTGTGAGTCATATCACTGTAAAGAACCACCCTTCTCCATATGATTTAGATAAAACCCCCTTGTATATCTGTGACCAGGCCAGATGCAGGTCCTCTAAATCCTCAGTTTTTGTCTGCCAAGTGATTAGCTGAACTGTTTGTCTCCATCAATCTGGACAAAATGCCTACTAACTTGACCAAACTTGAGTCAGGATGAATGCCTCCGCCAGGCCCCTGGCCTTTGGCTCACCTTTGAGCTTAAGCAGCAACAGAAAGTGGACCAACCCGTCTTTACAAATGCTCTGAAAGAATCAACTGACCTCAGGGAAAAGATCTTGACCAGTCTGCTTTTCACTCCTGGGACTCACCTAATTCCAAGAGGCCCAGTTATTTCTAATCTTGTTTTTCCCTCCCTATGTAAGAAAAGTCCTTTCTGCTTGAAAGTTGAGACCCTCAGATCTTACCCTTGGCATGCTCTCCCTCTTGCAATGTCTGCTTTCCCTCATGCAACAATCCTCTCCTTCTGCTGCAATAGTCTTTTTGAATAAACTCTCTCCTTATCTAAATCCAGATTGTCTTTTACGTGACAAAATTAAGGGAAATAAGGGAAAATTCAACCTGGGAATTTTAGCATTGCCCCTAAGGGGAGTGTTAAATAAGAATAGACGTGAAAAGAAAAGTGAAGCAAAACACTTTTTTTTAAATTATACTTTAAATTCTAGGGTACATGTGCACAATGTGCAGGTTTGTTACATATGTATACATGTGCCGTGTTGCTTTGCTGCACCCATTTACATTAGGTATATCTCCCAATGCTATCCCTCCCCCATACCCCCACTCCATGACAGGCCCTGGTGTGTGATGTTCCTCACCTGGTGTCCAAGTGTTTTCATTGTTCAATTCCCACTTATGAGTGAGAACATGCGGTGTTTGGTTTTCTGTCCTTGCAATAGTTTGCTCAGAATGATGGTTTCCAGCTTCATCCATGTCGCTACAAAGGATGTGAATTCATCCTTTTTTGTGGCTGCATAGAATTCCATGGTGTATATGTGCCACATTTTCTTAATCCAGTCTATTATTGATGGATATTTGGGTTGGTTCCAAATCTTTGCTATTGTGAATAGTGCCGCAATAAACATACATGTACATGTGTCTTTATAGTAGCATGATTTATAATCCTTTGGGTATATACCCAGTAATGGGATTGCTGGGTCAAATGGTATTTCTACTTCTAGATCCTTGAGGAATCACCACATTGTCTTCCACATGGTTGAACTAGTTTACAC
>NW_012115910.1:1096789-1097235 GCF_000951035.1 Colobus angolensis palliatus
ATGGTAGTTTCTTTTGCTGTGCAGAAGCTCTTTAGTTTAATTAGATCCCATCTGTCTATTTTGGCTTTTGTTGCCATTGCTTTTGGTGTTTTAGTTATGAAGTCCTTGCCCATGCCTATGTTCTGAATGGTATTGCCTAAGTTTTCCTATAGGGTTTTTATGGTTTTAGGTGTAACATTTAAGTCTTTAACCCATTTTGAATTAATTTTTGTATAAAGTATAAGGAAGGGATCCAGTTTCAGCTTTCTACTTATGGCTAGCCAATTTTCCCAGCACCATTTATTAAATAGGAAATCGTTTCCCCATTTCTTGTTTTTGTCAGGTTTGTCAAAGATCAGATGGTTGTAGATGTGTGGCGCTATTTGTGAGGCCTCTGTTCTGTTCCATTGGTCTATCTCTCTGTTTTGGTACCAGTACCATGCTGTTTTGGTTACTGTAGCCTTGTA
>NW_012115910.1:1097528-1222057 GCF_000951035.1 Colobus angolensis palliatus
TGGTAGCTTGATGGGGATGGCATCGAACTGATAAATTACCTTGGACAATATGGCCATTTTCATGATATTGATTCTTCCTATCCATGAACATGGAATGTTCTTTCATTTGTTTGTGTCCTCTTTTATTCTTTGAGCAGCAGTTTGTAGTTCTTGAAGAGGTCCTTCACATCCCTTATAAGTTGGATTCCTAGGTATTTTATTCCCTTTGCAGCAATTGTGAATGGGAGTTCATTCATGATTTAGCTCTCTGTTTGTCTGTTATTGGTGTACAAGAATGCTTGTGATTTTCGCACATTGATTTTGTATCCTGAGACTTTGCTGAACTTGCTTATCAGCTTAAGGAGATTTTGGACTGAGACAATGTGGGTTTTTCTAAATATACAATCATGTCAGTTGCAGACAGGGATAATTAGACTTCCTGTTAAACTGAATACCATTTATTTCTTTCTTTTGCCTGATTGCCCTGGCCAGAACTTCCAACACTATGTTGAATAGGAGTGATGAGAGAGGGCACCACTGTCTTGTGCCAGTTTTCAAAGGGAATGCTTCAAAATTTTGCCCATTCAGTGTGATACTGGCTGTGGGTTTGTCCTCAATAGCTCCTCTTATTTTGAGGTACGTTCCATCAATACCTAGTGTATTGAGAGTTTTTAGCATGAAGGGCTGTTGAATTTTGTCAAAGGCCTTTTCTGCATCTATTGAGATAATCGTGTTTTTTGTCTTTGGTTCTGTTTATGTGATGGATTATGTTTATTGATTTGCATATGTTGAACCAACCTTGCATCCCAGGGATGAAGCCAACTTGATCATGGTGGATAAGCTTTTTGATGTGTGGCTGTAGTCAGTTTGCCAGTATTTTATTGAGGATTTTCACATCAGTGTTTATCAGGGGTATTGGTCTAAAATTCTCTTTTTTTGTTGTGTCTCTGTCAGGCTTTGGTATCAGGATGATGTTGGCCTCATAAAATGAGTTAAGGAGGATTCCCTTTTTTTCTATTGATTGGAATAGTTTCAGAAGGAATGGTACCAACTCCTAGTTGTACCTGTGGTAGAATTCTGCTGTGAATCCATCTGGTCCTGGACTTTTTTTATTGATAGGCTATTAATTATTGCCTCAATTTCAGAGGCAGTTATTGGTCTATTCAGTGATTCAACTTCTTCCTGGTTTAGTCTTGGGAGGGTGTATGAGTCCAGGAATTCATTCATTTCTTCTAGATTTTCTATTTTATTTGCTTAGAGATGTTTATAGTATTCTCTGATGGTAGTTTGTATTTCTGTGGGATCGTTGATGATATTCCCTTTATCATTTTTTATTGTGTCTACTTGATTCTTCTCTCTTTATCTCTTTGTGAGTCTTGCTAGAGGTCTATCAGTTTTGTTGTTGATCTTTTCAAAAAACCAGCTCCTGGATTCATTGATTTTTTTTTTTTTTGAAGGGTTTTTTGTGTCTCTGTCTCCTTCAGTTCTGCTCTGACCTTAGTTATTTCTTGCATTCTGCTAGCTTTTGAATTTGTTTGTTCTTGTTTCTGTAGTTCTTTTAATTGTGATGTTAGGGTGTTGATTTTAGATCTTTCCTCTTTCTCTTGTGTGCATTTAGTACTATAAATTTCCCTCTACACACTGCTTTAAATGTGTCTCAGAGATTCTGGTATGTTGTGTCTTTGTTCTCATTGCTTTCAAAGAACATCTTTATTTCTGCCTTCATTTCGTTATGTACCCAGTAGTCATTCAGGAACATGTTGTTCAGTTTCCATGTAGTTGTGCAATTTGAGTGGGTTTCTTAATCCTGAGTTCTAATTTGATTGCCCTGTGGTCTGAGAGGCAGTTTGTTGTCATTTCTGTTCTTTTACATTTGCTGAGGAGTGCTTTACTTCCAACTATGTGGTCAATTTTGGAGTAAGTGCGATGTGATGCTGAGAAGTATGTATGTTCTGTTGATTTAAGGTGGAGAGTTCTGTAGATGTCTATTAGGTCTGCTTGATGAAGAGCTGAGTTCAAGTCCTGGATATCCTTGTTAACTTTCTGTCTCATTGATCTGTCTAATATTGACAGTGGGGTGTTAAAATCTCCCATTATTATTCTGTGGGAGTCTAAGTCTCTTTTTAGGTCTCTCAGGACTTGCTTTATAAAGCTGGGTGCTCCTGTATTGGGTGCATATATATTTAGGATAGTTAGCTCTTCTTGTAGAACTGATCCGTTTGCCATTATGTAATGGCTTTCTTTATCTCTTTTGATCTTTGTTGGTTTTAAAGTCTGTTTTAGACTAGGATTGCAACCCCTGCATTTTTTTTTTTTTTTTTTTTTTGCTTTCCATTTGCTCAGTAGATCTTCCTCCATCCCTTTATTTTGAGCCTATGTGTGTTTCTGCATATGAGATGGGTCTCCTGAATACAGCAGACTGATGGATCCTGACTCTATTGAATTTGCCAGTCTGTGTCTTTTAATTGGGGCATTTAGCCCATTTACATTTAAGGTTAATATGGTTATGTGTGAATTTGACCCTGTCATTATGATGTTACCCAGTTATTTTGCCCATTAGTTGATGCAGTTTCTTCCTAGCATTGATGGTCTTTACAATTTGGCATGTTTTTGCAGTGGCTGGTACTGGTTGTTCCTGTCCACGTTTAGTGCTTCCTTCAGGAGCTCTTGTAAGGCAGGCCTGGTGGTGACAAAATCTCTCAGCCTTTGTTTGTCTGTAAAGGATTTTATTTCTCCTTCATTTATGAAGCTTATTTTGGCTGGATATGAAATTCTGGGTTGAAAATTCTTTTCTTTAAGAATGTTGAATACTGGCCCCCACTCTCTTCTGGCTTGTAAGGTTTCTGCCGAGAGATCGGCTGTTAGTCTGATGGGCTTCCCTTTGTAGGTAACCCGACCTTTCTTTCTGGCTACTGTTAGCATTTTTTCCTTCATTTCAATCTTGGCGAATCTGACAGTTATGTGTCATGGGGTTGCTCTTCTCGAGGAGTATCTTTGTGGTGTTCTCCGTATTTCCTAAATGTGAATGTTGACCTGCCTTGCTAGGTTGGCAAAGTTCTGCTGGATAATGTCCTGCAGAGTGTTTTCCAACTTGTTTCCATTCTCCCCATCACTTTCAGGTACACCAATCAAACATAGATTTGGTCTTTTCATATAGTCCCGTATTTCTTGGAGGCTTTGTTCATTTCTTTTTACTTTTTTTCTCTAAACTTCTCTTCTCACTTCATTTCATTAATTTGATCTTCAGTCACTGATACCCTTTCTTCCACTTGATCGAATCAGCTACTGAAGTTTGTGCATGCGTCATGTAGTTCTCATGCCATGGTTTTCAGCTCCATCAGGTCATTTAAGTTCTTCTCTACACTGTTTATTCTAGTTAGCCATTCGGCTAATCTTTTTTCAAGGTGTTAAGCTTCCTTGTGATGGGTTCAAACATCCTCCTTTAGCTTGAAGAAGTTTGTTATTATCAACTTTCTGAAGCCTACTTTTGTCAGCTGGTTAAAGTCATTCTCGTCCTGCTTTGTTCCATTGCTGGTGAGGAGCTGTGATCCTTTGCAAGAGAAGGAGGTACTCTGGTTTTTAGAATTTTCAGCTTTTCTGCTCTAGTTTCTCCTTATCTTTGTGGTTTTATCTACATTTGGTCTTTAACGATGGTGACCTACAGATGGGGTTTTGGTGTGGATTTCCTTTTTGTTGATGTTGATGCTATTCCTTTCTGTTTGTTAGTTTTCCTTCTAATAGTCAGGTCCCTCAGCTGCAGATCTGTTGGAGTTTGCTGGAGGTCCACTCCAGACCCTGTTTGCCTGGATATCAGCAGCAGAGGCTGCAGAACAGCAAATGTTGCAGAACAGAAAATACTGCTCTCTGATCCTTCCTCTGCAAGCTTTGTCTCAGAGGGGTACCCACCTGTATGAGGTGTCAGTTGGCCCCTGTGGAGAGGTGTGTCCAAGTTAGGCTACATGGGGGTCAGGGACCCACTTGAGGGAGTAGCCTGTCCATTCTCAGAGCTCAAACATCATGCTGGGAGAACCGCTGCTCTCCTCAGAGCTGCCCAACAGGGACGTTTAAGTCTGCAGAAGTTTCTGCTGCTTTTTGTTCAGCTATGCCCTGCCCCCAGAGGTAGAGTCTATAGAGGCAGGTGGACCTTGTTAAGCTGCAGTGGGCTCCACTCAGTTCGAGCTTCCCATCCACTTTGTTTTACCTACTCAAATCTCAACAATGGCTGACACCCCTCCCCCAGTCACGCTTACCACCTGGCAGTTTGATCTTGGACTAGCAATAAGCAAGGCTCTCTGGGCATGGGACCCGCTGAGCCAGGCGCAGGATATAATCTCCTGTTGTACCATTTGCTAAGACCTTTGGAAAAGTGCAGTGTTTAGGTGGCAGTGTTCTGATTTTCCCGTTACAGTCTGTCACGGCTTCCCTTAGCTATGAAAGGGAAATCCCCCAACTCCTTGTACTTCCCGGATGAGGCAATGCCCTGCCCTGCTTCTGCTCGCCCTCCATGGGCTGCACCCACTTTCCAACCAGTCCCAGTGAGATGAACCAGGTACCTCAGTTGGAAATGCAGAAATTACCCGTCTTCTGCATTGATCACGCTGGGAGTTGCAGACCAGAGCTGTTCCTATTTGACCATCTTGGGACGGACCCCTGCAAAACACGTTTTTATGCTAAAAAACAAGCTGACTTTAAATGTTTTCTCCCTACAACTAAAACATGTACCAAATAGGGAGAATTAAAATAATAAAAGCACTAGAAGAAAATGTAAATGAGCAACACACAAGGATTGTTCCATCTTCATGCTGATTCTCTCTCATAGTACATGTTGTCATTCATAATGGTGGCTGTAAGTACAATTCAAGCACCGATTGCTCACAAATGTATTTTCTAGCCCAGCTACATCCCTGGGTTCCAGACTCATATATCCAACTGCTTGCTTGAATTCCTCACTTAATATCTAACAACACCTTCAAATTACTACGTCCAGAGCAAAATTCCTTTTCTGCATCTCTTTCCCAAACTCACTTCTCCAACAGGGTCTCCAACTAGAGTATATGTGATAATACTCTTCATTCTTCTTGGGACAAAAAATTCTAGGAGTGATTTTTACTTTTATTTTTATTTTATAAATCAGATGTATTCCTCAGTAAATTCTTCCATGTCTGTATGTAACATATATTCCCTATTAGACTCCTTTCTCCTCCATCTCTCAGTGTCTAAGCCATGACATCTCCATTTGTCACCTGAAATCCCTAGCAAGTGACTTTCTGGGGTCCCTGCTTCTGCACCAGCCGCTCTTCCTGTTCTTTTCTTCACATAGTTGACAATGATCTTCGAACTTGAATATCAGATCACATTTCTCCTTTAAAATCCTTCCAATGACTCCCCTTCACTTCCAGAACAAAATTAAAGCCTTTACTAAGATCTCCACTGACCACATCTCCTATAACCCTCAAACTCTCTTTCATACGATCAATTTCAATACAATTCCAATCATTCAGGATTCCTTCTGCCCCTCAAACCCACCTTGTTTATTACTACAATTTTCAGTTTGTAAATTCCTGATGAATCTTTATTGACATATTTTTCATCATTAATAGCAAACCTGAAAAGTACATAAATATGTTAAATGGTCTAATTGTTGAATCTTTAAGACATTGGTAACAATGAAATATAAACCAAATATTTTTCTTTAACAAAAGTATTCTACACTTTAAAAAATACGTTTTTTAAGAGAAGATTTGCAATAGCCTAACTATAGAGCAGTAACAAAGTAAGTACTAGAAAGTAACAAAAGAATAGAAAACAAACAAATAAGATTTTTAAAAAAATAAACCATTTCAGTATCTTTAAAATAACAAATCTAAAATATGCATTTGGATGGGGAGAAACATATTTGTCTTTGAGTCTCAGGTAAGTAGCCTATTGTACAAGAGAACACACAGTAATGCAACAATTACAAAAATAATAGAAATGATAACTGCTGAAAAAATTTCAAAAGTAATTTTCTGCCCTGAATTACCTGCTAAAATTGAAAATCACATGGGTGCAGCGTCCGATGGCAGAGTATGCAGCATCTAAATTGGCAGAGATGCCTATGTAATGTGTAAGGATCTCACTTCTAGAAGGGGAAATTGTAAAATGAAATCCCTGAAGTAAAGACTGGAAAACAAATAAATCTCCAACTTGCAATCTTATATTGAGGTCTGCTGGGATGTCTTTTAAAATATTTAACTGTAGCATTTAAATTCACTTTTAAGGTAAGAAATATGAAACTCTCCAGCACTTAACTATGCCCTAAGTTTAATTTATGCAATTATAGAGGTGCATTAGGTTTTTTCAAAACACAATAATATTACTGTAATTAATACAAAATTAGATTTTCTATACTAATAAGTATTTCTTATATTCATAAAACTCTTTAGATATTTTTAACATTTCTAAGTTAGCCCAAATAAATATTTCTAGAAGAAAATAACACAGAGAGCTTGCACTGAAAGATCAGAGGCATTTTCTTCCTCTAAGTATTCTGTAAGTAGAGATCCTATTTTCAACAGGAAGTGAGAAAGCATGTTTTACATATCACTTGGCTCTATACAAATGTGGACTGGTATTCGCTATTATGCATAAAGTAACAACGTACTTGTGTGTTAAAAAATATTTTACCAAAGCATGTTTAAATTTTATTTTGCATTACAGCAGCAAATTACATATAGGTGAGTATTTTTGCCTGCTTTAAAAATTATTTGTGTTTTTTAAAAGTTGACAATAATATTATATGTACTTGTCATGTACAACATGATGTTTTGAAGTGTATATACATTGTGGAATGACTAAATCTAGCTGATTTACATATGCATTGCCTCACATAGGTATCTTTTTTATTTGTGGTGAAAATACTTTATGTCCACTTTTAGCAACTTTTAAGAATACTTTATACTATTAACTATAGTCACCATGTTGTACAATAGATCTCTTGAACTTGTCCTCACATTTAACTGAAATTTTGAATCTTTTGACCAACATCTCCCCAGCCTGCCCCAACCGCTCCAACTCCTGGTAACCATCATTCTAGTCTCTACTTTTAAGATCAACTTTCTTGGTTGCTATATGTGAGTAAGATCATGCAGTATTTGTCATTCTGTGCTTGGCTTATTTACTTTGACATAATGTCCTCCAGAATATTTAACAAAATTATTACCGTAATTTCATCTATGTTGGGAAACTTTGGGGGCTGTGATTTGTAGAGTAAATTGACCTATTCGAAGCTGACTGGTTGGAAATGAAAGAAAGAGAAAAGAAACTTAAAAAATTACAAACGATACCAAGCTTAAAGGGGCTGGGGTGATTTATTTAGCAGGAAGATAAGACCCTCAAAGATCACTAATACCAAATGATATGTTAAAGCCCACCCAAGCCTGGGAGAGCTTTCCCTGGGATCTGTGTGGGCTTCTGTTATGCAATCAATGAGGAGAATCATCCCATTATCTATCTGCCAACTGGAAAAGCTATGCAAAATTGATATAAAAGGGAGGTTTGCGAAGACCATTGGGATTAGCTTGAAGAATTTTCTAGTAAATTTTTTTTTTTTGAATTCTTTCTGCAAACATGTTAGTGTTGTACCAAACTAAATACTTTTCATACTATAATCTATAACAAAAGTGAATAGTACTTTAATTGACTACTTTGAACCAAGATGGTTTGAGCTGCTGTGGCTTTCTCTGGACAGTTTCTCTCACCATGAACACAACTGGTGGCGGGTGAGGGTTGACAATTCCTCATGGATGTCGGCTTAATATTGCAGGTTCCCTTCTTTCTTTTCTTGAGAAAAGGCAGAAAAACAGGATTGAGTCTCATGACAACTTGAAAAAAAGGCAATTCTAATGGCACTCATTCTAATGGCCAGTCGTCACAGGCCAGCTGCCCTCTTCCTGGTGCAGGTCCACACACATCCCATGCCTGCTCCTTGTGGAGCTGTCCTGGCTGGGAACGTCTCCAAAGCAGCAAGTCACCTCACACTCATTTCTCTTCTCCTGCAAGCCAGTCAGAGGCAGTGCAGAGATTATGACTGCCCACCACAGCACCACCAGATAACCTGACTTGGGAAGACAGACTGTTTTTGCTAATGTTAAAACACAAAACAAAATAAGTCTTCCCTCTAGCCTGATTTGATAATCCCCAAATAACATCTAACCTAAACTTGTTATGACACGTGCACTTCTTCTTCCAAGAGGAGGGAATCATAAAAATATAGTGCAGGAAAGCTATGACAGTTCAGCTGACAACTATTTTATCATTATCATCTTCAGCCTATTTTTTTTTCTGACAATCTTACAGCAAAAGTGAAAAACACCTGTAGAGTAGCTTCCTAGAAGTTTCTTTTAAAGCCAAATAAAAATTAAATAATTTTCTTATGAAAGCAATGCATGTTCAATAGAGAAAAATAGAAGTGAAGAGAATGAAAGGGGAGATACAGTCCCATCAGCCAGAGATTGTAACCGGGGATCTCAGTTTTAAAAATCACACACTTTCTTTCTCGTCCTTGCCTCCTCTCTCACCTCTTTATTTCTTCCCTCTCTAGACACTCTCCTCTGGCAGTACATGCTTATCTAATTATGATCTTGCCTAGAAATCCCAGAGGTTAATCTTGAAACAAACCAGGCTCAAAGCCTCCATTGTGGAATCCTCCTGCTAAGGGGGTGTTACTGCTAATAATTGGTCCACCACCATCCGCTCAAGTCAAAATAATGCCGATCAGACCTCAGGAGGGGTGACTATCTAAGATAGTCATCAAACAAGACACGCAGACCCCACATCCTGCACCCCTCCCACTCTCCCATACCAAGTTTTCCTTTAAAAAACCTGAACATTTAAGATGGTTCTTTAAGATGCTAGTTCGCCATCTTCTTGGTTTACTGGCTCTCGAATTAAAACTGCTTTTCCTCCTGCCAACCCTTGCTTCTTGTGTTTGGCTTTCAGTGATGAGCAGCCAAACCTGGGTCTGGTTACAGGATGATACCTGTAAATACAACTTAAGCACCTCTGATTTCCAAAGACCTCCAAAGCTTTTTTTCCCACATGGGGAACATATTCCCTCAGCTTCTTACTCACTTATCATTTTAAATATGTAGCTGTTTAATTAGAAATCTCTTAAGTTTGACAATATCTAAAAAAGGAAAAATATTTCATTCACTTTATGCTCCAAGAAATGGACAATGTATACCAAACTTTGTTACTCTGACATGTTTTCAGATTATTCTGAGGGCCATATCCCACAATTTGGAAGCAAAATAACTCAGTAAGTTTCTACTTCGATGCATTCTATCTTCTCCAAACACCTAAATTGATAGAATAAACATAAAAAGAGAGAACTAAAAATATGGAATTGGGTTCACACATAGGAAATTGTTCTTATGTCCCATCAATAGAATAGAAATGCAAAGCAAGAAAGAGAACTGCAGCTACAGCCTGCTGGGATCTGGGACCAAGATCAACAGCCGTGTCGGGAGTTCAGTATTTGTGGGGCACAAGTCTGAACAGTGTTCACATAAGGTGGGGGTCTGAATAAAGGAAACCAAAACTTTTCATCCTAAAATATACTTTGGCATATTTTGGGATGGCTTTTCAGTGGACCTGCAGACAGAAATGGCCCTGCAAAACTGTCTTGCTGGGGAGAAGCCTTGATACATCCGTGGAGAATCTGCCTTGATGCATCCAGGCTTTCTCTGAGGTCTGGCCCCTTGTCTGGATCCTGGAAAGGTTAACTGAGAGTTTGAGGACCCTAAATGTCTTAAAGAAACATTTCCTGAATATTCTCTCTGAGGACTGCTACTTGTGAGGTTTCATCGACATAACAAGTCCGCCACTGGGGCCAGGCTCCTTTTCTCCCCATCTCATGATTTACCTTCCCCCATAACCTTTTCTGGGCCATTCTCTCATTCTCTCCCAGAGGCTAATCTTGAAACAAACCAGGGTCAGAGCCCACACTGTGGAATCCTCCTGCTTAGGGGGAGTTACTCCTAACAATTAGTCCATCTAATTAGTCCAACATCTCCTCAAGTCAAAATAATGCCCATCAGACCTCGGGTGGGGTGACTACCCAAGATAGCCATCCGAACAAGACACATGGACCCAATTTTCCTGTAACCTCAAGATGGTGTAAAAGGGGCAACCATCTGGTCATTTCTTTGAGATTTTTTATATTTTGTTTAACTCCTGTGCACATAATAAAATTTGTAAGCCTAATTTTCTGTTAATCTGTGTACTATCAGTTTATTTTATAGACTCACCCCTAAGGAGAAAAATGTAAACTTCCCTACATGTGAAAATTAGTTTGGAGCTTGGCTGCCATGGACCTAGCTAAAACTAGGTGGGCTGGGCTCTCCCTCCTCAGATAAAACTTTTTCTTTTTTCTTTCTGAAGACAGTGAGGGCGGAATGGAACCATAATCTGTTTTCTTAGAGACTGGACTCCAGTGGACTGTAAGAAGACAGATATTCCAGCTGGAAAACCGCCCCTTGTCATGCTGCAGCAAAGCTTTCCTAAAACAGCCACTTTAATGATCAGAAAACAGATCAGGTTGCCCAAGAGCCTCAAGCTGCAGAGAAATTGATTGAGAAAAGCAGAATGCTTATGGGGGTCAGATACTCCTCTGTTGCATTGAGGAAGACACTACAAGTGAGCTTATGTCAAGCAAGGGGGTACCAGTTTGCAAACACGTGAACTAAGGGAGTCTTGAAGAGAGGGAGGCTCACCTTGGGTGGCCTGAAATCTACATTTTTAAGAATCCGTAAAATGAGGTCTTACAAAATTAGAAAAGGCACTTGTTTCTATTCTCAAAGCAACAGAAAATAGGACTGACATCAGAGCCTTTCCCCAAATTCCTCCCGCTTCACTGAGACAAGGGGAACCAACCTGAAGGCAAAGATCAGGCCCTTTCTTCTCCAACCCGCTGATTCAGAGGGCCCTAATTAGTGTTGTCCTAAAGGAAGAGGTTGAGGCACAAACAATAATTTTAAAGCATTTGCTGGAGCCAAAGTGAGGACAGTTCTCAGGATGCACTTCCACATTGCCTTGGGAAGGCTCCCTTGGACCTCTGTTACAAGCGGGTTCTTGTAGGCAAAAAGGGGACAAGGAGTAGGCTGACACAGTCGATTGACAGAAATTCTCACTGGTTTGCAGAGATGACATTGGATAGGGTTTGGCTGTACATTGCTGAACTGTAGGGCATGGGTTATGGTGTCCAGCATATGGCATTTTATGATTACTTGGCTTTAGTCAGTATAAAGCCTGTATAGCAAGTGACTTCAAGAGGTCACTATTTAGCTCAAGGAAGAGTGAGAAGAGACTGCTGTTACACTTTAAATGCCTCTGTTAGCCTGAGACTTTGGACTCACATTTCTCACAAAACAAACTTCTTTCTTTTTCCTAGCCACTAACAAATGAGAGAGAAGGATGAGCAATGCACAGGAGCCAGTCAATTAGAAAGTTTGTCAAGTTGGCTGGGCACAGTGGCTCACGCCTGTAATCCCAGCACTTTGAGTGGCCAAGGCAGGGGAATACCTGAGGTCAGGAGTTCGAGACCAGCCTGGCCAAGATAGTGAAACCCAGTCTCTACTAAAAATATGAAAATTGTATTTGTGGTGGTGGGCGCCTGTCATCCCAGCTACTCAAGAGACTGAGGCAAGAGAATCGCTTGAACCCAGGAACCAAGATCGCACCACTGCACTCCAGCCTGGCCAATAGAGTGAGACTCCATCTTAAAAAAAAAAAAAAAAAAAAGAAAGTTTGTCAAGTTAAGACTCAACTTAGGAAGAGAAAATGTCGGTGTTGCAATTTCCTTATTATCACATTACTCAGAAATACAATCTTAGTAATATTTTGTAGGAATGGTATGGCTCATAAAAAGGTTGACTTTTAAAAGCAACCGAGAGGCTCCCAAATTTGATGAACAGAAAGCTGCTCCATACCGAAAAGAGAATACCTAGCTAAAATTAACTTCCTCTGGGGCACTAGAGGGTGGTGGGTGAGGACACCCTCCAGGAAAGTAGCTGACAAACACTGCCCTCCCTTTAGCCACAGATCTACAGACATCTAGTGCCACCTCTGCTCTCTGGGTCACAGCCATCTCTCACCTCAATACGTGATGGTTCAGTCAGGCACTGCAGCCTGAGGGGAGTTACAAATGTTCATATGTCTTCTGCACTTCTTTTCAGCAGCAGCAGTAGGACAAAGAACATGGCTGCTGCTTCAAATCTTATGTGAATTCACCTCATCACTGGAACCAAATTTATATCTAATAAAAAGGTAAAATGCATTAAAGTTATATTGATAAAGGGGGAAAAGAAATAACTATAAATATTTTAGAGAAAAATATAAGAGACTGTTTCATGAATGTAGGTAGGGAGTAACTTCTTAAACATGACACAAAAAGCAATTAGTGAAATACAAATTGATATGTTCTAGAGTATTACATTAAAAATTAATGCTGGCACTACCCAAAGACCCCTTACACAGATAAAAGCCAAGCCACAGACAAGCAGAATATGTAGGTAAAGAATAAATTGACAGTAGATACATATTCAGAAAATGTAATAAATATGAGTCCTTAAGAGTAAAAGAAATAGATTAATGGTGGAGAAAAGTAGGCATAGACTATCAATAGTCTAATCAAGAAAGAAGAAATCAGACAGCTACCAAGCAGATGAGAAGTTGTTTAACCTTAATGGCAAACATAAAAATCAATGATGGAATATGATTGGTAATATTTTACAGTTTGATAATAGCAAGATAGGAGAAGATAAGAAGATATCCTGTAGATCAGGGGTCCCCATGTCCCAGGCCACAGACCTATACTGTTAGGAACTGGGCTACACAGCAGGAGGTGAGCCAGGTGAGCAAGTGAAGCTTCATCTGTATTTACAGCCCCTCTCCATCACTCACATTACTGCCTGAGCTCCGCCTCCTCTCATCAGTGGGCGCATTAGATTCTCACAGGAGCATGAACCCTATTGTGAACTGCACATACGCGGAATCTACATTGCACACTCCTTATGAGAATCTAATGACTGATGATCTGTCACTTTCTCCCATCACCCACAGATGGGACAGTCTAGCTGCAGGAAAACAAGTTCAGGGCTCCCACTGATTCTATATTATGGTGAGTTGTATAATTATTTTGTTATATATTCCAATGTAATAATAGAAATAAAATGCACAATAAATGTAAAGCTCTTGAATTATCACAAAACCATCTCCCCTGCCCCCCTGGTCTGTGGAAAAATTGTCTTCCACAAAACCAGTCCCTGGTGCCAAAATGGTTGGGGACCACTGCTATAGATTATATTTCTGATAGATATGACTAACAACTTCACTTCTGTATTTTTCAAGAAATTAATAAAGCAAAACATGAATATTAATTACTGCAAAGTTGATAAGAATACAAAGATTATCAATCACCATGAAATAGAAATGCTGCATAATGAAAATATTAATATATTAATAATAATAACGGCAATAATAATTATTCAAGAAAGTCAGATATTGGCACCCTCTCTTCTATCCATAAAACATGGAAGCCTCCTTGATTCTGGTATGTTGGAGTCTTCATAATCAAAGCCTCAGCCACATAGATTATAGATTTATCCCCAGTCATACCAGGGATAGCTGGTTTGATTTTACAAAAGAAAAGCGAATATAATAATTCATATCAGTAAATTACCATCTAGGTTCAATTGCTACATGTTTTAAAAATTAAATATATTCTAAATTAAATGTTTTCACTTCTTGTGACAAAGTGTTTCTATATCTCCCAATTGCTTGACAATTTAACCATGAAACAGACCATCAATTTTCAAATTTAAAATATAAATTTTTGTAATGGTCTTAATTTCAGACTGTGAAAACAAGGCATTCTGGCATTTAGACTCTTTTACTTTATGCTGGAGAAGAGCTAAAACACAGTCTGAAAAACTGACAGAGCAGGGCGAGGCGTGGGCATTCTGGATGTGGCCTCTGCCTTTGGGGCCCTGCAGTGGATTGCCTGGAGCTGCTTATGTGCATAGGGGCCTGTTTGCTGCTTCTGATGCCCCACAGCCTCCTCCCTGCCCTCAGGCACAGAGAGGGGAAGAGTGCTCTGCAGCCAGGGTGTATCATCACAGTTTTCTTCTTTGTATACTAAATACTTTTGGAAACACTGAGTTAAATACCCAGAAGGAAACAGTAAAGAAACAAAATCATTTAGAAAATCTAAACGATTGACCAGCATATCATATAGTATACACCTAACAGTACATGACTGTACTAGACAATCATGCTTTGATACACATATATAAAATCGTAGATGTTAATAAATATCTTGCTGTCTTAAGATGAAATATTTTACAGCCTTTACAGCCATAACTTTACAATTTGAACTGAATAATTTGGTAGATAGATAGATAGATAGATAGATAGATAGATAGATAGATAGATAGATTTTTTCCCCACCCTGCTAAAAATTATACTGGAAGCTGTAGTAATGTCCTCCACAATGGTCATTACTGCTAAATAATTAATCTTGACATTCCTTAAGAGCCCCTGCTCTGCTGGCAATATTTAGAACTACTGAAGCGAGAGATTTTCTTGCTGATATAATAATTTCATTGATAGTAGTACTACCCCAAATGAAAAGACATTAAGACTGACCTCCGGAGGCTTTATTTTTCTTCTAGTGAATCCATTATGGATAGAATTTAATTCCTTACTGACTCTAGAATTACAAAGCAAAGTACTTATGTGATGGAATTACACTGAGCTACTAATTATCTGTTGTACATTTGAAATTTAAACATTGCCATAATTACTTTTTTCTCATTTTATTTTCAATAACTAAATTCACTTGTTAAAATGACATTATAAAGAAATCTATGTTAAACAAAAAAGTGATTTCAAAGATTTAGAGTTCAATTTAAATTCATAATAATTATACAATGTAATACTAATTTTGTCAGTTTTTTATATGCTTTTACCCATAGATAGTTCCTTGTTCGTATTATAAAGGAATATATTAATTTTCCAAGTGGATATGAGATTACTAAATTGAAGACAGCCATATTTTACAGGGTTGTTATTTATTGGTGTGAAGTTGGCACTAAACACTGAAAAATAGATTCAGAAACTTATCCTAAAGTGCTTTCCATTGCCATTTATTTTATTAATATGCATGTGTGCATTCAGTTTACTCAAAATTAGGTGAGACTTATGGCTTTAACACTCTATGATGGATTGTGGTGCTCACGTTTTAGATGGAAAATTGTTCCTAATCTTGCTTGCGTGTATACATCTGATTGTTCCCACCTTGTGTGATTTATATCCAAATTTCAGAGTTCTGAGTATAATTCCACATTCAAATGTAAGGAAGAAGGATAGAGTTATTTAAAAGTATTGTGTATGTTTGGAGTCATCAGTTTAATTTCCTGGAAGCTCTTCTATCAATTACTGATCTCCCAGAAACTTTTCATGACCAATCCCTCCATTATTTAACAAAACATTTTAATTTTGCATTAATAGGATTATCTTTTTACTGAGTAATTAAGATTTTTAAAATCCTCTATTAGATTTGTAATTGCCATTTATAAAGTGCTGTGTCTCCTGAGCTTTATGTACGTAGACATATCACTTCCATTACTAAAGCTAACTCATTGGGGTAAGAATGGTCATGTGCATGTTACACATAAGGGGTAAAACATGAATAGGACGAAAATCACTGCAGGTCATAGAGCTAGTAACCAGCTCGAGCTCTGGGCAGCACCCTTGATGACCTGGCAGTTATGCCTGCGCTGTTCTTCCCACCAGGGTGGCTGCGAATCATGTGGTCAGGTGGAATGTGGCTCTCCAGGGAACATCCAACGCCTTCTAGTATCAAAAGGAAGTAATGTGTGTGCTTCAGTACTCATAGAGGTAGCAGCTATATGGGTGTACAATACTTTATCTGAAACAATTGGAACCAAATCTAGCCCAAAACCCAGAATGTTTCAGCTATAGAAACATAGTAAACACCCCTTGCAGAAATTGGTGGAAAGAGGCTCGAATCAGTTGTTAATATTCTGTATAGAAATGTATGAATCTTCTTGCTAAGTGAGACAAACATTATAAGTAGCTTCATTTCATGTTCCATCAAGTATTACTACTAAATAAGCTATTACAAACCTTCACGTTGCCATTTTTTAAAATTGCAAAATTGTGGATAAGAGAGGAGGTTACTGCTAAAAGGAAGACTTTGTCAAGAAAGATTAAGAGCAGGTTATGCATTGCTTGTTATGTGGCAGCATGGCTATAGACCGATCACCTTGTCCCTGCGTCGGGGCTACACTCAATGTTTAAGACATGATTCAGTTGTCCCAGTTTTCCCAGATCTAAACACTTGTTGCCTAAATGGTTAAAACAAAAAACTTCCTGAATACTCAGCTGGTGTTTTATAAATTAAGATTTCCTCCCAATTTGTTTAAACTGAAAATTAATTATGTACATGGATATAATGAATATTGTGATAATACCATTCTGTTGAAACTGAACACAATGACAGCAACTAATTGAAGATAGACCTTCATTAACTGTCACCTGTATAAAGCTAGACTGAGATAACACACAAATACCCAACATTGATCTTACAACTGATAGAAGTTCATCAGAATACTGTTGCAGAATCTGAATTTTCTGGCACTAGACCACGCAAATACTTGTCTTATTTTTCTTAAGGTATTTTTTTCTTGACATATTCATTGAAATAATTTCTTCTCTAACTTATATCCTCATGAGATTTCTCATGTTGTTCTAAATCAGTGGCACGTTCTAGTGTGTTCTTCAGCAACTAAGGCTAAAAGACATGGGTGAAAACATGTATATACAGGTCCCTTTTAGACAAATGTGTGGTCTAGTCAAATATGACACATTGCTATAATATTGCCTATGGTACCAGAGAGTAAGTCTGGGATATTTTTAACATTAAATCAACACTGAAAGCTTATAAACAGTAACTGTTATTTCAGTACCACGTGAACGTTGTGGCATAATGTAATTATTCCAGACTGAAATGAAATAGGAAAAAGCTTCTCACACTCATGTGTCAGGTTGTCCTGTGTAGGATTTTCAATTAGCTCCCTATTTTAAATAATCAACCAGACTCTTTCCCATTACATTGACATTGCCAAAAGTGACTTTTCACATTCCTTGCTTTTATTAAGTGCTCACTTCTGTGCATTTTCAAATTATTCTACATAGGTGAATATACAAAATCCAAGTTAATTTTATGCCTTCATATATCTTATTGATCAAAGCTATAACTTAATATTTACATGGAGATAATTCTTATTAATATTGAGTGCTATATATTTAAAAATTCTATGAAACAGCAACGAAAAGCATATATCATAGGAAGCAAGACGGAGGACAGACATATAAAGACAGAAAAGCAACTCTAAACCTGAGAACCAACCCTGTCACCATTAACTGCACCAAACCAAAGCCTACCAAGTCTCCCCATTTTATCTTTACCCTGACCTAAGAAATTACTAATAATAGGGTTTCCTTTGTTGTTGTTTCTTTCTTTCTTTCTTTTTCTTTTTTTTTTTTGATGAGGTTTTGCTCTTCTTGTCCAGCCTGGAGTGCAATGGGGGTCTTGACTCACTGTAACCTCTGCCTCCCAGGTTCAAGAGATTCTCCTGTCTCAGTCTCCTGAGTAGCTGGGGATTACAGGTGCCCGCCACTAAGTCCGGCTAATTTTTGGTATTTTTAGTAGAGATGGGATTTCAGCATGTTGGCCAGGCTGGTCTCAAACTCCTGACCTCAGGTGATCCACCCGCCTCGGCCTCCCAAAGTGCTGGGATTACAGGCATTAGCCACTGCGCCAGGCCAGTAGGTTTTTGTTGTTGTTTGTTTGTTTTTGATGGGGGAAGAGAGCAGTTGAGAAACTATATAAAGTCATGTTCATACATTTCCCTATACTCCTCCCTTGAGTTTTATAGTGGGTCTAAAGGCAAATCCTAACATCAGATACGTCACAAAAATATATTCCAAAGGCAGTAGACAGTCGTCGTCTCTTCTACTGAGATTAAAATTACAATATTCTTACAAAGAATGTGCTGTCAATAAGTACTCATACACATCAAGATGCATATATTTTTGATGGGACAAAGATGAGCACATCAGACAGTTGGTGTTTTCAATACAGCACACAACACATGTAACAGTTTGGGCTTACATGGGATTTTAACCTGTTCTCCTTTGCAGCACAGTCCAAATCACAAACCCTAATCTCAGTGAGTGATGGGGGCTCAATATTTATTAATTTAACATGTTTATTCTACAGCTCTGTATTATTTCAATACCAGACTCCATATAGATAAGAATGCATCATCTTATTATTTTTTTTTTTTGGCTCTTTACTTCGAGAAGTCTATTTCCTTTCATATTTCTCTTTCATGATCATTTACTAACAAACATACCCATGGCTTGGTATGTTAACAGATGAGATGACTAATGAAATCTAAATAGTCATAAAAGGAAAATTCCCATGAACTGGATAAACACAAGAATTACAAATGTGATGAATAGGAATAAGATGCTACAGAAATTGATATTGCCAAGCGTATCATTTCAGCCACATTTCAATACTCATAACAATTACTTAGAATCAGCAACACCGCACAGCTAATCAACTGCATCTGTTCATCTTCACAGCTGTTACTCCGGAAAAAATGCCACTCTCCTCCCCACTCCATTCCAAACACAGTGTGATTGTAATGAACACCTATCCTGATGAGGAATGCAGGCTGCATCTTGGAGAAAATTCAAACAGAGGTCCATTTGATAATGGAAGATGTAGTTACCAAGGAAACTCGCTGTGAGGCAACAAACTGGCTTAACTTTGAGCTTTACGAGTTCATTAAATACAGAATTAACTTGCTATTCATTTTTACCTATTCCCCTAAAATGGTTAGGAAACAAAATAAAATTATAAATATTATTAGCCATACAATTAAAAGAGTAGTTTATTTTGTTATTTCTTGTCATTGATTTTGAAGAAAATATGTATCCTTTTTCAGCCTTTAGGGATGCTCTCAGCCATACACACATGCATATGCCTCCATGGTAATGCAATGGAAAAGGAAGAATGTCAGGAAAAATGCAGAGGACAGATTAAGTAGGTGAATCTGCCATGAGGGGTTAAGAGACCATGTGAAGAGGGTCAATGGTTCATTTCTTTGAAAACACATCACTGAATTAAGATCTGAATGGAAACCTTACTATGAGAAGGAGGTGGGAGGAACATGATAAAAGTCGGGATGAAAAGCACAGGGCTGCCATTTTTTTTTTTTTTTTTTTTTTTGAGGCGGAATCTCAGTCTGTTGTCAGGCTGGGGTGCAGTGGCATGATCTCAGCTCATCGCAACCTCTGCCTCCTGGGTTCAAGCGATTATCCTGCCTCAGTCTCCTGAGTAGCTGGGACTGCAGACACCTGCCACCACGCCCGGCTGATTTTTGTATTTTTAGTAGAGATAGAGTTTCACCATATTGGCCAGACTGGTCTTGAACTCCTGACCTCAGGTGATCCATCTGCCTCAACCTCCCAAAACTCTGGGATTACAGGCATGAGCCACCGCGCCTGGCCTAGGGCTGCCATTTTTAAGTAAGACGCGTTATGGCCTGAATATGAATAGGTAAAAGGAAGGTGGAAAAGAGGCCGGGTGAGGAGGCAGAGCATGCCTTACCTCTTCGGATCTGTGAATGTTTGGGGGTTTTATTCCAAGAACAATCAGAAGTACCTAATGACTTCTGGCCAGGGAGATTGACATTATTCCAGAACAACTGTACTTAAAATATATGACCTGTCAAGGGTAAGTATTTTTTCTGGATTCCTCTGTGTCATCTGTCAGAATTCCTCCTCTGCCCACTTCTGGATTTCCCCTTTCTTCTCCACCATACCTTACTAAGCCGCAGTGTCTTCTCAACTTCTAGCCTGGAAACGGACCTCCTGTAGTCCCAGAGCTGTATGTCTGGAGTCACGCATGGCTCTTCTTTCATCTATCTGCCTCCAGGCACCATGTCCTGCAGATGCAAGTCCCCACAGTTTTATGCAAGACTGTGTTGTGATGCCTATTGCCTCAGCTGTAAGCCAGGCCTCACTAACTCAGGTCACCCTGGAGCAATAGCCTTCTACTTCCAGTCTCTCACTTTCCAGACCTGCCTTTTGCCATGAGGCTGTGCTAGCAGTCATTGAAACATCCAGATTTGATTTTAGTTAGCTTTACTCCTAACTTAAAAAAAATACCAAACCACCATTAACTTTCATAGCATGTGACTCAGGGTTCTCCCTGGTCTTATGTTAATGTACTTAAACAACAGTAGTTCTCCCAAGTCCCAATTTTGTATAATTTTGGCTTACTTCCTAAAACGTTCTCTGTTCCAGTCTTTTCTAATGCTCTCAGCCTGTGGAGATCTTAATTATGCAAGATGAGTTTTTAATTAAGTCTCTGGTTTTGCCTGTGATAATAAAATTTACCTTTTATCCAGTGCTTACTATGTGCCTGGCACTGTTCTCAGCATGTTAATTCACAAGTGTTCTGTGTGGTTTCTACTACTGGCCTTATCTCACAAATAAGGAAGTTGAGGATCAACAGGACATACACCTTGTAGGTGGCGGAATTTAGATTTCAATGCAAGTATTCTGCCCTGAGAACCCACACGGTGAACCACAAAGCCATGTTATTATGTACCTCACAATTGGTACATGGTACATCACACTCTTTCTCAAATGACTTATGGAAATTTTCTCTCTTACTATATTGTCTTCAGAATCTATATTTTGTTTTGATTTTTGTTTGTGTGTGTGTGTTTTTCTTCCTTCTATTAGTAGGTTATTAATAGTATACACTTAGCCCGAGGGGTAGTACAGTATGTGGTTAGATGAACAGCCCATCCATCAAATCCTGCCTGCCCAGTTACCATAGGCTGACTCTGGGAAACTTAAACTGTCTCTTCCTCAGTTACCACATCTGCAAAATAAAGATAATAACATCAGGTAATATGAGGTAATATTACCTCCTAGTAGGTATTATGAAGATGGAGTAGCATGCGTGTGTGTGTGTGCATGTGTGCGTGTGTGTGTCTTAGAATAGTCCCCAGTCTAGCTCAAATTGAATGCTTATACAAGTGTAATTTCCAGTACCACTTGTTATATTAGTATTAGTTTCCAGACTTACTTCTAGTCGGGTATTCTCCCATTTACATAAACACTTATTTCTACATTTTTTCCCAATAATGAACAAAATATTACAAAAAGAGGAAATAACACGTTGTGGTAATAAGTACCTTGTCATGCTGAGTTTCCAGAGTTGGAGGCATTTATTTGACCCTGCAGCTTCACTGCATTCACCTAGGTTGGCTTGTCAACTCACCGGGCAGCCATGGTCAAAACTGCTGAGCCAGGAGACACTAAAACGAGAGAAGATTTCTTATCGTACTCCAACTCCTCTTTCCTGTTACCCATGTCCTGGCAGATCCATCCACCCATTTCCAAATGTTTGCAGACCCTAATTTTTTCACCTGTGTGCTAAAACTCTTCTTACTTTAAACTTCAGTCTGTTGGGGCTCAAAAACAGATACATCAAAATATGGCACTTTGACATGCTGAACTGGAGAAGAAGCTTCAAGGTCTCTCTGACCTTCTCTTGACCTCTTATCTCTCCCTCCTCTGTCTCTCCCAAAGCACAGGATGAAGATGTTTTCTGAAGTTGCTTTATCTGCCTAAAATCTGCACCTGCCAGTTTCCTCTGGTTCCTATTTCTGCGGTTTTATTGACTGGACTCATATTGCAGGAAGAAAGACTGAAGTCTGTCAACACACCTGAGCAGATTTGTCACAAATCTCTGTCTGCTCTGTAAGCGCAGCAGACTTTGTCCCAAGTCATTGTATGTTCTTCAAGCCTATGGAATTCTTCCAAAGATTATCTACTACCTCCCTAAGGTCATCCACACTCCCCATCTCCCTCACCCCTAAGAAAGTCTAGGACCATTTCTACCCCATTGCATGGTGGGGCAATCGCTCTGTAATTTCCCCCATGCACACTAATAAATTTGTATTCCATTTCACCTGATACTCTGCCTTTCGCGAGTCGATTTTCTAGTGAACACTCAGAGGATTAAGGGGAAGTTTTCTTTTGTCTTCTCTAAGGCCAACCAGTCATGCTAACTATACCTTCCTACTCATTCTCATTTTTTTCCAACTAATAGATATGTTTATCATTCCTGAACTTCCCATATTTCCTTTTTCTAGGAATAGTACAATATATTTGGGTCCTTGAAGTTGAGTTCATAATCTACTATATAACATTTGTGTAACTTCAGAAAGATCTATTGCGCAGTGTTGATCTATGCTATATCCATGGGTTGCATCAGGGTGGACTCCTGACCAAAGAGGGGGCAAATAATTCATTCATCATTGGAAGACGTCTTTCTTTTTTTTCTTTTCTTTTCTTCTTCTCTTCTTTCTTTCTTTCTTTTTCTTTCTTCTTTCTTTCTTTCTCTATCTATATTTGCTTTTCTTAAAACTTGAATAAAGGGTCACAGAGATGTGAAAAGTGATGTAGCAATGGATTACAAAATCAATGGTCAGTTATCACCTATGTGGAACTCTTCAAATATATCTTGGCATCCTACTCCCCGAAAGCCGGATCTTTAACTTTTTCCTTTTATTCAGTGTCTTGCCTCAATATCTTTCTAACAACATTGGTACACCTCCACTAAGTTTATCATCCCTATTCTTACCTCACTTTGGTTTCTTCCAAAGCAGTTTCCCTAATAAGCACTAAAAGGAGCTGTGTAACAAACCACCACAACTTTGTGGATTGAAACAACAATCAGGTATTTATTTCATAATTCTTCAAGTGAGTAATTGAGTCTGGTCTTGAATGGAATCTCTCACGCATTCACTCATCCACCCTAGAGTATGCATCTTACTCAGCGGCGAGCTGTCGGGTGGCTTTCCTGACAGTGGCTGTGCTGGCTATCACATCACTGGGAGCTTCAGGTGAAACAGCTGGGTCAGCTTGGGTCTTGCTCACATGGTCACTCATTCTCAGTGAGGCTAGCCTGGGCCTGGTCTTATGGAGTAAGCAGGGATTTCAAGAGAGAAAGACAAAAGGCACGCAAGTCTCCTTGGAGCCCAGGCATGGGCTCTGCATATCATCACTTTTGCTACATTGTACTGATCAAAGCAAATCCCAAGAACCACAAGGATTTGAAGAGAAGAAAAATAGACTCTATGCCTTAGGAGGAGGTGCAGTATTACACTGCAAGGAATGTGGAGTCAGAGAGCAGTGATAATTGTAGTTAGTTTTATAATCTATTACAAACTCCCTTTTACATAAGCTCAATTACTTGGCCATAGCTTCTCCTACTTTAAGAGGCCATGGCAAAACTGGGCAAAAAAAATAGCATCACCCTACAGATTAATCCCATGACAAACTCATTGTTACTGTTTTGAGGTGGGCTTTTAGTATTCCCCCAAAATCTTTCAATTTTTCCTGTCAGGACTCTTTTCCAAACCCCTCATTAGTTTTAAACCCTCTCAATTCTCCTTGAGCCATCTGTCCAGCTACCTGAACCCTGTGTTTGTGAGAGAGAGAGATCAAAACTATTCAAATAATGTCTTATTTTATGAGTGCAGTTTTTATTACTTTTTGTTACAGCACAGTAATATTGAAGGACTTGGGAGGAAAAACATATGCCAAATCTTGTAGGGAATACAGTGTAATCAGAAAAATGACATTATGTTTGGTGCCAGTCACCTTGAAGTCATAAAATTAATGCATCATTTAAATAAAGAGCAGAATCAACATATCCAGTGTAGAAAATGGGGAAACACCTAGGGCCAAATGTCTGGGCTTTATATTTGCCTTTCCTATTGACTGTAAACTGTGGGCAAGGCATAATCTTTTCTTGGCTTCTGTTTATTCATCTGTAAAGTAAACAGGTTGAACAAAATGATTGGTGTGGTTACTTACAGAAAGAAATATACTCAAACAGGGACTTTCACTGGGAGATACAAAAATCCCATAAGTTTAATGTTCTGCAGAAATAAAACAAAACAGACCTTTTGATGTTTAATGGATAAATGTTTAAAACCTCTTCTTAAAGATGTTTTACTCATGTATTTTTAAATCTGCATTTCTTTGTTTTACTATAAGCACATTTAAGGAAAGGCAAAATTGTTCTGTAATAGATACCCATCTGTTACTTCTTTTATACTTTGTTATAGTAACATATTTCTATAGTTATGGTATAATCACTTCCCTGTAAACAATGACACAATCACCACTCAGGATTGTTGTAATTTGAAAAATGAAGAGTATACAGATACAATGAATACTTCCAAACATGTGTAAGGTAATGATTCAGTTGTCAATACTACTGGCTTTCAGGATGGCCAACTTAAAGCGTATTTTCCCATTTTCTTCATAAGTTTCTCAATAGTGTTATGGGAAATTGTGTGTGTCTCTAAAACCAAGTGGTTAAATCTCTAAGAGAGCCACAAGAGAGTCTCCAGGTTCCTAATGAGAGAAGTTGTACAGCAGCTCCCTGGTGCCCCTACAATGAGATTTCAAATCTCTGGCATTGTCAGAGATCATCTTTAACCTGGCTCAACTTTTAGTCCACTCTTCAAAGTATAGGCTAGAATGGGCTGATGCTGGGAAGGTTTTGCAGGTGGTTTATTCCATCCATACTGTTGACTTAAGAAATACCTCTAGGTATCAGTGCTTTTGTCTTTATTGTAAAAATAATGACTACATGCTAGACCTTTTTCTCTAACAAGTAAACTCTTGAAAAAAAAGCAAGAGGGAAGTATTTAAGATAATTAAGTCAGAATGAATTCTAACCTCTCTTTATATATTTACATTAATTACCTGTGAAGACATCTTTCAACTCTACTGCAGCTATGTCATGACTGTGGGACAAGTGGCCTTCTTTGCCTGGCATCTTCTCTCTGGGCTCCGGGTGGAGAGCAAGCTCTTCCAACAATCCCCCTTAACTTTGATGTTATATTACTATGGAAAAAGATACTATTGTTTAGGATATCATTAAGCAGGTAGCTAACACAATTTCTGTAGTTTAGTAGCATGAACGCTATTGTTTTCATTAACAATGTATTAAAGGTATAGGTTCTCCAAAGAATTCACACATATCCATCATCCCAAATACAACATAACTCTATGAGATGGAGAGATAAGCACTTCTCCCCTTCTACAATAAGAATATAGAGCTTTTGTTATGTCAAGTGCCTTTCCACAAGTAGTGCAGCTGGTAAATGGTGGAGTGAAAAGAGACTCTAGATCTTTTTAAGTCAGTTCCACTAGAGTGGATAGATGGAAATATGTAAAATCACCATGCCTATTTTCCACTCTGAGTTTGTCTGTCTACCTGTGGAGTCAAAGGTTTTAGACTTAGAGATATCTATCTTTCCTTCCAACATTGACCTATTCATCCATAGATGTAGACAGTATTTCGATGGTGAGACGGTGTGAAGCTACCTCTAGTAACCATTCAGAAGAATTCAAAGTAAGCTTTGTGTATTTGTTTTACATCCAGAAACATTGGGTCAAATGAATAGCAACTTAATTACTCATAGTCTTCAAAAATAGACTTCATGGTTTGTTTTTGTTTTTGTTTTTGTTTTTGTTTTTTGTTTTAAATTTTGAGATGTAGTCTCCCTCTGCCACCCAGGCTGGAATGCAGTGGTGCAATCTCGGTTTACTGCAATCTCCGTTTCCCTGGTTCACGCTATTCTCCTGCCTCAGCCTCCCAAGTAGCTGGGACTACAGGCTCCTGCCACCATGCATGGCTAATTTTTTTTCTATTTTTTAGTAGAGACGGGGTTTCCCCGTGTTAGCCAGGATGGTCTCGATCTCCTGACCTCGTGATCCACCTACCTCGGCCTCCCAAAGTGCTGGGATTATAGGCGTAGACTTCATATTTTAAGTCACCTAGATTGGCAAAAGGGCAATATTTGTTGATTTGTTCATTTTTAACTTGCCATTAAATATCTCACCAAAGATATTTTAAATAGCAGATATGCTGCTGCTATGTTGTGTTTGTAAAGTGAATTTAGTGGGCTTCATGGTCAATGCATTGCGGTGATATTATGCTTGATCACTTCTCTACACCAAGTGCAGAGCTGTCATAGAAAATATGTATATAAAGAAAGGATGAAAAGAGACACACACAGGTTTAACTTCAATTAATCTGTTATATTGAGTAGTTAAAGAGTCCTAGATGGAAATCAGAAAAGCAACACAATAACCCCCTCTACACCACTCTTACTTACGTAAAACCTCACTTTGCAGGGCTACTTTTTCCATCTCTGTGGACATAATTTGGGGCAGGTTCTACTTACTCTTTGGTTACTCTCAAATAATAAAAAGTCCTCCAATGTCATGTAATTGCAAAATAGTCTCAGGTCAGTGATTAATGTGTCCAGTCTTATGTCACAATCTAAGCCTTAGTTTAGACAGTTTCTTCAGCCCACACTAAGGCGAAGACAGGAGTGGTTGGCTTTTCCCCTCTGTCCTTGCTGATTGCTTTTACCACTACAACATGTTTTTCTAACCCATGCTGCTTTGGGTCAGTCCAGAGAAAAATAAGGAGGGGGAAAGGAGGGAGGAAAGGAAAGGGAATAGGCAAATTACTTTTCCATCAATATGATGGTGAGTTCCAGTGCTTTCTGGGCTCTGCCAGAGTTGAAGCTGATTTTTTCGGTCATAGTGTGCATTTACAGGTTCTTTGTAATCTCCCTCATTACATTTGAATAAATACCTTTCTCTCCTTGCTGGTCCCTTATGACTTCTTTCTTAGCTGCTAGACATCTCACGGTAGCCCTCCCCCATTATCTCGCAGGCCCCACAGCCATCGAAGGGGCCCTCTGGAATAGAAGCTCAGGTGATCCCTGACTACTCTCTCTCATCTAGTCCATTTCCAGGCCAGGGAAAACATTCATGCATATTTTGGTCCAACAAATTCTGGCAACACAAGTCCATCCCATTTCAGTTTTATCTCCTTTGCAGCTAGCTATTTCTTTCTTCTTTTTTTTTTTTTTTTGAGACGGCGTCTCCCTCTGTCGCCCAGGCTAGAGTGCAGTGGCGGGATCTCAGCTCACTGCAAGCTCCGCCTCCCAGGTTCACGCCATTCTCCTACCTCAGCCTCCTGAGTAACTGGGACTACAGGCGCCCGCCACCTCCCCCGGCTAGTTTTTTGTATTTTTTAGTAGAGACGGGATTTCACCGTGTTAGCCAGGATGGTCTCGATCTCCTGACCGCGTGATCCACTCGTCTCGGCCTCCCAAAGTGCTGGGATTACAGGCTTGAGCCACCGCGCCCGGCCTTGCAGCTAGCTATTTCTGAGTTCGCACCTGTATTTCACTCATCTTTGTTACAGAGCAGGCTATGCAGTGTGCTAAGGTCCTGGCACCAGATATGCATCCTCTGGGTGATTCCACGGATGTTTCTAACACAAACAAAAGTCAAATCCACCCACCCTCCATACACACTCATAAATTCAATCCAACCTGGCGGAAGTGCAGGACTCCCTGCATACTGATAGTGCTCTCCTAATACATTTTCCTAACCTTTAATTATTTGCTCAAGCTTTCTAAACTATTTTATAAGGTGTAGATCACATATGACTGAAAGAACTAATTTTCAGGTACTTTCTTTTCCTGAATGGAACATTACTATCTGACACCTGACTTGAGAATACATCAGCTAAAACTCAGCAAAAATTGTGACTAAAATAGTTACGCTTCTATTTTAAACGTGCTGTTGTAGAAAGGTACCATGATAAAAGATGCAAAACCATGAGTAGGAGTTGAAGTCTGAGGCTGGGTGAATTTCAGAACCGACAGATGAGGCTGCAGATCCCCAAGCGGGAGACAGCCTAAGGTCGTACATGTGAGAGTGAAGACTAGAGCAGACAGGCAGAGACTGGAATGGAGCAGCTCCCTAACTGGGGAAAGCTAACATGGTTTAGGAAAAAGCAATTGCCATCTGGGAAATAAGAGGAAGTAAATAGCAGTGTGCTGGTAGCCAGCACTGGCCCCGGGGAGCAGATGTTCTCTGTGGACAGAATATTTACAGCATGGAAACCAGCAAGCTCTTCAAATCAGGGCTTTCACCATGATAACGAGCTGTTAAACATTTACCAGCATAACAATGGCTATGAGCCTGTATACAATTTAAAACTTGGAAGTGGTGCTTTAATACCAGACAAAGTAGAATTTAAAACAAAAGATGATAGAGAAATATGGGTACTATAACAATGATACGTGAGGCAACCCAACAAGAAGGACTAGAAGTCATAACACATGTATTTACAGGAAACACATAGGCAAAAGTCTATGCAAACACAAGAAAAAATAAGAATTCCACAGCAACGAGGGGAAAATTTTAATAAATTTCTCTTAGACATTGATCAATCGAGTAGGCAAAATACTAGGAAGAACATAGACTCCTTGACGAAGAGAATCAAAGGGTTTAATTTAATGGAAATTCATATACATATACATATACACATACATATTCTACTCCCAAAATCTAAAAATTAGAGCATTTTAATATTCAGTATCAAGGATTATGATAAAAATGTATGCATTAGTGGTGGTGATGATTAAATTATCACTCTTTCTCTATGTGTACATATCCTATTACATTTCCAGCTGTAAAAAAATCAAACAACGTGAAGATGATTATTGTTTTTAATATGTGTTTCCATTTCCTAAAGATGTGATTGAATTATTTCATCATCTGTCTTACAGTTGTAAACACTCACATTCTGTAGTGAAAGCAACAGGCCTTAAGGCTCATTTTAAAACACACAAAGAATATCATGCAAAACTAATTGAATTTTTTAAAGAAAGTAGAAGGATTTTTTAGTGTCCTGGAAATGAATGCTCAGTGTGACCGGAACTGAACATGGAAAAATCATGAAGCCTTAATTATATTTTCATATTTAGTTTCAAGGGCCAGAGATGCCAAAATAATTGGAAAGACACATTGCAAAAATTACAAGAAATGGTAAAACTTATAATTATAAACAAAGCAATAAATTGTTAAGATACCTCTGTCAGAAACTATGCATAATAGGGTTAGAAATTCAGCCAAAATATATAAATTTGTAATTTTTGTTTTTTTCTTTTTGAATCAATATCATCCATTGTACATGGATGACACCACCATTATTGTGAACCAAATCTGTTGGTGTTTACCAGTTTGGAGATGTAAAAAGGAGCCCTGAGCATACAGCACTCTTTCAACATTTGCCAATTTGTAGAAATAAAATGAGATTTGTGAACAATAAAGCATTTACACAAGAAGCAATTCACTTGTGTAAATAAGAATAGTGCAAATGCAAAGATGTGTCAAATCTGAGGCTTTCATCCATGTACCATAGTGTAATATAAAAAGGGTACTCCAGTTGACTGTGTGTGAACACTCTGGAGACATATTGATGAAAGCTAGATAATTGCCAGTTAAGAGCAGGATACTGAAAATTTTTATTTTTTCTCAGCTTTATATAAATAAGTGGGTAGAGACTAAATTGATTATTGTTTTGTTATGAAGCTCATTGGTTTACTAAGAGAAAAATCTCTTATTTTATTTGCATTGTAAGAACTTCCATTATTTTATCAAACCTTTCAGTATGAACAGTAGGAAAGATTGTTTTAAGAAGGCAGCATCTTGAAAGAAAAATCTGTGCACCAAAAGTCATTTCTATTATTTTGTTACAGTATTTTATGTCAGTGTTCAGACCTCTCAAGAAATTCATTAAATGCTTTTGTGTTTCCCTAAGTTATGTATCTGAGTTTGGATTCTTTCAGTGCAAATGAACATCAGAAAATTTCAGAAAAGGAATTTCTTTCAGACAGTCCTCTGTGGCATATTTAACTAAGTAATACTGAGCCAAATATTTTTTTATTACTGAATCATCACAAACATTTCAAACGTTCTCATTAAAGAACTTATTTTCCAATGAGCATTTTCACAATCATTTTAATGTGTTCTATAATTTATAGTTTGTTTTTATTTTACAATTTAATTTTTAATTTAATAATGTTGTTTTGTCACCTTTTATTTACGGCAAGTGTTACTGGTTTTCCATTAATGTTAATGATATAAAACTTTCATTTAAAGTATGTCTTATAACTAAAATTGAGTTAATATAAGAAAAGTAATGTTAAGTAGAGTATAATGTATGTTGTTGACAGTTATTACAAGATGGTATAATTGGTAAATAAATAAATGAAATTGGGAAGCATTTTGCCATATAATAAAGAGTCTTAAAATATTCTACTGTTCTGTGACATAAGAAACTGTGGAAGAAAGAGGATAAAGGAGAACTTTAAAAAAATGAAACTGTTAATATTTGAATTTATGTTGGGTGTCATAATTTGTATTTTGCATAAGTCATTTTATTTAATTCATACGAAAATTGTTTTTGTACCTTTAGTTTTAAGATGAGATAATAAAGCCCAAGTGGCTGACCACTTAATCATTAAGCTCCATCATAATAAATGTTATGAAAGGCATTTGCACTCCAGGCTGTCCCACTGTACAGAGTGCTGCTCCAGGTGCACACATGGAATCAAACATTCCACAGAAACAATATGTCCCTTCCCCAAAGGCACCCACAGAAGAGATGCACATAATAAAAATAAAAATGGTTTTTCAGAAATACATTGTAATTCATGCAGAGAAGCATAAAAAGGTGGATGTGCTCTAGGGACCAAGAAGTCATGAAAAGGGAAATGCCAGTTGCTCTGTGACCTGCAGAAATAACTGGAGCACTCAGGTAGAAAAAAAGATGAAGTTAGTCCAAGCCAAGAGATGAGCAGATGAAAGGAAGGAAACGGTATGATATAACGGTCTAACAAAGTAATTACCAAAATAAGTTTGGATGCTTCAAAATGAAATCATAAAAACTCTGCAGCAGAATACTATGGTGGAGACCTTTGCTCCTCACTGAAGATTCACGTTGTCCTTTCTACCATGTGCCTGTGAGTCCAGGGACTGGTTTGCCCAATTAGACAAGTGTAGCAAGTGTGTAGTTTCCAGGCTGATGAACGGAAGAGGGTGCATTATCCTTCCTGCTGTTCTCTCTGCCCTGCTGTGACAACACATGCAAGACCTGTATGGTGATGGCAGTGTCCAAAAAGCCCAATATTTCTGTCCTCCTTACTTAACCAGATTTGCTATGGATGGTACAACACCTGCTTTAGGAACTGAAGATAAATTTACTTTTAGTGTATTAGGCCACTGAGATTTAGGGGTTACTTTTTTGCTATAACAAAGCATAGACATTCTTACCAATACAAATGCAATGAATACAATTAAAACTAAGAAGGTAAACTGAAAAAATCATTGCAAATGTGACAGAAAAGGACGAAAATCAATAACCTGAAAAGTTCAGACAAACCATTTAGAAAATGATAAACTCCCTAACAGACGAAAGTCTCAAAATATGATGATATGTAGCATAAATAACTTTAAATTATAGAAATAGATGGCCTTTTTTATTAGTAATTACGGGAATGCAGATGAAATCAATGACAACACATTAACCACTTTTTCTTCAAAACTGTCTAAAGTTCCGAATGATAATGCCAAGGACTGAAAGAACACAGCACAGCACACTGGAGGGGCATCCTATCGTCTGCGGTTGTGTAAATGCTCCTTACTTTCTCCCTTGAACTTTTGGACCCTTTCCACATTCTTTTGATGAGTATATGATTTTTGTTATCAGAAAACGATTAACATCTAAAAACTGAAATCATAAAACGGATAGAGTATTTAGGATAATATTCAACTAATACTCATGTACTGAAAGCTAGTATGGGCACAAAGACATTTAAGAAACACACATATATATATGTGTGTGTGTGTGTGTGTATACGCACATTTTAATATACTTCAAAATCACCTGTAAATCTCAAACCATCATTAATAAACAGAAAAGTACAAAATATTTTGTAAAAAAAAGTATTCTATAATTATTTTTATTAATTCATAAATATCTAAATGCCTAGAAAGTGAAATGGATGAATAAGGCTTTAGTGTGTCAGATCCCTGAGATTTAGAGGTTAATTTGTTACTATAACAAAGCACAGACATTCTGACTAACACAGATACAAGGATTAAACCACGTTGCTGCAGTAAAAGAAACAGCCCTGCCCTGGGTTCAGATCTGGGGACACTGCCAAGCCTGGGGGTTGGGTGGTGCATGGGGACTCTGTGTCTGGCAGGCACAGCCGGGGCCTGAGGAACTTCCAGCCAAGACCTTCACCAGCAACCATTCCTGCTGTGCTCTGAGGTGTTGGAAACACTCCACAGATAGTAACGGGGCAGCACTTCTTTAGTAACAAAAATGTGCCCTAGTGAGATGAGAGAAAGTGTAATAAATCCTCATATCTGCCATCAAAACAGGACCAGAAGAGAGAAGTCATGTCTTGAGTGAACCTTACACATTGAAAATGTCACAAGGAAGTTTTTTAGTAGCTGTGGATGCTGTAAAAACAGATTAAATTCTAGCACAAGAGATATCATTACAAATCTCATATAAAAAAGATAAAGATGAATACAGTGCTGTGTCTATAATTCCAGCCTCTCAGGGTTCAGCCGAGAACATTAAACAGGAGCGAAGCAACCACAGCTGACAGCGGGAAAAAGTCTCAAGGGGAATCTTTGTCTTCTGGGTATCACATGTTTAAAAGTCTCTTCCATCCAAAGAAAACTACACCAAGGCAGCCTTTACCTGCACACTCCAACAAGTCTCCTGTTGTGTCTGTTTTGTGTTTCTCATCTATGGGGAAAGCCTGAGCTAAACACTCAGCATTTTTATTCATCTAAATCCTAAACGCATGTTGGGTGGTGAGAAAGCTTCTGTCTGATGAAGAAACAAAACAAGACATCTGTTCAAGAACCACGCTGATGAAACTTCCAAAGTGTAGCCACTGACCACAGGGGTTAGAAAGCTACCAGCTTACGGGCAAAATCCGACACACCACCTGTTTTTGCACCATGAGTTAAGAATGATTTTTGCTTTGTAAAATAGGTAAAAGAAAAACACGATAAAAGAAGAATATTATTTTGTGACCTGTGAAAATTATGTAGAAATCAAATTTAAGAGTCCGTAAATGAAGACTTCTTGAAACATAGTCATGCCATCTGTTATCTGTGGCTTCTTGCGCCTTGTGGTGTGAACGTGAGATGATTTGGCCCATAAAGATGAAATTATTTACTACCTGGCTCTTGATGGAAAACATTTGCTGAACTCTGGCCTATATCATTTTATCTGCAAATACCTTTCATTCCATAATCTTTTTTTTCTGTTTGTAAAATACAAAAGGATATAGGCTTCCTAAATTTGGGACTCTTGCTTAATTTAAAAATAGAAATTAGAAGACATTGATAAAATCAAGTCAAATGAGCATCTATTGCTAGAAAATAACAACAGAAGATAGTGAAATGAAAAGGTGATAAAACCTCATGCCATGTCAGCACAAGCAAGGCATGAACTAGATGGAATATTGCCCTGCAACATGATGTGGCCCCTGACCTTACCTATGTCCAAATCACTAAAGTTATATTGAATGAAAAAAGACGGTCAGTAAAAGATAATTTCTCACTGACATTAACCAAATTATGGGGGAGAAGCAGACTAAGTAATGGTGAAGTGGGTTGGAGAAAATAATGATGCCCAACACAATAAATGGAGATTCTTAGTTGGGGCAGAATGGGCCATCAGGGAGTCCAACTTTGCCCAATCCATCTGAATTGGAGGAATAATCCCGTAGGAGCAGAATTCATCTCTAGCTGGTTAAGAAGGACATTAAAGAAGCAGACCTGGCCAGGCGCAGTAACTCACACCTGCAATCCCAGCACTTTGAGGGACCGAGGCGGGTGGATCACGAGGTCAGGAGTTCAAGACCAGCCTGGACAATATGGTGAAATCCTGTTTCTACTAAAAATACAAAAATTAGCTGGGCATAGTGGCGGGTGCCTGTAATCCCCGCTACTCAGGAGGCTGAGGCAGAGAATTGCTTGAACCCAGTAGGTGGAGGTTGCAGTGAGCCGAGATTGTGCCACTGCACTCCAGCCTGGGCAACAGAGCAAGACGCCCTATCAAAAAAAAAAAAAAAAAAAAAAGCAGACCTTAAACAGCATCATGGCAGAAAAGAACAGGTTACCTATGGTGGAGGTCACACCTACAGATGTGGAAGATAACTCATTCTTGCCTCAGAATTTCTTACAGATTACTCAATGCCAGAAGAGTAGAGAATCACCTTTACCAAGAAACTCAGGAAATCAAATGTAAACTAATAATATTTATAACCAGTCAGGTTGCTACATACCTCAAAGAAAAAAATAAGCAACAACAGCTAAATAAATCCGGCAAAATGGTACTCAGTTCCACTTCTTAAAAACAAAATAAACAAAAGATAACTAAACAACAACCCAAACATCCAGCCAATAAAAAGTAAATCACAGGAAAATCTCAGGAATGGCGAAATTTTGGCAGAATGACCTAGGTGATCAGCATTCAGTTTATTTAGCCATATTATCAAGACTACACAGCTAGAATGAAAAGTTCAGGCTCGAAGGTAAATGTAATCTTATAAAAGTAGAATAATGAAAAACACAGTTAACGTGCAGAAGAAACAGTGCAGCCAAATGGAAGCCTAATTATGCAGTATTTAACGGAAGATCTTAATAATACTATAAGAAATTTGGAATGTTATAGAAAATGCTTTTACCATAACCCTTGGGGCTATATGTGCCTTTGTGGCTCTTATCTGGATTGTGTAAGCCAGTACATTTTAAACATTCTTCACAAATTTGTACCTTAAATATCTCTGTAATGGGGCCAGGATGGTGACTCACACCTGTAATACCAGCAACTTGAGAGGCCAATGCAGAGGATAATTTGAGGTCAGGAGTTAAAGTCCAGACTGGGCAACATAGGAAGACCCTGCAAAAAATTTACAAAGTAAATAAATAAATTTCTCTGTGACATGCACGTAGAATAATTTTAATCATGTACGTCTAATTTTAAAATGGTGGTAATACTTTTGAAACACACAGATAAGAAAATTGAAAAGCAACTTCAAACATATATTACAAATAATAAATATGGGTGTGGTAGGTACCAGCTTTATTCCCAGGACTTTGGGAGACCAAGATGGGAGAATTACTTGAGCCCAGGAGTTCAAGATCAGCCTGGACAACATAGCAAGACCCTGTCTCTGCCAAAAAAAAAAAAAAAAAAAAATTAAAATTAGCCAGGCATTGTAGTGTGAGCCCACAGTTCAACCTACTTAGGGGGCTGAGGCAGGAGTTATTACGTGAGCCCAGAAATCCAGGGCTGCAGTGAGCTATGATCATACCACTATACTCCAGCCTGGACACCAGAGCAAGACTCTGTCTCTGAAATAATAACAATAACAACAACAGTAATAGTAAAAAGACAAACAGAAAGGGAAAAATTCTCTAAAAATTGGTTTCGTACGAATGTTTGTGCAAAAGTTAGGGTATATAGGTGATTTTTACTCTAATCATGTTTTAAGGAGTTAAAATGTGCTTTCACTTTTATTTCTACTTCACAATTACTCTTGAGTAATCTGAGAAAATTCTAAAAATAGAGGGAAGTAAAGAAAAGTATCTTGTCTTGGTGTGCTTAATATTCGATTTCTTTAATCGAATATTAAGCACACCAAGACAAGATACCATAGTGAAAATAGTGGTCCCTACATTTGCCATGTCAACCACAGATAGTTTTCTTTTAAGTAGAATAATAGATTTTTTCTAGCAATTTTTTAGTATCTTTTCAAATCCATAAATACTCTTCTGTAACTATCCTTCTAATATTCGAATAGAAGCCAGTTTTTTGAATATCAGTTTTTTTATACTGTTAGCAATTTAAACTATTTTCACTTTTTCATACCCTTACCATTGTAGCACTGTATTTCTTTGTTAATTCCTGAAATATCTATATCCTATCTAATATATTCCAGCTGTTTTTTAGATACCAGAGCTATGATGAAGAAGACACAAGCATCAACCTGAGGACCTTCCAGCACAGTAGTTAATTAAACGCAGATAACAGAATGGTGTGAGAAGGGCCTCCACAGAATTTCTAAACCAAGAAATCACAGATTTTTTTTTCCTGTGTTTTTACCTTTAAAACCTGTAAGCTAGTCCGGTATTGGCAATGTCACAGGGGCTGAAAACATTAGAATTCACTGTTGAACGGATACAAGAATAAATGTGTAAATGAATGATGGGGGCAATACAAAGTGCTGGGAGCAGTCACTTGCTTGTTTTCATATTCAGAAATTTATATTTGCTACTTTTATTTGAATATTGTTCCATTAAATTTCTTCTCCTACCTCTCCTTCACTTTCCTTCTCTTCTTCCCTTTCCTTCTTCATTCTGATAACTGGCTGATTTCTTTCTTTTTGTGAACTGCAAGGTCACATGTTTTTCCCATTCTCCTACTGGGCTTTTTACCAGCGTATCAGTGTTTTTTTTACGATTTTCACGCAATATATGAATCACTTCTCTGAAAATATTTGTGCTATAGTGTGTCCTTTTACTTTAAACATGGTTCTCGATCAATTTTCTATACAGATTTTTTAACATTCTATTCAGTCAGTGGAAGAAAAATTAAAATCTCATGGAGGCTTATCAAACATTTTTGTAACATTTGTCATGATGTCATGCTGAAAACAATCCTTTTTAACCACAAGTTTACCTAAACATGGACCCATTACCTCCATGATTTCATTTTTTATATTAAATTTTATGTTTAATTTTGAAATTTTAGAATAAGCTAGAAATCTAATTCCAAACATTTCTGAAATCTTAACCAATTAGCAGAGTGTGATTAAGAAACTAAAGCATCTAATTTCTCTCTGAAATGCCACTTTGTCTCTCCATCCTTCCATCTGTCATTTATCTGTCTGTCTCAGTCTAGAGGACAGTACCTGTGCATTGGAAAACTATTACAACCTAAAATATTAATTTACTTTTGTGGTTAGTCAATTCTCTGAAGCCTTACATTCATTTTTATAGATTTTCATGTCTTTCGCGAAGTCAACAAAATTATATAAAAACAATATTTATCTTTTTCCTTCTGACACTTGTATCGAATATTTCCATCGACTTTGGTAATTTAGTAATTATTAGAAGGTCTTCAACATACTGATAGTTTCGCTGATACATATGCATTTTTAATTGCTTATTTTAGTAATTATGGGTCTACTTTTATACTTAAATAAGATACTAGTATTTGACTTAAATATCCTTTATTATCCTAAAGAATTATTCTTTCTTATTTTAGTAATTATGGGTCTACTTTTATACTTAAATAAGATACTAGTATTTGACTTAAATATCCTTTATTATCCTAAAGAATTATTCTTTCCAGTTTCCTAAAGCTTAACAAATTTACCATCACATTTAAAATTGAAGGTTAAATTTTAATTTCTTTTTTGCAATTGCTGTAGCATTTAGTAGAAAAATATTTATGATTCGAATGACTTGTCAATTGTATCTATAAAACATTAATATCCTCTGTGCCTCATTTAATGTTTCAGAATGAGTTCTTCTTTTACAATATTTGCTGGTGATGTCTTAAGTATTTTGTGTCACTGTTTACAGTCTCTCTTCAGTTGACTCTGTTTAGCTCTCTTTAGAGCTAAAAGTATTGTGTTTTAATGCAATTCAATAATCTGTCAATTCATAAGAAGAGAGCATTTTAATTGATTTAAATGTACTCTCATAATTAAATAATATTCTTATTTTTGCCATTTTTCTTCCTGCTTTATGCTTTTATGCTTTTAGGCTTTTTTGTTGTTGTTGTTAGTTCAATACAAATTTTTATTTGCATATTTTCATATGCATATGTAAGGGTGAAGGGAAACCCTTGGCATTCTGAAGGTTCTCTGAAAAATTAACTCAGAAAAGGCATATTAATTGGAGAAAACGCATTCAGGTTTAGTTAATATGTATACATGGGAGTCCTCAGAATGAAGGCCCAAAGGCACAGAGAAATCGTCCATTTTTATGCTTAGGTTTAACAAAGTGTGGAGAGCTGTGTAGAAATGTGATTGGACAAAAACAGCATAATGTGATACTTGTAGAAGAGTGGGGAGACCCACCAAGGCCGCCTGGATTCTTTGAGTCTCTGGAGCATGTACTCCTTTCTTCTGGAGGTAGAGTAAGGCACTCTCTGCAATGTGGGGATCTTATGACATACAGTCAAATACGGTGGGTAAGATAATTTCTTGATGGACAGTTTTTACAAAGACAGGGGAAAGTAAATGTTAGAGTAATATTTTTAGGTTTTATGGTTGGCTTTGGGGAAAGGAGCTCTGGTTTCCAGGGCTTGCCTTAGGGGAGAATGGAACGAAGGAACGAGGCAAGAGGACAGAGAAAAACTTTTGCTTGTGAGGCTGCTGTTAAGGCCTTCATTTTGGGTACTGTTTTCTGAGCCACAGCATAGACATATGTTTTTAGCAACCTCTTCATAATAGCTGAACGTTGGAAATAATAGGGACACCAGCTGATAGTGTGTCCAGAATTTATTCCCTTGGCTGGGTTCTTGGTCTCACTGACTTAATGAAGCTGCGGACCCTCGTGGTGAGGGTTACAACTCTTAAACATGGTGTGTCCAAGTTGGTTCTTTCAGATGTTCAGATGTGTCCAGAGTTTCTTCCTTCTGGTGGGTTGGTGGTCTTGCTGAGTTCAGGAGTGAAGGTGCAGATCCTCACAGTGGGTGTTACAGCTCATAAAGGTAGTGTGGACCCAAAGAGTGAGTAGCAGCAAGATATATCGTGAAGAGTGAACCAAGAAAGATTCCACAGCATGGGGAGCATGTTGCTGCTGGCTGGGCTGGCCAGCTTTTATTCCCTTATTTGGCCCCGCCCACATCCTGCTGATTGGTCCATTTTACAGAGTGCTGATTGGTCCATTTTACAGAGTGTTGATTGGTGTGTTTTTACACATGCTGACTGGTGCATTTACAATCCTTTAGCTAGACACAGAGGGCTGGTTGGTGAGTTTACAATCCTTTTGTTAGACCCAAAATTTCTACAACTCCCCACTCAACCCAGAAGCCTGGCTGACTTCACCTCTCAATAGCAAAATGGTCGAAAAGATTGCAGCATATTCAGACAATGCTATACTGAAAGAAATGAAACTGGAAAATAATCATCCAGGTCACACAAGTTAGTAAAAACTACTTATTTCCTTTCCATGTATTCCATAATTGTTGGTTGATATATATTGTTGTTTCACATTTGTCTTTTATCTTTCTTCTTAAATTTATTGATATTCTTATGATTTGATAAAGCCAACAAATAGTGTTCTACTATACACATTGGAGTAGGATTTATTTAATGCCTGACATCTTGCAGTTTTAATATGTATTAATGTTTTGTAATTAGTAATAAACTTCATATTTTATTTTTTTATAAACACTCCTCCTCCTCCTGACAATAATAATAATAATAATACCTTCACAGTGTTTCCTATATAGCAGACCCCTTACAAAATTGATACAGGTGATGATTCTCGAAACTCCACTCAGTGAGGATACTTTTATCCCCTTTTACAAATGAAGCTACTAAGGACAGAGAGGTTAAATAACTTTACAAAATTACACAGTGAGCAGGGATGGAACTAGTTGCTAAAGATATAACTTATGATAATTAAGCAAAGATGTTTTTTATAAAGCACTTACAATGAAGCATAATAAACAATCAAAATGGTAGATTATTTTGTCTGGCAGATGACCTATAATGGTCTTATTGCCATTCCAAATAATTTCCTACAGTTTTGTGTCACCCTGAAGCTAATATTGTTCTATCTTAGAACCTATCTGCAAATAAACCTGTTTGCTTCAATAACTCTGTTAAAGAGTCATTATTATATTAAACTCCTCTGCATTATACTATGCAAATTCCAAATGCACTTCCCACATAGTGATGAAAGTAATTTGTTTTTGTGGTTGCTTAGATTTGAAACATAAAGTGCATTATTTTATTAATCCTCATAATATCTCCATGAGAAAATTAAAAATGTTATCTTTAGTACATTTAGGAAAATATTTGTATAAATGTTATCTAAAATCCTCAGTAGATAAAAGCATTTAGAAATTGGAAACAGTTTAGTTTCCATCCATAAGAGAATTGTAGAAGTTGGACATCAAGGGTATATTGTTATGACCAATGCACCATGTATTTATCAACCAGACCGTTAGGTGTTTTTTATATATTTATTTATTTTTCAGATGGAGTCTCGCTCTGTTGCCCAGGCTGGAATGCAATGGCACAATCTCAGCTCACTGCAACCTCCTGGGTTAAAGTGATTCTCCTGCCTCAGCCTCCCAAGTAGCTGTTACTACAGGTGTGCACCACCAGACCCAGCTAATTTTTGTATTTTTGGTAGAGGTGGGGTTTCACCATGTTGGCCGTGCTGGTCTTGAACTCCTGACCTTAGGTGATCCACCCACCTAGGCCTCCCAAAATGCTGGGATTATAAGCACGAGCCAACATGCCCAGTCTCAGACTGTTAGCTTTAGATATTCATCTATGAAACAAATATTTATCTGTAGGCAAAAATCTCTGCTCTTATGGAATTTACAATTTAGTTGGGGAGATAGGCAATAAACAAATAGATACTCACATACTTAATACATTGGATGAGTTCTATGAAGAAAACTGAAAGAGGAGATGAGGAGATGTGACATGAGCAACTAGGATAAAAGTGCTCAACTTGTGCATATATGGGTATACTGTCAATCAGAAAATAGGATGAAGTAGAGAGTTTATTTGAATATAAAACTTGAGGAATGTCATTCGGGAACACTGGCTCCAAATGAATGGGCAGTGTGATATGGTTTGACTGTGTCCCCATCCAAGTCTTATCTTGAATTGTAGTTCCCATAATCCTCCTATGTCGTGGGAGGGACTTGGTGGGAGGTAATTGAATCACGGGGGTGTTACCTTCGTGCTAGTCTCATGACAGTGAGTGAGTTCTCATGAGATCTGATGGTTTTATAAGGGGCTCTTTCCCCTTTTGCTCAGCACTTCTCCTTGCTGCCACCGTGTAAAGACAGACATGTTGGCTTCCCCTTTTGCCATGATTGTAAGTTTCCTGAGGCCTCCCCAAGCATGCTGAACTCTGAGTCAATTAAACATCATGCCTTTACAAATTACCCAACCTCAGGTATTTCTTTATAGCAGCATGAGAATGGACTAGTACACAGTGTTACAAAGTGAAGTTAAAGTTTCACTTATAAAGGTAGAGACAGAGATATTTTAACAGGATAATGATATTTCCCATGTAAGACCAGTGCATATGTTACAGAGATTTGATAGAAATTTGATCAGTTACAGACTGCTGCATTCCAAGGAAGATGGCTGTATTACATGTTAAGGAGAGGTAATCTGAGGAGTAATCTGAAGAGGTCTTATCTCTGACACCATTTGGTTTTCCTGATCCTTTACAGTTAAAAAAAAAAAAAGGCAGATGTTGGAGCTGCCTGCTGCATGACTCAGGCTGCATAGTCACATTTCTCTCAAGGCTCAGAATAAAGATCCAACAACTTTAAGTTTCAGTTATTTAATTTCACAATACTAAATAATACAAAATTATATATGTATTCCAAATATTCTATCTTAAAATTAGAAAATGAACATTTTAACAGGTTCTACTTGACTAAATTGTGTATAATTCAATACCTTAACTTATTTTCTTGGGAATTATAAAAGCTTTTCCCTCATATAACAAAATTCAATTTCTTCATGACATTTTTTAAGGAATACAGGTTATTTTTCTAAAGTATTAGAAATATTCAGAAATTATATTTTTAACAATAGGCTTGGTAAACACTTCTTGAGTGGGTAAATATTCAGATAAGTTATGGAAAGGGTTTAGAAAATAGCCACACTGTCTTCTTCCATTCCTCTCATCTGCACACACTAAAGTTGGATTAAACAACCAAGATCTCTGAAAAATCAGAAATATTAAATCATTAAACTAGCAGAGTTACTAGTTTCCTTCAAAACTAAATCTCAGAAGCTCATCCAACACACAGTTCTGAAATTTCCAAACACATAAAGGTGCCCAGACCAACTAAACCCAGATGACAATCTTTTTCCCATGTTGTGAAAAATAATTAGGTGATTTGCTGCTCTCATGAGTGCTATTTAATTCCACAAAATAGTGCTTTTCAAAAAGTACTTCTTTCTTTATTGCAGTGTTTAAGGAACATCTGTTAAAATACCTAAAAAATGTTTGAATTATGTTAGACAATTTATCTCCATCAAATGATTTATGAACAAAATTTAACTTATGGGAAATGAATTACAAGAAAAATACAAAGTTTAAGATGTAGGATTTTTTAAGTATTAATTGTTTTCCTATCTCTAGCAAGGGTGAATTTGTACTATAATCATGCATAATAAATTGTGAAACATTTCTCCTACATATTCTATCATTTGATAATATTTTTGGAATATATCACACAGAAATTTAGAAAAAATCAATTATTTGTTATCATGACCACATTCCAAATGCATCGAGTTTTGATTTCTCACATAGAATTCCCTGGTATGGATGTGCTACCAGTTACCTTCTCAGAATCTGTTGTTGGACTTTCAGGGTTTTTCTTTTTTTCTTTTTTCTTCAATTCATATAATGCCTCAAGTATAATTTTTGTATTTGCATTGAAGGAAACTAAACTATTTCACTCTAAAATATAATACTTCTGATATTTTGAGGTGGCTGTTGAGACTACCTGCAAACAAAAGTATCTCTGCAAAGCTGTTTTTTGTGTATGAATTTTGCTGACGCAGTCAAGCTTTCTGAGGTCTTACCTTTTACAGATCTAGGAAGATTAACTGAAAGGCTGCCAGCTTTAAGCGTCTGAAAGAAACAATGACCATGTATTCTGTCAGAGGGCTGCTTACCTATGAAGTTACGTCTACATAACAAGACCGCCTCTCCATCCCTTAACCTGTCTTGCCACTAAAATAGATTTAGCACTATAACCTCTTTTGTGTCATTCTTGGAGCCTGCATTCTTCCTGTAACCTCAGGGTGGTATAAAAGTGTGAACCATCTTGCCTTTCTTTGAGTTCTTACATTGTGCATGACTCCCGTGCATATTAAAAAAAATTGTAGGCCTTTTCTCCTATTAACCTGCCTTCTGACAGTTGATTTTTCAGAAAGCCTTCAGAAGACGAAGGGGAAGTTCTCTTTGGCCTCTACAGCATCAACAGACATTTGTAGAATAAATATGAAGATAGACTATTAGAAATACACCTGTGTGGTAAAGAGATGTGTGTATTTATTAATCTTATACAGGGCATTGTATTGTCCTCCAAAAACCTCACGCGATTTTACACTCCTAGGAACTATGCATGAGAGTATCAGTTTCTCTTTCCTCATTTACCACTGCAAGTGGTAATTAATCTTTCTTATCTCAATGAGTGAAAAATAATTATCCAAAATTGTTTTTATGAAAGATGGAGTATCTTTATTAGCAAAAAAATTTAAACATTTTAACAATATTTTATACTACCAAAAGTGTCTTTTTTTTTTTTCTTAATAGACAAGGTTTTACTCTGTCACCTAGTCTGGAGCGTAGTGGCTCAATCTTGACTCACTGAGCCTCCACCTCCCTGGCTCAAGCAATCCTCCCACTTCAGCCTCCCAAGTAGCTGGGACTACTGGTGTGTGCCAGCTAATTTTTGTATTTTTAATAGAGGTGGGGTTTCACCACGTTGACCAGGCTGGTCTTGAACTCCTGAGCTCAAGAGATCTGTCCACCTCAGCCTCACAGAGTGCTGGGATTATAAGCATGGGCCACTGTGCCCAGCCCCAAAAGTATCAAATTTTTTCTAAGTTTTGTCTGGTTACTTTTATGTCTTCATTTTATTATGCTTAAATCATTGGACCCCTGAAATTTACTTTGAAATAGATTAATAAGGGAGATGTATATTGTTAACAGAAAATAAAGTATTTAGAGAGGTTTATTCCGAGCCAATATGACTGACCAGGATCTGGGGTAGAGTCACAAGAGGTCCTGAGAAAACATGCCCAAGCTGGTCAGGTTGCAGTTAGGTTTGATACATTTTGAGGAGACAAGGGTTACAGTCAAAGACATCAAACAATACATGTAAGATATACATTGGTTCAGCATGAAAAGGTGGGACATCTTGAAGCAAAGGCTCACAAGTCATAGGTGGTTTTAGGGATTATTTGACAACTGGCTGAGAGAGTTAAGCTATTGTCTAAGGACTTGAAGCCAGTAGAAATGAATGCTTGGGTTAAGATAAGGGGATTGTGGGAGCCAAGGTTCTTGTTACATAGATGAAGTCTCATAAGTAGCAGCCCCAAAGAGAACTGATGGTAGACGTTGCTTTTCAGACATTAATGACATTAGATTTTCAGTTAATCACTCCTAGATCTGAGAAAGGCATAGTTGTATTAATGGACATTCCCTACAGATGCAAATTCCCGCCCCTCCCCTGCCGCCCCAAAAAGGACGGCTTTGCAGAGCCATTTCAAACTATGTCAAATACATGTATTTGGGATAAAATATTTTGATATCCTTCAGGGGCTGCTATCTACCATGTGATGCTGTACCAGCATTAAGTTGGAAAGTCAGCCACATTATACCGGGTTAATAAAAACCCCATTTAATGAGATTTTATGTTTGGTAGGGAGTAACTGAAGCCTTGCCTGGCATGGTCTTAGGTTTTGTTTACAATTTGGTATCTTATGCCACAGAGAGTCTGTTCTGTCAGTTTCGTGATTTCTATTTTTAACCTAGTCAGTTGTGCCTAAACTCCAGAAGAGAGGCAATATAATAAGGTATGTCCCACCTCCCTTGGGGTCATGGCCAGGAGCGACATTTTTCACATTTCTCTGGGGTCCCCTTTGCCAGGAGGGGATTCGTTCAGTTGGTAGGGAGCTTAGGATTTCATTTTTGGTTTACTATATCTAGATAATTTCTCATGTTGGTTGCCAGTATCCTGCAGTTTTTTACCAAATAAGCAAACTTTCCTACTTATTAGAACATCAAATTACAATAAATTCCTTTGTGATTTGAAGCTATCTTTAAATTTTTTTGCCTGTTCTAATACTATGTCTGTTCCACAAGGTTTTAATCATTATTATTTCATAATTCATTTCAATATTGGATAGGGACATTTTCTCATCATAGCTCTTGATTTTAGCCTTTCCTTAACTATATTATATTTTAATTTAATTTCATGACATGTGTAGAAAATCTGTAGAGTAGATATGTGTTCGCTATTGTGTCTGGTTACATAAGAAATTCTGTGCGTTTTTAGTCTTCTTTTATGTCTCTATATAAACTTTTATAGTTTTATTTTAAAAGATCAGCAAATTTTTATGTTTATAATTACATATTATTTATTCTTCTAACAAAAGCAATTTTCCAATGCAAATTATATTTAATCTTCATAGTATATGTTTGTATATATATGGAAATTCTACATTAAGACTTCAGTATAGCAAAAATGACCTAATCTGTTAAACCAAAAATTAATTTTTAAGCTTGTCCTGTGTGGCAGAAAATACGATGGTCAATGAAGTTACAGTGGATGAATAAAATCAAGTTGTGCCCTCAGAGATCTTACAATCTAATAGGTGAAAGAGATAACGAAGAAGTAAACAATTTAACATAAACACAAGACCTTACGAAATAACTACAGCTTTTGTTGCCAACTCTTGAGCATTTTCAACTATTCCACATATCCTCTTATTTCACAGCCATGCAGCTGGGTCTTGCAGTGCCCTGAACTGCCCATTAGAGTAGCCAAATAGCTGGCTTGCCCATGCTGCACACTCCTTAATTGAACTGGGAACATGGCTCCATTTAAATTTACAATATAGAGCAGAGCAGTGCACTATAATTCAGAAAAACAACAGCATTAGTAAAGATGTTGAAACAAAATGTTCATGATTTGAAGTGCCTAGGAAACTGACCAAAATTTCAGTCGTGTTGGCTTAGCATGTGTGGATATAGAAAATGAGCCAGTGGAGACTGCCATGTTGATATAATCGAATGGATCATGAAAATGCTCACTGAAAAGGCTCAACCCTCTTGTATGTGGGTAAGCTCCTCATATAATTTGATTGGAGAAATAATTCATGATAAATTTTTTGAAGAGTGAAACGGAAAGCAGTGTTGCGACTGATACTTTGCCAGTATTCATAGTATTGATCTTTACAGTTTATTAAGAATTTTTCTACAGTTTACAAAATTGAATAGGAAACCAAACACCACATGTTCTCACTCATAAGTGGGAAGTGAACAATAAGAACACTGGACACAGGGAGGGGAACATTGCTTACCAGAGTCTGTCAGGGGGTGGGGCAAGGGAAGAGAAAACATTAGGACAAATATCTAATGCATGTGGAGCTTAAAACCTAGAGAATGGGTTGATAGTTGCAGCAAACCACCATGGCACATGTATGCCTATGTAACAAACCTGCATGCTCTGCACATTTATACCAGAACTTAAAGTAAAATTTTAAAAAATTGGAAATCAGAACAAATGATTAAAATAAAAAACATATTTTATTTATATATTTAGTGATTAGAAAACTGTAGTTTAAAAGGCACAGTGTTTTGAATAAAATTCCCATTTCTATAAAGGGATATGAAAGTAGGATTTTTTTAATATCATAGAAGTAGTAACAAAACACTATAGTGTCAATGACAAAGCATATCCATTTTAGGTGTTAAAGGTCTTTCTTTGCTATTTCCACCACATACACTGATAGCTCTTATGTTCTTCCTCTCTGGTTCCACTTATGCAATTGATAATAGCACTGTAATTTCTCAGCATTTTCAGATCAATAAAAATTAAATTTGTAAGACTTTTATATGTGATAAATGTGTAATCTTTTCTATGTATAAAATCTTTTATTTGAAACATAGTGTTCATTGCATTTGAGGACCAACACCGAAGAAAATCCATGCTCATATAAATTTTTATGTGCAATAAATCACACATTTCTATCTAAAAAAATCCATGAGATTAAGAAGAAAATTTTCCAATATAGTAATAACCAAAATAAAACAATTTGCTTAATGTTTTGTTCTCATCAATGTTTATTTCTGTGGAATCCATAGAGCACTTTGAATACAATCCATTATAAAAGTAATTTTTATACTTTTATAAAATTATAAAAGTAATAGAAGGACAGCCTGTTAATACCTCTAATGTTATAGAAGTTATAAACAAATGTCTTGTGTTCCAAAGCAAAATTGAATATTCTCTTTATTGTGTACACAAAACTGTCTAATATATGACAATAATCTAAAACAATGCATTAATATGGTGTCTATTTTCTATATCTTTTGAATATCTGGAGTGTTGATTTATCTAGAGCAGAAAGTGAAATTTCCAATTTTCACTTCCAAGGTCATTCATGTTTAGATGTGCCCTTCCCTTTGAAATGATTTTTCATATCACAGTATAGGCCAGGACAAGGCTTTTAATTTGCAGAGGTGAAACATTTGTTTCTCAACTTGGTAGAAAGTTACATCTAACTGAAACCATTATTAGTGAAAGCATAACCTGAGAAATGAAGCCACATGGGCTCTTCCTGTGAGAGACACCTTAGGCATTTGCCAGAAGTAATCAATCCAATCTGTACTTTGAGGCAGATCTTATGTTTCGCAACATTTATGGCATATATTTTGAGCTGTATTTTTTTCTAAATTTTGTTAAGTGAAACACTGTCTAAGTCACTTATTTCTTTGTTTTTAAATGTTATGTTATCCTGGCTGTACTGTTATTTGTTTCTGCCTATGCACTCTAAAACTGCCTTCTATTTTTTAAAATTTGTTAAAAAATTATTTACAGTAAAATAATAATAACCACTTATTTGCAAGACTAAGTTAAAAATTAGTCTCACCACCTTTGACTCGAGTCAATTAACTGGCAGTGCCAGTCCCTGAGAGAACGGTCCCAGCTCACCGGCTTCGAGGCAGCCCAGGTGATCAACAAAACCACATTCATACAGCTTCCCTGTTAGCATCATGACACTCCATTTTCTTTATCATTAGAATGGTGCCAATAACCCTATAATATCATTGAGAAGAGGATACGAGTTCATATACAAGGTAGGTAGAACGGTTCCTTGAATGTAGTGAAGTCTATCTGTGTCCATTAGAATTATTACCAATTTATTCTGTGAAACATATCAATCATCCCAGGAAATGACCCAATCAGTTTACATATAAAAAGGACACCAACACCAGTACATTTAATGGAATGTGTTTTCTATATTTAAAGACAATTAGACTGTTGATCTATCAGCAATACAGTAGAATATTTGTTGTAAACAGTAACAGAGACTGCATTTTAGCGAAATAAGTGGGGCTTTAAAGTTCAAGGGACTAGCTTTGCATGAAGTTTGTGCCACCTACTAAATGTCTTTGGGCAAGTTACCAAACCATTGTGAGCCTCAGTTTTTTAATCTTTAAATTAGATAAGACTTACATTCTGAGGCCATGATGATATTATCTAATTTTCCCACGATAATGACCTCAGGATATAAGAGGTAGAGAGTAGAATGATGGTCACCAGAGACTGGGAAGCATTGTGGGAGGGGGGATAAAGATGGGATGGTTAATGGAAATGAAATTACAATTAGATAGAAAGAATAAGCTGTAAAAAAAAAAGGAGAGAGAAAAAAACAAAATAAAATGTAGATATTTGGTGACTAGAGTTAACAATAATAATTGTTTATTTCAAATAACTAAAGGAGTAGAATTGGAATCTTCCTAACACAAAGAAATAATAAATGCTTGAGGAGATGGATACCCAATTGCCCTTATTTGATCATTACATTTTTTATGCTTGTATCAGAATATCATATTTACCCCATAAATATGTACAACTATTATGCATCCATAATCATTAAAAATAAAAACATCAAATATTAGGTAATACTTAAATGTTGTCTAATATATTATGGTTACTCAATTAATGCTAATTTCTTTCCCCATCACGCACAAGATGAATAGTCTCCTTATGTGGGAAGTTTATTGAAAACAAAAATTAGAATTTATTTGATTTTAACATTGCTTAAGAAGTCAGACTCTGGTACTTTAGTTGATTCAGCTGTCTGGTGGAGTTCCTTAGAATTAGAGTAGCATTATTACTTGTAAATTTTTTATGAGATTGAAGTTACTTACATAACAGATGCTGTGGCATAAAACTATAATGCTAATAGTGAATTCTGCTCCATTTCAGAGGCATTCAGCAGATATAAGCACTTTTGAGTAGGGTGTTTTGTACTTGATAGCATTCCAGAATATCAACCAAATCGTCTAATGATTTCTGAACTTGTTAATGTTGGGGTCAGAACCACTGCTCATGAAGCATGAAGGGGTTACTAAGGCACAAGCCTTTACTGCACTCTATAGAGAACAAACAATCCCCTCTTAAGGGGGAAAAAAAACACAGCCCAGTTAAAGACAGCACGTGTGACAGCAGACTCTCTTCCAGGATGCTCCCTGGAGGAGTGCAAGCTACGATGGAGAATGGAGCCACTAAATGAGCACAAGCTTCTCTGTGCCTGGAGTTGCCCTCAATGCCAGCGCTGCACTGACTGCAGCCTTGAGCAGGTCTCGCCTGCACCATGGCACAGGTCTCTGGCCTCCAGCCTGGTTTTGACCACATTGCCTCCATGTTGAGCTCATGTGCTGCCAGCCTCCAGCATTTCGCTTTTTTTGTAAGTCCAAAAGCACGTTCCTTCATGTAGTGGGGTCATACAAATTGAAATTTAGGCACCATAAAATGTAGTCTCTAAACCAGGATACCTTTGAGAATGAAATAGGGTGCTACCAAAAATCGCTCCAGGACAACAGGAGCATACTAGGCTGTTGTGAACAAACCTGGCCAGTGGTCATCCTACGCTGGGGGCTCCAGGACAGAATTGTGCCTGCTTGCTCAATTTATCTTTACTTCTTGCAACTCCTGGTGATTTTCCTATGAGTGTTCTGAACACATTCAAGTTCTGTGAAAGAACTATGTGAAAGGAAAATATATTTTGGGGCCCCAAAATTACTAAGGTAAAGGGAAAAGTCAAGCTGGGAACTGCTTAGGGCAAACCTGCCTCCTATTCTATTCAAAGTCATCCTTCTGCTCACCAAGATAAATGCATAATTGCCTCCTGTGGAGAAACTAATCAGAAATTCAAAGAATGTAATTGCTTATCTATCTCTCACCTACCTGTGACCTGGAAGCCCCCCACCCCCACCCCCGCCCTGCTTTGAGTTGTCCGGCCTTTCCACACGGAATCAATGTACCTCTTACATATACTGGTTGATGTCTCATGTCTCCCTAAAATGTATAAAACGAAGCAGTGTCCTGACCACTTTGGATACATGTCAGGACCTGCTGAGGCTGTGTCATGGGCATGCATCTTCAACATTGGCAAAATAAACTTTCTAGAATAACTGAAACCTGTCCCAGATATTGAGGGTTCACATTTTGGCAACCACGATGGGATTCTGAGTGGAGGTGCCCCTAATCTTTGACAAATCTCTTATCTGTGCTTGGTACCAGCTTGAGCTATCTTTACGGCTCAAACCAATAAGATAATTTGCTAAGGCCTGGAGGCAACCCCTCCAGAGAATCTCTGATCTCCCCAAATATGATTGATACCTAAAGTTCATTTTGCTGTATAACTCCATTTTTTTGGCAATTTACTTGCTTCCAACACAAGAAAAGCAAGTTTTCCTGCCTCCATGATGACAGAAGGCAGGTAACTCCTTTATAGAGTTTTTGTTTTGTTTTGTTTTTGTTTTCCTGCTACTCAGATGGTAGAGAGTAGTCTTCAGCCTGAGACTCATCCCTAGGTAAGAATTGGGGTTTGTCTTGGCTAAAGTTGAGATTAACAACCAGCTGGTCTTAATTTCTCCTTATGATTAGAGTGCTCAGTAACCATGTAAGTTGTGCAATTGTTTGTTTGTTTTGCTTAACTGTTTGTTGTTGTTTGTTTCTGATTTTGTAGTTGTTTCAATTTTTTTTCCCATTGGGTTTGACCAATTCTGTTCAATTCAATCAAATCTGAAGGAAAGTTCTAAATAATGGGGCAGAAGGCCTCTGAAGTGGCTAAATTCCCACCACATGCACACACAAAAGGTGGTGTGGTGGGGGGAGAAAAACAACCAGCAAAAGGGAAAAAAATAAAAACAATTTTCGGTTTTGGCTATTTAAGAGGCTTTATTTATGTAACAAGGCCAGCTTTTTACCTTTTTGTTAGCCATGTTAAACTGAAAGAGCAACAGCTATCACCCCACACTGCAATTCCCTAGCTAAAGTTCTGTCTTCCTTTTTTTTTTATCATGACAGTCTGGGTTTGGTTCCTAAATTAAGCCCTTTCTGGTTTCATATTGATAATCCTGAAATAGCAGCAATTTGTCCTAGATGACATATGGTAATGAGATAAAACATTTTTTTGAAGAGGCTCAATGGTTAAAAGTCAGATTAATTAAAAGCTAACATCCAAAATGTGTGTGTCTATGTTTACATGTTTGTATTTAAAAAGTCTTTATGTTTTTGTTTTTGTTTTTTTCTCCTAGGACTTGGTCTTTTTTAAGCAAATTTTTTTCTTCTCAGTTGACTAAATTCCATTTTCTTCATTTACTTCTGCTATCTCTCCTTTCTCTTGCACCCTCTGCTGCATGAGGGAACTAAAATAGTTTAAAGTAGTCTGAGATTTCTTAAAGAAAATGGAGAAGGTGCCAGACTCACTTTTAGGAAGAAACCTCTGTTATTTCTTATGGGATCCCAAGAGTATAAACAGAAAAGTTCATCTCAGCTCTTAAACTGCTTGATTTTGTATTGTGCTACCTGGATTTTTGACTAAAACAGTTATTGTAACAGAGGCTACTCTTGGGTTTTTAAGGGAGTGTAATTTAGACACTTAGAAATGTCTTTGTTTAAAAATAAAATTAAGTGCACTGTAAAAGCACCACATGGTCTAGCCTCATAATAATTCTTCCCTTTTGGAGACCTAGGATTCAGTGTGGGCTCTGCCCAGAGCTCAGAGATCCAGTTAAAATATAGGTAGTCCCTATCTGAATAAATTGATCTCCTTATATAATCCTATGATAGATTTCTAATAATTTTATGTTTGATTTGTCATCTGTCTTTAATCTCCCTCTAGCATCACCACACTTTTTCTCTCTGTACCTTGAGATGTAAATTTTGCTATTTGATTTTCACCTAAGAGTTGTTGCCTTCAATTTGCTGATTTAGGGCTATTAGCTGACAACTGCCAGGGTAATGAAACAGGTTATCAAGAGTTTGCTAGTCTAAGATCAGGAAAAAAGAAAGGTCTTATGAATCTATAAGATGTACTTCTATTGGTATGCCTAAAACATCTATGTATTTATGTGTTGCGTACACAATGTTTCACTATTAAAACTGTATAAAAGAGTTCTCATTAATTGGCTTGAAGAAAAATAAAACAATTAAATACTTTATTAGAGAAAAGGAAAAACTAGTCAAATGCTTTTCTGAGTTTACATAACCTAAGTAAAATCTTTAATAAATAAGCTAGCTTTAAAATTATTGGTAAACTAATATTAATGATGTATTAATTATTGTCAGCATATACCTTTATCTGCATTTATTAATCAAACAATTTCATACTTATCCGTGACAAATGCCATAGGTGTCAAAATTTGGCATAGGGGTTACAAAACTATGAAAACCCAGCCCCAAACAGAATAATCTTTGCTTGTGTAATTTTTGATAAATAAGATGTTGATATTGGTTTAATAAAAATAGCTAAATCTTGGATTATTTAGTAAAATAATTAAAACTTCTAATCTTGTGGCTTTAGACAGTCTAGACCACAGTCAGAAAGGGGGTTTGTTTTGGGAAAGGACTGTTATCATCTTTGTTTCAAAGTTAAATTATAATTTATTCCCAAAGTTAGTTCAGCCTACACTTAGGAATTAACAAGGACAGCTTGGAGTTTAGAAGCAAGATGGGGTCAGTTACTTCAGATCTTTTTTACTGCCTCAGTTACAAGTTTGCAATGGTGGTTTCATAACTTTAAGAATTATCACAGTTTTCATAGATAATCTAGGTAAATGATTAAAATAATTTGGTAAATGTATTGAGTAAATACTTATAGACAAACTTTTCATAATTTAGAATCTAAAGTTATGTTAAATTCAATATTAGATACTTCATTATTGAGGTATTTTCCAATAACAGTATATTGTAGGAAAACATTCTTTCTAAAAAAGGTCCTTTTTAAAAAGATGAATTTTTGTCTAATTCAAAGCTTATCTAAAGGTTATATATAAAACAAGGTAAAAGGAACCAGGAAGTAAGAGAGATGTAAAAACAGTTACAAAAATAAAAGGGTATTTTTTGATAAAATCTTAAACAGAAATAATTTTATGTGAGAAAGAATCTTATTTGGAAAATTTAGTCTTAGAATAAAATTACTGGTTGTTTAAGAAAGAGGGATGTTTGGGTCAAACCACAAAGTCCAAGCATGTGATGAATGGTCTGTGTAAGTCACAATAAAGGGATTTATTTAAGAAAAAAAAAGTTGTTATATAATCAAGTTGTCTATAATTAAATGGAAATTATAATGATCTTTCTAGAAATTGAGTTTAATATAAAAAAATCCACTTTTACATTAAATAATTGGTTAGAAAAATAAAATTTTCTTAAGGGATTGATTTACTCTTAATAAATTATAACAGATTTTATGTTTTATTGAAATAATTTCTATGCCATTATTATAAAGTTTTGGTTTGCTTAGGAAAAAATTTAGATTAATTTTTTTTCTTTAGGTTATTCATTCATGTAACTTTCTGTATGTGCTTTAAAGTCATTGTGCCATTAAATTACAGGGCTTTGATGACTGGGTCTAAAAGGACACCATGTACTGCTAAATCTTTACACCAATAGCAGTCAAAACCTCATCTTCAGTCTCTATAGCAGATGCCAATCCAAGTAAACTGTATTTCTGAGACACAGGGCCAGAAATTAAAACTATTTAACTCCTCAAGGTCCTAGGACAGTTGTGGAAGAGGTGGGTGCATGAGATTTTAAGGACTAATTTTGAGAGATAAATAAGTTCAGTTTCTCTATAAATTAGCCATTAATGTCAAATGTACGTTGATGCAAAACCAGCATATGGGCCCCTGTGTCAGAATAACAAGGCTTTGTTGAAGCATTAACAGACTCCTTAATAAAGGTTAAAAAAGACTTATGGAAATTATCTCTTATGGTCAAGATAATTAAAATTGTATATATTGTTATAAAATTTTGAAAAACAAATTTAATTGGCTTTATGCTGTTCTTATTAGGGCTTATTGTTTGGAAAATTAAGACTCCTCTCTCAGAAAAAAGTGTTTTTGCCTTTTCATGAAATCCTTGAGTTATCACTTTGGTTGAACGAATGACTTAGTTTATGATAACCTGCGATTCTATTTTGTGATGTCAAGTGTTCTAAATCTTTGATATTTGACAAACTTTCCAAAATCAAATTACAAGTTATGAATTTTTCTGACCTAATTAATCCTTTAATATATTAGGTTCTCTAAAGTCCAAAAATGATATATTTGGCTTACTTGGTATAACAATTATAAAGGAAGCATTGCCAAATAGGAAATGGTGTTTGACCTTCTTTGAGCTGTATTTGCATAAATATGTTATTGGTATGTGCTTCAAAATTATGGGAAACTCCTACAATTCTGATATGACTCAGTGTACATTGTCATTAATAATTATAATTGTTATGTTAAATTATCACATGCCACAGAGGTAACAAATTTCCTTGTCAATTGTGTCTTTGACTATGGCTGTCCTGAAAACTTTGTCATCCACAGACAGTTGTTGCCTTGTTTTGGTCCTCTTTAGAAGGTGGTTTTATAATCAGCAGTAATTCTAACAGTTGTTCTTGAATTTGGGGTTCTGATAACTTTGGAGATTGTGAAATTAGAATAGATTAAAACTTTCAGGACTCTCATGGAGAGTTGGAATGTCCATGAATATCTTGAAGAACAACAGTTAACTGCATGGACTGAACTAATTAAAGACTAAAGTAATATTTTCAGTTTTTTGCTGAAGACATTGCTAATTCTTTGTTTTGTTTTTCAGAGTCAAGAAAACTTTTGAGCTATTTACTGCAAGTAGCATTTGAGTAAAATATACTCCTGTGAACAGAATTTGAGCATATTTGTTTCTCTCTGCCTGATTTCTCCAGAATTTGTAAAGTATTTGTGAGGAATTCTTAACTTATGGCAATATAGTTATTTGTGTAAGTGCAATAAGAATGTTTTCTTTTGCAACAGGACATCATTGGAGAAACTGGTCATTTTCTAAAGCTTTAATTGGATTGATGTGCTTTCCTTTAAGGAATCAAACTTAACTTGTACAGTCAATAAAAGCTCCTTCGGAAAATTGGCCTGATACCTTGTCTGCACAGTCTATGTACAGGGTTCTTGACCTGTGGTAAGCAAAGAAAGTCACTTTCTGACAGGTCCAGGAGCCCAAGGTTATCTTGGGACCTCAAGAGGAGAGGAATTTAGACAACTCACAGGATTTAATGGTACAAAGCCATGGCTGGCCTTGGCTTTAAAAAAGATTTATCTGAGATTCCTTCTATGGAACAAAGTGAAAGTCAATTTAAAAAGCTTATGTAAAACATAATTCTTCTTACCTCATTTTGTACAAATAATCAGGCAAGGTGTAATAAAGCAAATCAGTCCTATCATGATTTGTTATAGTAAAAATGGGAAACTGGAGTGACAAAAAATCTGTTTCAAAAACTGTAATACATCTGCAGTTAAATTCTAGTCTTACCCGATGTTTTACAATTTTTATTATTTTCTTTAGTTTGAATTGAATTTTAATTTTTCCTGGCTACAAGTCTCCAAAATAATGTTTTCAATTTTTTTCTTCTTTCTTTCCCTTTTCCCCTCGTTTTTCCTAGTTTGAAATTACTGAAAACTAAGCTGTGCTTTCTTAAAGCCCTGTGAACTGAAGCTAGACAACGTCAAGTTCAAAAGAAAATAACAAAAACCTATTTACATACATAAGCCACTTTCATACCTGCCTACTGATATACTATGGACTTTAGAGTAATATGGACTATATTGATTTTCCAGGATTGTTCCTTTTGATTGTTGTTTTTCTCCCCTCCTCCCCCGATTTTCTCTTTGTAGGTCATAAGACTTACAACATGCTAAAAGTGAGCTTTCCTAATAACTTGGGGACCTACCCATCTAGATATAAACCATCCTAGCCATGAGAGATCAGATGAAGCCTGAGACAAGAGACTCGTTTTCTTCTAAAATGCGTTCTCCAAAAAATTTTAAAAAGAAAGAAGGGGAAATGTGAAAGAAAAATAAATCTTGGGACCCCATAACCACTAAGCTAAAGGGAAATGTCAAGCTGGGAACTGCTTAGGGCAAGCCTGCCTCCCATTCTGTTCAAAGTCACCCCTCTGATCACTAAGATAAATATATATCTGATTGCTTCCTTTGGAGAGGCAAATCAGAAGCTCAAAAGAATGCAACTGTTTTTCTCTTGCCTACCTGTGACCTGGAAACCAGTCCTTGCTTCAAGTTTTCTAACCTTCACAGATGGAACCAATGTACATCTTACATATATTGGTTGATGTCTCATGTGCCCCTAAAATGCATAAAACCAAGCTATGCTTTGACCACCTTGGGCACATGGTATCAGGACTTCCTGAGGCTGTGTCATGGGTATAGGTTCTCAACCTTGACAAAATAAACTTTCTAAATTAACTGAGACTGTCTCAAATATTTGGAGTTCACAGCTATTTTCTCTCATTGTATCAGACCTTAAATGAGGCTGAAACAATATGTACTCTTAGAGCAAATAATTACTTCTTTGGTCTCACCTCAGATACATTCCTTCAACTCTCATCCATCCCCCGGGACCGCTCACCCTGGGAAGACCAGGAACACTCCTGCTTAGGGCCTTTGCACTGCTGTGGCCATTTCAGCCTGAGAGCTCTGCTCTTACATTTCCTTTAGATCTTTACTCAACATCATCTTCTTAGTGAGAACTTTCCAGTTTGCTCCACTGAAAACTGTGACCCTTCCACTCAGGACACTTCATATGTTTCTTTCCTGCTGTATTTCTCATGTAGTATTTATTTTCAAATAAACCATACTTAAAAGTTACATATGTATTTTTTATTCACTATTGTATTTCCAGCACCTACAATGCTTGGTGCATAGTGCATAATAATGTTTGTGAATAATAAATATTTGTGAGTTTTAATGTCTCTGTGCCTTTGCACATCCCTTTGCTGTAACATCCCATCCCCCTTTCTTTGTCTGGATAAGTCCTATTCCTTCCTTAAAATATCAGCTCAGTCATAACTTGTTTTAAGAAGCTTTTCCTGTCTCAGTTTTGTAAAGGATTTCAAGGACACCCATTGTCCTGAACTTGTGTCGTTACTCATTATAATTTTCCTTTAACCTGCCTCCTTCAGCGCTAGACTTGGAGCTCCTTTGAGTCAATGAGTGGCATTTATTGCTGTTTCTCTAATACAGTGCTGCAATCCTGAATAAATTATTAATTACATACATCCCATGTTAGAAAACTCATTACATTTAGGGCCAAATCATTTCATTAGATGATTCTAATGATATCTCATATTTGGTCAAAGTTTAGATTAGTTCTTCAATTTTCCCTTCCCTTATATAATAAGTTTCCTGAACTCATCACCACACTGTCCATCATGAGCACTTGCAATTCAATCTGACTATGTGCTTTCATTCTGTGAAATTTTAAAAATATTTTTCTTAAATATAATACCCAGGACAAAATAGCTTGGGTGAAGTTTAGTTTTATCAGCCCATGGAAGTGTAGGTAGATCCTTTATTATTTCCATACTATGACAGAATGAGTCTATGATGTCCTAAAACTGTTTTAGCTTTTTTGAAATTCATATTTTGATCTGAAATATATATACTAACTACCAACTTCTCTCAGTCTTATTTTATTTTTTGAAATTTTTCAAATTTATATCACAGGCATGTTTTATAAACATATTTCCATATATACTTTCAAGATAGAATATGACAGTTCAGCTACTACTACTTTTACATTTATTAATTAAATTTTAAAATTATAGTCATTTTACTAGTTGTCAACACCAACTTATTGAAAATCTGTTATATTCTCCCCTTTCACCAGGGTCTTCAGACTATGCTGAATATTGTGCAACATGGGTGATGATTGACATTGGCAGAGCTTGTAAATCTTGCTAGTTATCAAGAGACTGGAGAGAATCATTTAGAAGCAGAAAAATCAATCAGACAGAGCGGGCAAATTTTCTGAAACTTCTCTTCATTTTTGGTCATGAGTTGATGAGAAATATTTTCATAATTAATTGCCAATATTTGCTTTTTCTTACAAAGATAACAAGAAGGGCATTTAAGTTATTTTCTGTAAATATTTTTCACTTTTTCACTTTCCAGTGATAGGAATTGAACAACTGCTTATTTTATTTAGTCTTGAATTTTCTTTTCGTTTATTCATTACAGCTTGGGTTATGGTTCACATTACCAAAATGTATTGAGGTTTAAATTACATATCACAAAATTTGCTCATAATAAGTGGAAAATGTAATGATATTTAGTAAATTTATATAGAGGTGCTGGAATCACCATAATCCATGATTACAGCATTACTATATTCCCTTAAAACTTTCCCCAAGTCCATTTCCAGTCAATCCCAGGTCTCTCATCCAGACCCAGGAATCTACTGTTTTCTATTCTTATAATATGCCTTTTCTGGATATTTAATGTAAATGGAATGATATAATATGTAGACTTTTGCATTTGCTTTCTTTTACTTAGCACAGATTGGGGCAAAATATGGGTTGTGGGCATACTGCCTCTTTTTGTAAAGTTATCATGGTACACACGATGCTCATGTGTTTATGCATTGTCTATGGCTGCTTTTTTGTAACAACAGAATTGAGTTATTGACAGAGACCATAGGACCTGAAAAGCCTAAAGCATTTACTATTTGGCCCTTTAAGAAAAACTTTGCGAATGTCTGGCTTATGATAGTTTAGCTTTATCTATGTCATGTAGTTCAGTATGTCATGTAGTTCAGTGTGTCATGTATGTCAGCAGTTCATTCATGTCATTTATCATGATTACCATTTCACTGCATAGAAATACCACATTTTGTTGATTCATTCATCAGTTGATAGACATTTGGAATGTTGCCGTTTTTGGCTATTACAAATAATTCTGCAGTATGTGCTTATGTCAAAGTCTTTATGTGGATATATACATTCTAGTGAGTAGATTCTTAGGAGAAATATTGTAGGAATCTATAATAAGCTCATAGTTTACTTTTTAAGAAACTGCCAAACTGTTTCTCAAATGGTTTGCAACAATTTGCATCCTATTCATCAATGTGAGAGGATTAGTTTCTCTATATTCTTACCAATACTGGGTCTTTTGAATTATAACCATGCTAGTGACATATGGTGATATCTCCATGGGGTTATGGTTTACATTACCAAAATGACTAATGATTTTTTTAATGTGCTTATTACCCATGCATATGTCTTCTTTGTTAAAAAAAATCCTTTTGTCCATTTTAATATAGAGTTGTCTGTGTTACTGAGATGTAAGTGTTCTTAATACATTTTAGCTGCAAGTATTTTATCAGATGTATGATTCGGAAATGTTTTTGCCTGGTCTATAACAGGTCTTTTTATTTTCTGAATGGTATCTTTTGAAGTACAAAATGTTTTAATTTTCTTGAAATACAATTTTTTTTTCTTTTTCTTTTATAGATTGTGTATTTGCTGTCACATCTAAAACTCTTTGTTTAACTCAAGATCATATCGATTTTTTCCTCTGTTTTCTTCTAGAAGCTCTCTGTTACTGGATTTTACAATTAGGTCTGTAATACATTTTGAGTTCTTTATGTGTATGCCATGAGGAGGTAAGGATGAAGCTTTTCCTCCATCCCCTCCTGCTCATCCTCCTTCTCCTTCTTCTTATTTTTTATGTGGATATTAAATAGTCCTGCCACCATTTGGTAAAAAGACAATCTTTTCCACAACTGAACTGAATTGGCACTTTTATCGGAAAGCAATTGACCGTGAATGTAGGGGTAAATTTCTTGACGCTGACACTGTTTCACTGGTCTTACCTATTCCTTTATGTATATCATAATGTCTTGATTACAACTTTATTGTAATGTTTTAAATTAGGCAATATGAGTCCTACAACTTTGTTCATCTTTTCGAAAACTGTTTAAGGTTCAAGTACTTTCATTTCTGTATAAATTTGTTGGATCAACATTTAATTTCTACAAAAAAAAAGCTCACAGGGATTTTGAAATGGATTCTGTTGAAATTGATGGATAAATTTAGGGAGAAATGGTATTTTAACAATATTGTGACTTCCAACCATAAATATAGAATGTGTCTTGATTTATTTAGATTTTTAATTTCTCTCATTATCATTTTGTAGTTTTCAGCATACAAATGTTACACTTCTTTTGTTAAATTTATTCTTAAATATTTTATTCTCTTTGATACTATTGTAAATGGGTTTAATTCATTTATATATGTTCATTTTGTATTCTGTGATTTCACAAACTTGTTTATTAGCTCTAGTTGGCTTTTTGGTGCTTGTATTTACTTTACTTTTTAATATGTATAATGATAAATTTATACTGAATTTATCATTGGACTTTCTAACATCCAGATTTCCCTGCATATTTATTACAAGCTGTTTAAAGTTGGCTTCTTATACCACCTGTCCTAGCTATAAAGGATATTTGGACATACTGGATTTTTCATTTATTTCAGCAAGAAACAAGAAAGTATCATTAATAAAGGACTCTTTTTGTTCATGTATGTTTATTGTGGCACTATTCACAATAGCAAAGACTTGGAACCAACCCAAAAGTCCATCAAAGATAGACTGGATTAAGAAAATGTGGCACATATACACCATGGAATACTATGCAGCCATAAAAAAGGATGAGTTCATGTCCTACTTTGTAGGGACATGGATGAAGCTGGAAACCATCATTCTGAGCAAATTATCACAAGGACAGAAAACCGAACACCACATGCTCTCACTCATAGGTGGGAACTGAACAATGAGAACACTTGGACACATGGTGGGGGACATCACACACCAGGGCCTGTCATGGGGTGGAGGAACAGGGAGGGATAGCATTAGGAGAAATACCAAATGTAAATGATGAGTTAATGGGTGCAGCACACCAACATGGCACATGTATACATATGTAACAAACCTGCATGTTGTGCACACGTACCCTAGACCTTAAAGCATATTTAAAAAAAAAAATCTTATTTTCTTAAGCCACCAACTATGCACTGAGTATCCTTTCCTTTTTTAAAAAATTGCTCTTATTATTTAAGTTGCTTTGTCTCCTTCATTGACTCTGTTTGGTTGAATCCTCTTCATATTCTGTTTCTCTTCCTGTCTCCCTTCAGGTGTTCTTTTAAATCTCTTTCTATTATTAAAAAAAAAAAAAAAAAAACGAAGAAAAGAAAGATAAAGTCAGATTTGAATAAGGAATAGTAATACCTTTCAAATGCCTTTTGTCTATGTATTGTTTTATAGTTTTTAGCTTGCTTTTGCACATATTATCTGATTCGATTCTTATGTAAACCATACAGCAGAAAGCAAGGCATGCCTACTCACAACCCAAAGAATGGCAGGAAAAGACTCAGTAGATGGTGCTCTTGAGAACTTGGCAAAACCTGCGTGGAAATCAGCACTCTTTCACCTCTGTCCAGAGTTCACTCCAGGCATCACAGAGTCCTCACTGGGGTGAAGCACATGAAATTGTATTCTGTCCCAGGATGTGGAAAACTGTCTCTCTGGCTGATACTTTCCTTCCTGATGAGAATTGCAACCCACACTTCATCATCTGGAGTAATTATTCACAAATCAAAATTGAAATCAATGACTGAGTCATGCACCCACTGCTGTCATTCCACAGTGAAAAATGTTAACTGTTCTATTATTGACCATAAAAAAGTATCCAACTTTTGGAAAGTACTATTGAATCTCCATAAAAATTCTCCTTGACTTTACAAAGGTTTATGCATTTATTTTTATAAGAGTCAAGTTTAGAAAACAGGCAATGCTTCTAATTTATATTCAACGTAATCATCTGTTATCTATTTTAGCCAGATAAAGAAAATGAGACAAAGGAAATAGGCACCAATTTATACTAGCTATTAACTTTCCCTGGGGTATGCTATTAGAACTAAAAAAAGGTTTGTTGAGATTGTCCTTCAGTTTAATTTCACTCTGTAATATCACTAATGTCCCCATTAAGGACATTAAAAGTTTCCTTTTCTGATCAATCTTTAGAATATTGAACTCCATAAAGTATCTAGTGACTAACCAGCTAAATAAATCAAGGTCACCTTTAAGATGGCATCCTAACGCTAATTGTGGGTATAAGACTCGTTATACAAATATCATACAGAGGGAGTTATCTCCCTCAGCACCAAGATTATACCAAGCAAATTACTTCACTTGCCTCTTCAACAGTCTACTCAGAGGGCAAGTTTAGCCTGTAAAACTTGTACTAAATAGGAAAAAAGAGGTGAAGTTATAACTTCTTTCAAAATGCAGCATCCCTTATATAATCTGCAATCAGTATTTGTTTGGAATGTTCCAGTTACAGTATAAAGGTGAGTGTGCAAGAAAGAAATCTCATCTGTTTCTTTCTTTGTCCAGTTTTTTTTTTTTTGATAATTTTTAGATTAGAGTGAGAAGACTGGGAAGAAAAGAAAAGCTCTGTTTCAGGTGAGTTATATCTACCATGTGCTAACACGGACTGCTAAAGTTTGACCATAGCATTGATATTCAAAGTTAATAAAAATTAGTTTTTTTCTTTCAAAACAGTCTCTTAATTTCCCTCTTTCTCTCTTTTTCCTGTCTCTTATGTTTATTATCTCTTTTCATTTTGCAAAAACCTAAATATTGAACAGACTGTGGGTCAGAAAATATGTATTGCTGTGTTATTGTTCACATCTACAGCTCAACCCCTTCAATATTTCATAATCAACATATGCCATTATATTGGGCTTGTATTATTTGGGAGCAAATATATGGAATAGCTATAGAATTGCTTAGTAGTTTAGACCTATAGGAGACCTAAACCAAATAACCAGGAGTACTGACTTCTTTTTGTTGGGGAGAAAACTGTGGCAGAATATTCTATCAACTTTTTCTAAGTGTGATGGACCTGGTGGCTTAAATTGGACTTGAAGATATTTCTCCTGTGACTCAGGGTTTCTGGGAAAGCAAAACTGTGAGACTGATGTTTGTGTGCAAGAAATGTATTGGGGGTTCTTTTGGGATGAACACATCTCGGGTAATGAAAGAACAAGGAGGATTGGGCAAAGGAGGAAGTGGAAAGCTTTCACACTCTCACAAGACCTCAGCAGTCACACCCACCCACTCCAGTAGGCTCTGTCTAACTGGAAAGGCACTAGAGCATTGCCTAATGAAAGCAAAGGGGCTGACCTTTATTCCTGATGTTGTTTGGCATCCTATGTGTGCTACCCCAAAAAGGAGGCATGGCCTTGGGGCAAAGTGGCTGTCTTTGGCAAAGGAAGTTGCAGAGAGGGTCTCAGCTGAGAACTGCCTGTGATCAACTTTCTGGGCATTTGGGCTAGGAGCGCTTTGTCCTCCAGGGGGCGGTGGGAGGCACACCACCACATGCACTGCATTGAAACTGCATCGGAAAGACAGGTCTCCTTTCTTAAGAGTGAGATACTCTTAACCAAGACACTGATGTTAATCATCACGTTATAAATAATCCTCTGCTGCATATTTTTCATTAGAAATAAAAACTATGCTGAGTAATGTTATTGGGAGAAAATTAATTAGGTAGCTTGGGAAGATTATTTTTTTAAAGTCTATCATATTATCTTGATTTAAAAATTAGATTATACAAAGTGTATGGGATGTATGGAGGTAGAGTTAACTTAATGAATTTTAAGTGTAATCAGAATATGCTATATTAGTTTCCTAGGGCTGTCGTAACAAATGGCTACAAACTTAGAAAATGCACTCTCACAGTTCAGAGGGCCAGGAGCCTGAAATCACAGTGTCAGCAGGGTTGGCTCCTTTTGTAGGCTCTGGGAGAGTGTCTGTCCCATACCTCTGTGGTCATCTGGCCTTCTTCCCTGTGTTTCTCTGTGTATCTTCCTCCTTCTTATAAGGAGGACACCGTTCTTTAGATTTAAGGTCCACTCTAAATCAGTATGACCTCACCTTAACTGATTACTTCTGCAGAGACCCTGTTTCTAACTGAGGTCACATAAGATTACACATGGGTGTTTATTTCAGGAGGACACTGCTCAGCCCACTACATATACGTTCAATATTTTACTTGTTACTGCAATTAGCAATATTCACCATCCAATATCAATTTTTTTCCATGAATACAAAGTTATACTTTAGGTTCATTTCTGTCTATATACACACAATTGCTTTATTATAGATCCTGCCATATATGTCATTATAGCAGATTCTGAAAATGATTAGGCAGAAAACAAACACAAAACTGTGCTCTCAGTATCATTCAAAGGACATCAATATACTGAATCTATTGATCATATCTAAGACAGCTTGTATTGCAAATGGGGGGTATAGAAAGCATGTAAAATATGTTGAACACCATCAACAATTGGTATGTAATGAACATGAAAAGCAAAAGAAACTTCCATTTAAATTTAATCAAATGATCTTTTTTTTGCCTTGTAAATAACAGAGGCTTGGAAAGTTATTTAAATGAATCATATCTCTTTAAAACATTACATGCAGAAGTTTGATCTCATGTTTTCTTTTTCTGGCTAAGCATTTATCTCATTTTATTTTTTCTCTAGAAGCAGATATATTCTAATACATTCCTTTGACCTTAGGGTTACCTCATAGTAATTTTCTAGACCTTCCATAAACGCTTACAGTTGCTTCCATCTTCATAAAGATCATGTTTTTCTCCATGAAAAACAATTTTAAATGTAAGGTCTGACCCAACGTTTCTCTCCTTACTTACTCTCATTTCCTCAAGTTCTTCAGAACTGACCTCAATACTTGACCCATGAAGAGTTACTGGGAAACAGGTGCCCATCGCAGTGTTGACAAGTAATTCAGCCTTGTTAGTCATGGCACAAATTACTACACCATTCACTCTCAAATATCAAAGAGAATTGAAGCTTTAATAGACGGGACATGGGACAAAGCTACCCAACAGGTTCAACAGGACTACCTAAGTCAATCAAAACACATTTACTTAGAAATCGAAAGACCTCTCAAAATGTCAAAGAACACATTTTAATCAGAATTTGGCTATAACATGCTACTCTCTGGTCTTCAGATTTCTTTTTGTTTAGGTGTTCTTGAGTTTCTCCCCAAACTCTCTGCTGAAATGTTAGTGGATGACTTTTCCAAATGGAGTCTACAATTTTTCCTTTAGATATTTAAATGTGGAAAGATAGACAAATATAGATATTTGGTGCTAGATAAATAGATGATTGATGGTTAGATAGCCTTTTCATAAGAGTCCATAAAGGTAAAGAAGACAGGTAGACACCAAGACTCAGAAGACTAAAATGAATAACCTGAGGTGACATTGTGAGTTAATGCCAGAAGAAACAAATGGTATTCATCATAGCCTGTTTTCTGTTGCTTATAACGGAATACTTGAAACTGGGTAACTTACAAGAAACAAAATTTATTTCTTACAGTACCAAAGGCAGAGAGGTCCAAGATCAAGGGATCACATCTGATGAGGGCCTTCTTGCTGGTGGGGCCCCTCTGCAGAATACCAAGGCCATGAAGAGAATCACATGGTGAGGGGGCTGAGCATGCTCGCTCAGGTCTGTCTTCCTCTTCTTATAAAGCCACTATTTCCACTCCCATAATAACCCATTTATTCATTAATCCATTAATACATAGATAGATTAATCCATTCATGAGGGCAGCCCTCATGACCCAATCACCTCCCAAAGGCCCCACCTCTCAACGCTGCAAAACTGAGAACAACATTGCAACATGAGTTTCACAGGGGATGAACATTCAAACCATCGCACTGTTCTAGTCCCTCTTTTTGCACCTTGATATGTCCCCTGAGATAAGTAAATGCTACTTATTTCTGCCAGATGTATGTACAAATGAAGGTTTTACCTGGTAATCCAAATCTGTAAGTCCTGGTAATCAGATCACAAACTCATTTGGGGATGTGGGCTTATCATTCTTATAAAATATATGTTTTTCCAGGAGAGTAGACTACCCCAGTGAGGAGGCGAACAGACACTATAATTAAGAGGTTAGCAGAGTTGGCTAGTTCAGGCTGAAGTTAAGGGTGAAATAGAATCCTATCCATGAAAGGGAATTCAATAGCATGGAACAAGAAGTATCCAGAGGATGCGTAAAAGGGTGTAAAAGGGAAAGAGGTCAGTCAGAGTTAAGTAGCTGCTTGGCCCAAAGGCAGTGAAGCCATCTTAGAGGAAGAGATACCTAAGAACATTATTAAAGACTTCCACTTCCAGGAAAAGGAATAATAGAAACCAGATTTACCTTCTCACCTGAAACAAACACAATATGGCAGTGTCTATGAAACAATGGGTTTTAAGACACTGGACATAAGGCAACAAAGATAGAAATCCTGACAGATGAGAAACAATGAGGTAAGTCTGATTTTAAAAACAGCTTCCAGGGCAAAATATTAGTGTAGTGTATCAGTGGATCAGTTAGGGTTCTACAGAGAGACAGAGCCAATAGGATGAAAACTCTGCGTTTGTGTGTGTGTGTGTGTGTGTGTGTGTATTTTAAGTCAGTAGCTCATACAGTTGTTGTGGAGGTCTGCTGGCAAGTCTGAAATCTGTAGACAGGCTAGCAAGCTAGAAGCTCAGGAAGGATCTCTTATGTTACAGCCTTGAGGCAGAATTCCGTCTTTGAAAACTTCAGTTTTCATCTTCAGTCCTTCAACTGATTGGCTGATGCCCACCCACATTATCAACAGTGATCTCCCTTGCTTTAATCAAGTGTTTGTAAATGTTAATCACATCTACAGAATATTTTCACAAGAACATCTACACTAGAATTTGACCAACGAACTGAGCACTACGGTCTAGTTGAGTTGACACATAAAATTAAAATCACCATTGAGGAATCCATGCATAGCTTGGTGGACTCCTGAGGTTGAGGAGTTAGAGCTGAGAGGCCAGGAAGACCATGAAGTTAGGGTTTACTGGGCACAGTGCCGGAGAAGAACAAACTGCTCAAGGATAGAACACCAGAGAACTAAAGAGGGTACTCGTGATTATTTAGCCAAGTTCTGATAAGCACATGCTTGTGAGAAGACTACCTGAGGCCAGAGTAAGAACTACGCCCAAACCGGAGAGGTGACAGTTCTTCAGTCAGGTGGAAACTTCATCAGTCATGGAGCCTGCGGTATAGCCTGCAGGAAGCCTTGACCCAGAAATAGAACTTGATCAACCCTTGGCTGAGCACTATTCTGGACTTATCTAACAAGTTACAAGAGTAAAACCTGACTACTGTCAAGCAATGCATCTTTATCCCACTACAAACCACAGGAAAAATTATTTGAATGCAAACATATGTAGCATATAGAAATATAAACCTCACCATATCTTGTATTCAACTAAAAGTTAACAGATATACAAAGAAGTAAAATTACTATTCATAGTGAACAATGAGATCACTTGGACACAGGAAGGGGAACATCACACACCAGGGCCTACTGGGGGGAGGGGGGAGGGATAGCATTAGGAGATGTACTTAATGTAAATGACGAGTTAATGGGTGTAGCACACCAACATGGCACATGTATACATATGTAACAAACCTGCACATTGTGCACATGTACCCTAGAACTTAAAGTATAATAATAAAAAAAGAGTAATGAAAATTAATCAATATGACTCAAAACTGGGATAGGTTTTAAAATTAACACAGAAGGATGTTAATACAGTTAAAATAGCTGTGTTGCAAATATTGAAAATGGTAAGTAGAACTATCAAACATACGAAAAGACCCAAATGAAGACAAAGAGAAGACAATTATCATATCTGAGATTTTTGAAAATATAATGCACTTCTGGTATTAACAGTAGATTAGACATTGCAGAAAATTAATCAAGTTAAAAATATAGCAATAGAACCTATCCAAAATGACACACAAGGAGAACAAAACAATTCAATTCAAAATTTAACAATAAAAATAAAAATAAAAAAGAGGGCAATGGAGGCTGTGAGAAATTAAGCAGTGTAATTATTTGATCAATTTTTATCGAGAGCCCCCAAAATGAAGGAAAAAAATGATACACAAAATATTTGTAAAAAATTCCTGACAATTTTCTAAATTTGATGAAAATTATAAATCCACAGATCACAAACACTAAATAAACTCAAAGAAAAAGCAATATGAAGAAAATGACAGCAACTTAAATCACAATCAAATTGCTCAAAACCAGGGATAAAGAAACAGTATTAAATATTATCAAGAAAAATAAAATATGCTATTGCTATGTATGGAGGAATGATAAAAGATAATGCCTGATTTCTCACTGTAAAAAGTACAAAAGACAAAAAAAGGAGAAGCATTTTTAATGTACTGAAAGAAAAAAATAAATTCATAAACCTCAAGTTTTACACTTAGCAAAAATATCTTTCAAAACTAAAAGTAAAATACATACTTTTTAAGCCAAAGTGTTTGAAAGACTGAGTCACAAACGGACTTGCGTATCTGAAATATGAAAGAAAATCTTCTAGAGAGAAGGAAAATGTGTAAAATTGAAGTAAGAATACAGAAGAAAACAAGGAAAAACACCGGAAATATGAACTACCTGAGCAAATATACACGATTTGTCATATTTAAATTTTTTAAGATAAAATTGAAAGTAAGTATAATTGATACCAATATATTGTAATGTTTATAGCACATGTAAATTTATATGTATGTACAAATATATAGATATGTGTATACATGTGTGTGTATGTTGGGTAAAAGCATAATACATGAAAAAATAGCACCAAGAATGTAGATAACAAATGGGAAGTACATAACTGTAAGTTTCTTATACTATAGGAATTGTTGGGATATAACATGAAAGACTGTGGTAGACTGCGGTAACTTAGGTAACTTAAAGATGTATGCTGTAGACACTACAGCAAATGCTAAAACGGTGAAGAGTTGCAACCAATAAGCCAACACATTTTAACTGAATTACAAAAAGTAATTAATTAACCAAAAGAAGGAAGAAAACAGAAAATAAAAACCCAGAACATGTGGGACAATGGAAGTAAAATGAAAACATAGGAAATAAATATATAGTAAGATGATGGGTTTAAATGTAACTATATCAGTAGTTGTATTTAATTTAAATGATAAAAATTGTCTCCATTTGATTATTTAATTTTTGCATTTTTTATCTGAGGGTTTTATTTTGAAAAGTTACTCACAATGTATTTACTAAATAGCATTCTCTCCAACCTCTGTAGATCTTACTTTATCACATATTTCCTTTTGTAAAACATGACTTAGCTCTTATTCTGGCCTTTTATTCTTTATCTAGATGTCTTTCTACTGTATTTTGCTCTATAATATATATAACTTTTACCGTTATGGAGGTATGCATGGGAGCAAAAAATGGCTTCCCTCTACCATCCTAGGTTCTTTGGCTGGTCTGAAAGTAAATTAACAAGGGAGAGATTAATAGGGAAAATATTTTAATTATGTACACATGAGAACCCCATAATATATGAAACTCAAAGAATGGTCAGATGATTGAAGCTTATATAGCATCCTGAGCTGAGAGGCATAAAATTGTGGGGTTCTTGGGGAGTGGTGGTGATACAAGTTATGGAAGGGTGAAGGGAGGAAAGGTATGGGGCACAAAGGTTGTCCTGTTATGCAGATACAAAATCTCAGCAACTTTAGGGGGAATAAATGATTGTATGGGCGTGGGGTGAACTTCTAATGTTCTCTCCTGTGATCCTTTAATCTTTCCTGGTTGAATGCCGAAGGAGGGTATTCATGATAGTTGAGCTCCTTTGGGAGGACCCTTCTTTGGACAGATGAGTGGAGCCCAGAGAAAGCCTCTGCCTGCATGACCTGTGTTTGCTGTTTCCCAAGTGCCCTCAGTTCCCTCAGTTCCAAGTAATTAGCACACCAAAGCATCATATGTTAGGGTGGCATTTTTTTTTAACTCCTTCAAATCCTGTCTTTTAATTTTCCACCTCCTTCTCCAGTTTTACACCTTTTCTCCTTTCAACCAGGCTTTTGCTCAATCCCGACTATCAAAACTTCTCTAGAAAAGCCGTTATTAAACATATTAGATATATCCAGTGGCTTTTTCCATTCCTCAGTTTACTGTATTGTATCTTCATTATATGACAGTGTCCACTGCCAGAATATTTCTTTTGAACTGTGCCCTTTCTTTGATATACATGACATGGGACACGGGACATGGGACAGCCAGGTTTCTGTCACTCACTTTTTGAGTATTCCTTTTAGCTGCTTCACCAGTCTTCTTATAAAGTACATTTTCAGCCTTCTTTCTTTGATGCTGTGCTGTCTGCTTTTTCTGAACCACTCTCTATGTGGACAGTTCTTTACCAGTAACTTATATATATTTGTTCTCTCTTTCAAGTACTAGTCTCAATATTAATCACTTCCTATTCATTTCTATGATAACCTGATCATAAATTCAGAATGTTCCAGACCTATTAAACTTGTTACCAATTCTAAATTGTGTTTTATATTAGCTGTATCATTTTCCAAACTTGACTACTAGATTTTATACTTTTCCATCATCAGATCAACTCATATCAGTTATTATTCCTGAAAGTAGTTCTTATACCTGTGCCCATCTCTCAACAATCATATTAATTATGGTAGCAAGTCCAATACATATTAGCTAAACTATTGAAATAGCATCCCAACTTATATACTTGTTTCTATTATCTCTGCCCTCTGGCATATCTAATAAGCAGAAGTCAGATTAATATTACTATGGCACAATGTTGGTTGTATGATTGCTTTCATCAATGGTGTGATCTTCTTCAGCTGATGTGATAAGTAAAGAACTCTATGACAGCTAGGACAGACCACAGGAGGAACATATTGAATGTTCAGTTGAAAAAAAATCTGGAAACTTGGACATGGAACAAGTTCTGATGTCAAAGCAGAAAAAATGAGGCAAAGTCAACAAAAATGGATGATTTGTCTAATTACTGGGGAATAGGCTGTATGTACATTGGTGAGGTCATTGTTCTTCATTGCCCTCAAAGGGCTCTGGCCACTTTTCATATTACATCAAAGAAATAGATCATTTGTTCATTGTATTTGAGCAGTCAAATACAAACTTCCCCTTTGATATAAATCTTTTTGCCAGTTCTTTATCACAATACTTCTAATACTCTTACTTGGCTCATTAGAGGGGAGATTATTTTAAGTATATTTTAGAGACTCATATATCCTGCTGATGGGCCTCTGGAATGTTAAATCTTTTATGATTAGTGAGTTTGAAGACATATCAGAAATGTTGAAAGCAGACGTCATCAAAGGCAATGTTCAATATAATTTTTGACATTATTAAAAATAGATTTTATAATGGTAACTAACAACAAAAATGATAACAATAGTTGGCTTATATTATCCCCTACTATGGTCCAGCCACTATACAAAAATTTTAATCTGCATTGTACCAAAAATCTTACAAAAGTCCATACAGTGGATGACTACTGCCATTCTATGGATAAGCAATCATTTGGACTAAAAGGTTATGTAACTTGCCAAGATCACAGAGTTAAGGTAAAACCAAAATTTAAGCTCAGAGATCAAAGAGATTAAAGGATATTTTTTGACATTTGGGGCTACTATGGAAATGCTCCAATAGGCCGTGTTGTATGTTAGAGAGGAAAACAGGTATACTGCACCTCTGTGGCTGAGTCCCAGAGTGTAGTGAGGTCCACGCAAAGCAGTGCTCCCTGTAGACCAGGCTTCTTGCACAGGACAGCCTGCCCTTCTGGACTGGCCCTGCTCATTCTTCACATAGCTCTCTCAGTTCCTACCTAGCAGTACAGCATGGAAAAGGACAGCCTGGGTCATGGGTCTCACAGGTTGTAAACATACGTGGAAAATGTGCCCCTGCCAAGAGTGATTGCCAGGCACCCTTGACTATGTGCTTTATCTCTGTTTCAGAGATGTTAAAGTGAAAAGCTCTATGGATAAGCAAAAGACAAGATATATTGCAAAAAGGCAGGTGAGTATACTAGGGGTGTGTATGTGTGTGTGTGTGTGCGTATTTCTGAAAAGAAGTGTTTCAGAGGCTATTCTCAATATCCCTGCCAAAGTAATAGACAAGAATGTCCTTTATTCAGAACAAAGAGAATCAGTGAACAAGATGATTTTTGATGTGCTTTTAAAATGTTTATTTGAATTTGATTGTCCTCTAAGTTCTTGGGGGAAAATAATATGTTCAGAACTTGAAGAGGCAATGTAGATAATCTATTTTTAGATAGTGTGAGGAAACTTCATCTAATAGCAACCTTAACAACCTTTTAAAATTCAGCACTGGAAAAATCTGGCACACTAGGCAAAAGCATCTTGCTGGTTTTATGAATTTCTAAAGGTATTTTCAACTAAATTGTCCATTCCTTGATATTTTGAGACTTGTCGAATTAACCAAATTGATTAAAACATTTGTGTAAAAGAAGCATATTTCACACAATATACTGAAAAGCATTAATGCATGTATTGTACATGTATGTACAGGCAATTTATGTAGTAAAAATTATATTTGTCACTTTAATAGTATCATTAATAAATATTATTTATTAATGAAATACAGTTATATTCATGCAAATCCATTTTTCTTCCATGTGACACCTAACTCATGACCATCTAGTAATAATATCTGTTGTCAATCAAATATGGGAATGGCTGAAAATACGTAGAAACATAGATTGTTGGTTTTAACAAAAGTTATAGAGAACTCCTGGTCAGCAAGTCCATAAATTCCATGAATGTATTGTTTTGGGCATTTTTCAAAGCTTCCAGCACAGAACTGCACACACTTAAGCTGCCCAATAATTATTTTGGGGGTTGATAAAATGAAAGATCTAAAACTATTGCTTGAATGATACTGCAACATACTTTTTAGGGTCTAAGCCAGTATGTGTAGGGAAAATCATATTGCCAGATCCAGGTGCCAACATGTGCCTTTTACTGGACATTCACAGGGCTGCGTTCTCCAGGTCCTGCAGGATGAGTTCATGAGTCACCTCCCAGGATCACACCTGGCATTCACCTCACCGTGTAACCTCTCTACTCTGCTTACCACTCACCCTCAAAGACCAGCTATTCAAAACTTGGCTTCCGGAAAGTAATATCTTTATTCATCTTTTGATTAGGCTCTGCGATATAATTTCCCTCAAATAACTGGTCCATCAAAGTATTCTGCTAAACAAAAGGCTATCTGGAGCTAGGCCACTACCTCGTAGACTTTATTAGTAATGCTATTTACACTTTAATGTTTTAGCATTGTTTTTCCTTCTTTGCAATCTTATGCCTCCCTCAGATTATTTCTCTTTCATCAGCCTCTGTTTGTGTTAACAGTGCCAAGATCTAATCTTGTCTGTTATCTAGAACAAAGCTTTGATCTCAGATCCCTTTGACATTATACTGCTTTACAGTCCTGTTCTGAGAAGACTTGGTTGTTATCCTGAAAGACACACAAACATGGAAGAATGTTAATAATGGAAATGAATCCAGCAGTTTTTCATTCTAGAAATCAGTAGAAAAAAATGTATAATTACAGAACAATGAGAATAAAGACAAAATTGGAAGAGAGAGGAAAAGAGAGATTTGGGCCATGTGGAGGAAGTTAAAGCTCCTCAGGGGTCCGTGACTTATTGGACGGTGAAATTGAATGAGAAGTAGTTGACAGCATCTCCAGAGTTTCAGATTTGAATGATGGGCTGGATGATGGTGTCGATCACAATGTTAGATTCTACAAGGGAAAGAATAAAACAAGTTAGTGAGTTCGATTTTAGTCATTTTGAGTTTTGATTCAAGTAGAGGAACTGTAGCTCAGAAGAAAGACAGAGTAGGACTGAGAAGTAAAGGCACATGTGGAACTTGAGAGACGCAGCTCTGAATCCTGGTCTGGTCTCTTCCCAGGCACACAGGGCTGCCCTTGGCAAGGTGACTGGGAGTCCAAGAAGTGTACCTAGAGTGAAAGTGGAAGCTGCCAGGTCTTCAGGGCCAGGACTGGAAAATGTCAATGTCAATTCTTTGTTCTATTGGTCCAGTAACCTAGACCCTGCCTTTCAATAGGAAAAGGGCCAAAACATCAGTGGACATAATTTAAAATTGCCCAGTAAACACGCAGTTGTTCTTTCTCGTGATCTAAAATGTTCAGGTGCTAAGCCCATAGTAGACTTTTATATTTACACTTACTTAGAATTTCTAAAATGTATCCTGTGGCCTCAGATGTGTTTATCTTCCTACAATGGCTTTTATAAAATATATTCTATAGAGTTATCCAAATATATTTCTATTGCAACAGATTCTAGAGAATATATAATAAAATATAGGAAATACAGAATATAACTATTTTACATATATATTTTTGTGTACTATAACATATTATTTCATGTCTTTCAAATGACCTCTGGTTTTAAAAAAGTCTACATTTCTAAACATGTGTTTCCATTTTAATCAATACCACTCCTACCATGCCTAATAAATCTCTAATAATGGTCCTTAAAATAACTAAGAAAGTCCTTGTGCGAAGACATAGTTTATGCGAAGTTGAGAATATCGGCGAAGTGAAAGGTCTTCTTTCTCTCTTTGACAACGAGGCACCTTTGCCATTTTGTCACTGGTGGACCACAGCTTGTTCTAGCCTCTTAGAAGAATGTTATGTAGGGTCCATTCCCATTCTTTTGTGTGAGATTTCATGCTTTAACATCATATAGGTGGAAAGTGACCATATGTTGAAGTAGTTAGAATGGGAAGAGTAATGTAATTTTAGTGCATGGTGTTTGCACTGGAGGAAGCAGTACTGAAGATCTCACCATTCTAGTTTTTTCCTCCAGCAGATTAGAGGCCAGCATCAGAGTTACCTGAGGATTTTCATCATAGAAATGAGTAACAGACACTGCCCACACGGAACCTTAATTTTGTTCTTGTCAGTAAATAGCCTGCTTATAGTGGCACTTAGATATAAAATTCCTTAAAGATAAGCAGAACAGTATTACATGAAGATTTTAACAAGTTTTGATTCTTAAAAAGCCCCACAAATAATCTAACAAGGTATTCCAAATTCCATTTTGTAAAAGTTTTATATAACATAGCACAGGCTCATAAGGGCTAATAAAACAGATGCATATTTTAAAGAATAATAAAATAACAACATGTTCCTGATCCTCAGGCTGAGAAACATCTCGTGCCTCTGCTCTACGCGTGGGTCTAAGCCTGTCCTGACTCCTGTCATCTTTCTCCCTTTCTCACCATGGTGATCTTGTTCCTGAACTGGCTTTGCTAATAAATCTCTTTATGTTATTATTCCCTTTCTCTCTTTGTGTGGAAAATTTCACCTGTTTTGATATATATTTTTTTAATTTGGAAACACTCTGTATGCCTTGTATTGTGACTTCTCTCCCAGTATTTAGTACTTGAGATTCAACCAAGCTGGTTGAGGTCATCTGTTTATTCATTTCCACTGCCTACAATATTCCATTGTATATTAATATCTCAATGTAGTTATCCATTCTTCTGTTGATGAGGAGTTGAATTGTTTGGTGCACACATGGGAGAGTTATTCTAGGTTATAAATCTAGTAGTAGACTTTCTGTGTCATAAAATATGCACATTTTAAAATACTTGACATTGTCATGGTTTATTTTATGTGGCAACTTGACTGGTCCACAGGGTGCCACAGTCAAACATAGGGTGTTTCTCAGAGGGTGTTTCTGGATGAAATTAACATTTGAATCAGTAGATAAATTTGGCACAGCAGCTAAAGTATGTGGGCTTCATCCAATCCATTGAAGGTTTGACTAGAACAAAAGCCTGGATAACAGAGAACTTTGCTTGCCTGAATACTGAGCTAAGACATCAAATTTTTCTTGCCCTCAGACTAGAACTTACACCTTTGGCTCTTTTTATTTCTCAGGACGTTGGACTCAGACTGGAAGTACACCACTAGCTTTCTCAGGTCTCCAGCTTCCTACTGTAGACCTCTGAATTTTTCAGCCTTCATGAGGTGAGCCAATCCCTGAAGAAGCCTAATACACGAGGTAGATTGCAAACTCCTTTGCAACTTTTTCCTACGCGTTCCTAGTTTGCCTTCAATTTCTTGATAACCACCAAGAAAAAGAAAAAAAAAAAAAAAACTGAGACGAATAACACATATGCCTTCCTAAGAACTCAGGATGAAATTGACCACATATTGTATCTTCCAATTGGGAAGACTTTGAGAGTAAAAATGAATGTTAAAATGACTAAGATTATGCATATTTCTGACTACGTTTATTGAAAACATATGTTTATTTTACTAGTGAAACTAGAAAATTGTTCTACTCTAAACTGTTTACAAAATGAAAATTCTTATTAAATTAAAGTAAATTAAAAGTACCAGTAAATAAAAATTACATTTACTAAAAACAGAGTATGTGAGTGCCAGTTTACCACATATTCACCACCACTTGATAATGTCAGACTATTTCCTTTCCCCTAACTGGGCAGATGTGGAATGATATATCATCATGAATTTTACTATGAATTTCAAGCTAGCTTAAGAGTTTGAGTAGCTCCTCACCGCACCACTTAGTCAAATTGTGTTTTGTTTCTGTCTTAAAACACAGGATCAACGATCACTTCTTTCAGTCTGAAGAGGCAGCACCCATCACTTATCTATGAAGAACTTCTCTCCATTTCCTTAATTTGCATTTTCCCTTTTCCTCTGTTCTCTCAGCTGCATCCCTTTCCTTCACCATGCAAACCTCTTAAGGTGTTTGATGTTACAATTTCATTTCAGCCTTTCCAATAAAACATGTACTGCTCTTTATGTGCATTCCAAATTTACATGAGTAGTGCTGACGTTTATCTATTCCCAACTTTTTTTCATTCAGCACTATTTTTTTGCTAAGATTTCTCCATGTTTCTGTGTATAGAAACAATTTCTTGATCTATAATAGACAAATGGGATTATATATATATAAATTTGAGATGGAGTCTCGCTGCATCACCCAGGATGGAGTGCAATGGCAAGATCTCAGATCACTGCAACCTCTCCCTCCTGGGTTCAAGCAATTTTCCCATCTCAGCCTCCCAAGTAGCTGGGATTACAGGTGCTTGCCACCACGCCCAGCTAATTTTTGTGTTTTTAGTAGAGATGGGGTTTCACCTTGTTTGTCAGGTTGGTCTTGAACTCCTGATTCAGGCTATTCACCCATCTCAGCCTCCCAAAGTGCTGGAATTACAGGTGTGAGCCACTGCACCCGGCCAGTACTATATTAAACGAAAAAGCTTTTGCACAGCAAAGGAAATAATTAACAGAGTGAGGAGACAATTCGAATGGGAGAAAATATTTGCAAACTATTTATCTGATAAGGTACTAATATCTAGTGTGCAAGGAACCCAAAACACTCAACGGAATATATATATATATATATATACATAATTGAAAAGGAAGCAGAGGACCTGCTGGTCACTGTGGTAATTGCTGCTTTCTGGATTCCAGCAGTTAAGAGCTGCACCTAACCTCTAATGCTTTAGTGTATCTTTATGTATATTTGAGGCCAAAACTGTGACTCCCTTTTTTACTATCAGCTGTAGCATGCAGAGGACAGTTATGACCGAATTTGTTAGTGATTCTGGTGCCTGCCTCTCCAAAGCATTCTGAATGACCTTGGTGAATAATGTGTCCTCTGGGCATTCCCAGGCAACACCAAACTTAGGTGAGTTTTCTGGTCTTATGCAATATGTCCATTCCAGAATTCCCATTTTTCTCAATTGTTAGCCTTTCTTCTAACATTTCACAAGGGAACTGGAGCATTTTCACATGAATCTATCGTGGCCATCTCTTCTAAACTCCATTTTAGCAGTAAGTTTCCCCTTTGATGTACAGTCAATTTTAAGTGTGTCATTCTCCGCGTCGACTGATGCTGGGTGTTACCTCTAGCTATGGTCCTGTCAGCTTTGGGAAGAAGTGGGCCATTCTCCAGGAGGACACCTAATGCTTTGTGGGGTAGAGGCCTCTGCAGCCATGACCTACAGCTTGAAGGCGGTCCTAGCTTTCACCAGGGAATAATGGGCTGCTTCTGCAAGCCCTGAGGGCTGCAGGAAAGAGGGTAGCTGTTTGTAAAGTCAGTGTCCTCAGGAGAATCTATCCAGGTGTTGCAAAACCCCAAGTTCAAGCTTTTGTACCCAATGTACAGCTGATGCAAACGCACTGACATATAGGTGCTCGGAAAAAAAAGTTTATTCAATTTGGCCAAAGAAAGAAGATGGTGGGAGGGGGCAAGATCTCACAAATCTGCCTTAACAGAAAGAAGCAGCACAGAGATTTTGTACAGCTAGAGAGTAAGTTGGAGGAGTTTCAGGGAACCAAGAAGAAAAGTCTGTGTTTCTTCGGTCTCAGATAGCACCTTGAGCAACCAGACTTGTGGATGTCAGTAGCTGGTCACAATTTCCTTAAATGCACTCATCCCTTCTGCAAAGATTTTTCATGACCCTGAAGTCATCTCCTATGCTTAGCAAAGAAATAGTACATCAGCAGGGAGCTCACCACCAGCAACTGGTGACCATCGGCAAGCAGTTAAAGGCTGAGGGCAAGAGCTCATGAAGAGGCTCTTATTTCTGGCACGCAGTGAAGAAGTAAAGTGAGTACCTGAGTGGGTCACAGAGCTTCACCTGTGCCTTACAGTTATCTTTTTCCTTGAATTAATAAACTTTGCTATTGAGTAAAATCTCTGAGCCCTATGGGTCTGACTCGACATTGTCACTTTCTGTGTTGTCTTCATTCTGTTGTAAGAGAAAACTTTCACTAATAGTTACATATTGCCAGGTATAAATTAGTGTCATCAGTTACTTCAAACAGAAAATAAGCTCAGTTAATTTCAAAATTAGTTCAAATATTTTTTATCCCATTTATGAAATAAAAGGACTATTTTGGAAATTCATTCAGTCAAAGGCACAATATAAGATATTTTGTGAAATTTACGTAAAATTTACCTAAAAAGTTCAAGAATAAACATCATGGTAGAACACTATTTTTGCTAAATGAAGAAAATGGTGAAGCATACTTACCTGGCAGGGGAGATACCATGATCATGAAGGTGGTTTTTCCAGGGCAAGCCTTATCCATTGCACTCTGGATGTGCTGACCCCTGCGATGTCCCCAAATGTGGGAAACTCGACTGCATGATTTGTGATAGTGAGGCACTGCAGTCACAAAAATAAATAAATAAATAAAATAATGGTGAAGTAGGTGTTGGTTGTTGCACACATATAATTTATAAGTCCAACATGCTCTGTTCTCTTAAGCCAAATGAAATAGAAGTCATAGTTGTTATGAGAGGACCTTGCACAGTTCACAGAGCAGTACAGTTTAGGGCCAAGAAAATGAGATTCAGATGGGGAAAAGAGATGTGGGAGTCACCTTGGTTAAAACTCTCATTCCCCAAAGTGCCAGTAGCTTTTATGCACAGGCTTATAGGTCCATAGGTGTAATTATCAGTGTTCCCAGAAGGGATCAATCAGCTCTAAGAGTCCGAGGGGAAGCCCAGGGACACAGCTGCCTTCATGGTTCTCCCTGTCCAGGTTCAATCTACCGCTCAGGGTGATATTCACTAGGAGTCATGTGGCCTAGCTGCGTATCTAACATACCGCTATATCAATTTACCAGGGAGCAGAGTTAGAAAGTTAACTTCAGGTCAAATCATCACATAGAAAAAGGGGTGGGACGGTTTTATGCCTGGAAACAAATGAAACATAGAATCATAAAATAGAGATAATGAATGACATATTAAGCTTTTTACACATTGATTAATAATATTTGCTATTAGTTTGTATTTAATTAATTAGATTACAAAAGTTTTAGTTCATCCATGAAATAAGCCTGTAATTTTTGCTTCTAATACTGTCTTTGACTGGTCATATTTAAGAGAGATTTTGAAATTTTAAAAATCTATTTACAGTTAGAAAAATTTAGCCATATATTGTGCTGTTTGGTTTTGTCTAAATCCTGGTCCTATTCCCATCCTTTGATTATTTTGCAGCGAACTCTACAACTCTGCGCATGTAATTCTCTTTTTCTGTAGGCATTACATTATGTGTATCTAAAAGATAGATTACTTTTGCTGAACATTACTGTTATATCATTATCATTCCTAAAAGTATAACAATAATTCCTCAGCATAACCAAATACCCAGTCAGTGCACATGTTCCCTAAATGCGGGGGGAAGTTTTTTCCTAAAACTCATCTCAAACTTACGTTAATTACCTTTCACTGGGCCCATACTTGGGTTCTTAAAGCTGAAAGAAATAGTACAACTGAATATCTGTTTAAAAATTATTTTTTTAAATTTTCTATTTTTGTTTTGGTTCAAACAAATTTTCAAACATTAACCTTGAATTTTCTATAAGACCATAATACCCAGAATGAAAAAATCTGCCACAGGTTTTAGCTTTTTGTCCTGAATGCCCTGACATTGATGAGTTTGATGGGTCTTTGTAGCTGTGCTCTTAGAACACACTGAGGAGGCACCAGGACAGCGTGAGGACTCGGCTGCCTGAACTCGGACAGGGAGTGGAGGGTGAGTCCATGTGTTTCTTGCAGCTGGGTGGGTGTGGTGAAGATCAGGGCAGGGTGAGACGGCCCTCTGTGTGAAGCCACATGGGCCAGCTGGGGACTTGGGTAAAGGAGTAGAGATTTGTACAAAGGCAATATTTTGAGTAGTATAAACAAAGTTGCTCTTGTCCAGAAAACCATAATAGGCACTAATCAGTGGGGAGAAAAGAAAGTTCTTACAAATGGCCTAGCGTGACCAGGGCTAATGTAGAAGGGAGTTGAAAGGAAGTTTTGTCCATTGCTTCACTTAAACAGAATGTGATGCTAGGGAGACATGCAGGGGCCCTTCTTGGAATATGGTATTCCTGGGTGTTCTGTTAAGATTTATAAACTGATACAGCTATCACCTGACTAGATTATATTTTTCTACACAATGGCAAAGGGGTATTTTGTTGCAGAATTAAAAGAGTTTTAAAGTCTAACTATTCAAACTAAAATTATAAGATACAAACTGTTTCAGGCCAGGCTTAGTGGCTCAAGCCTGTAATTCCAGCACTTTGGGAGGCCGAGGCGGGCGGATCACGAGGTCAGGAGATTGAGACCATACTCGCTAACTTGGTGAAACACTGTCTCTACTAAAAACATAAAAAAATTAGGTGGGCACGGTGGTGGGCTCCTGTAGTCCCTGCTACTTGGGAGGCAGAGGCAGGAGAATGGCATGAACCTGGGAGGCGGAGATTGCAGTGAGCTGAGATCACACCACTGCACTCCAGCCTGGGCAACAGAGCAAAACTCCATCTCAATGGAGCATTATCATAATTATTCAAAACATCATTCCAGTGCTTGGCTCAGATACATCCAAGAGGGTTCCTTTCGGGAATGTTATTCTCAATGGGATGGCTTCATGTAGTGGGTGAAACGGGTCCGTGATTCTGCACTAGTCCTCCTTCTCAAGCCTACCTCTGCAGATGCCTAAAGCTGCAGGACAACACACCGATGCCAGAGAACTGAGACTCTTGTAGAAATTATTATTCTGTGGCATCATGATTCAACATAGTTCCTTTGAGAATCAGATGAACATTCGTTAGAGTTCAGCTCAAGTTCAACTCCAGTGATTTATTTAGTATATGTAGATAAAAGAGCTCTCCTATTCTATTGCTTGTCAACATCCCTTTCAAGTTGAGCTCACTTCCATCAAAATCAAAATGGATAGCTCAAAATCAGTGGCTTAAATATCATTATGGATAGGAGACTCAGATGTAGAGTCAGGGTAATTTTGTGAAATGGAGCAGTATCTGCCTAGGAAATAGCAGCCATTAGAGTATGTCAGCCAATTGATATTTGAAGCCTCCTTTTTGGGTGGAAAACTCCTAAAGAAAGGATAACCTGAAGTGTCATTCCCCCCCCCCCCCCAGTTTAGCAAGTAAGGTTAATGTCAAGATTACAAAGAGGCAGGATAGATCACAGGTGAGGGACAGTGGAATTCTATTCTCCCCCTGTCCATCATGTGTGCCACATTTGCCATGGAGGTGAACCGTTTTCAGTCACACATGTCATATTTGTTCAGGTAAGTTATAGTAATGATTCTAATGAAAGTTTTATATAATACAATATATAACTTTATAGAATATGTAATTATATGTATATGTCTATAACTTATATACATATAATTATATATAATATGTGCTTATGCTTACATCATATGTAATTCTCTGTACATAGAATATATATATTCTATGTGTGTATATATATACTCCAACTGTTTATATATATATATTCTATATATATATTTGAGCTCTCAAAGAACTGCTATACACACACACACGCACACACACACACTCTTTGAGAACTCCAAGAACTGCCATATATATACTCCAACTGTATACAGCAATTCTTAGATTCTCAAAGAACTCCAAAATAGTTTACATTAAAAGTTAATGCATTCTTTCTGGCATTGAGAACTACTCATTTCCAGGGATGCTAGAGCAACCTTCACCAACCCATTTTTTACCCGTTAGCAGATGAAAGAGCTCTTTTTCACTATGCTGCTTTAAACAATTAAGCACTCCACAGTACCTCATGTATAGATTTTTAAATAAGTGTTTTTTACTTTAGCTTTAGGTTGAAATAGCATCTAGTTCTTGATTATAGCCAAGATATTATTCAAAGGTGACTCAGGGTAATAAAAAGTTGATGCTTAGCATTTGCCGATCATCAGAAGAGAGTCTTATGCTAGTCTGAGAAATCAACCATCTCTTTTCATCTACAAGGAAAAGAATCTGTAAATGAAAAGAGCAGCATGCTTGTTATTTTATGTCCACCTTTGACATAAAGAAAATAACAAAATGTTTATAGGTATTAGGATATATTTGAAAATCAGAAGTAGTCAAAAAGTTGTCACAAGGTTGGGTAGTCAAGTTCTTAGGAATCTTTGACAGACCACTGATGTCACAATGATATGTCTTGATACTGATGACTTCAAACACAAAACTATTCCACAAAAGTGGTATTAAAAAATCGTTACACCACTGTAGCATTAAAACATTGATAAAGACAGAGAATGAAGGTGGGAACTTGAGGAAGAGTTAAATACAAAATCAAAATTCAGAGGTTAGAGAAAACAAAATCATTCTCTTACTCTCATCACGTAAAATGAGGAAACAGTATATAGCCAGCATTTTGCAAAATATATTGGAAACAAAACCAATAAAAAAAAATCCATTGTTAAAAGCTTCATTGAGAAAGTGCTTTCAAATGCTCACACCTCTGATTAGTAATGGGGACCTCCAGCAGGGAGCCACTGGTGCAAACTGAGAGCGGTCAGGGCAGGAGTGCTGACCCAGCCAGACGCAGTGCAGGGGCTCTTTCCTGATATCACTGTGTGGTTCGTGATCTTGCCCTTATCGAAGCAAAACTGGCAATTTTTATTAGTCATTGTCTGAGCAGCCTCCATAGGCTATTATGTGTATGCATATGTGCTTGATATTTTACTAAAATATACATGCGACATATGCATGGTAATTCTCAGCAAAACTTTTGCCTTCTTTGAAATCAAAAGCACAACGAGATACCATCTCACACCAGTCAGAATGGCTATTACTAAAAAGTCAAAAATCAGCAGGTGCTGATAAGGCCGTGGAGAAAAGGGAATACTTACACACTGTTGGCAGGAATGTAAATCAGTTCAACCACTGTGGAAAGTAGTTTGGAGATTTTTCAAAGAACTTAGAACAGAATTACCATTCAACCCAGCAACCCCATTACTGGGTATACACCCAAAGGAAAACAGATCATTCTCCCAAAACACACCTGTGTGCATATGTTCATCATAGTAGTAAAGACATTCGCAGTAGTAAAGACACAAAATCAATCTAGATGCCCATTAACAGTGGACTGGATAAAGAAAGTGTAGTACATATACACCGTGAAATATTATGCAGCCATAAAAAAGAACAAGATCATGTCTTTGCACAACATGGATGCAGCTGGAGGGTATTATCCCAAGTGAATTTAAGCAGGACAAAAAAACCAAATACTGCATGTTCTCAAATGTAAGTGGGAGCTAAACATTGAGTACTCACAGGCATCAAGATGGGAATGATAGACACTGGGAGACACTCATATCTGGGAGGGAATGGTTGAAAAACTGCCTATCAGTTACTATCCTCACTACCTGGGTGACAGGATCATTTGTACACCAAACCTCAGTGAGATGCGATATGCCCATGTAACAAACCTGCACATGTACCCCAAACCTAAAATAAAAGTTGAAAAAAAATTGCCATCTTTGTAAAATGAGAACTAAATAATCTTTAGTTATATATATATATATATATATATAACATATATATATATATATATAACATATATATATATGAGTTTACTAGGGCTGCCCATAACAACGTTATGCCCAAACAACAGATTGTGTGGCTTTAACAAAAGAAATTGGTTTTCTCACAATTCTGGAGGCTAGAACTCTGAGATGATGATGATTATTATTCAAGCAGAGGCCTCTGTCCATTGCTTGAATATGGGAATCATCTTTCTGTATCTTCATACGATCTTCCCTCTGTCTGTGTCTATGTCTTAACCTTCTCTTGTTAAAAGTCATATTGGATTAGGGCCCCATTTTAACCCCATTTAATGACCCATTTTAACTTACCTATGTCTTTAAACATCTTATGTCCAAATACAGTTTCATTGAAACATACTAGGGTCTATGTCTTCAACATATAAACTTTGGCGAGACAACTCAGATCATAACGATAATCTGTATATAACCAATATAATAATTGAATATAACAGACATATCCATATAATCTAATTTCTATACATCAATATTTATGAATCTTGTGTTTAAGATGCAAATATGTTCATTCTGAAAATAATTTAAGATTCTTCAGTGTGTTTCATAAAGTTTATAAGAAAATAACGACACAAAAATATATTTCTAAAACAATGTCAATTGAAAAATAATAGATCTTGAAAAATAATAGATTATGTGAAAGAGAGTTTTAGTCTAAAAAATGACAAATTTAGTTATTATATCTTTGGAAAGATAGAAAGTAGATTGCATAGATTTTATAGGTCTATATCATTCACTGTGATGTAATCATGTCCAATATCTAGCATAGGTTATTAAAATATATTCACACACACAAACATTTTTCATCACTAGGGACAAACATCTATTCTCTAAAACAAAGTACATTTAACTTAAATTTTTATAATCTTGTAATCAGTACTAGACAGATACACATTTGGTAGGCATACCGAGTTTCACCAAAGGATTGAATATTATTTCTCTTAAATTAATGAACAAAATGGAAGCATGTATGCTACATACATTGTTAGACTGGTTCATTCTTAGTAAACTCTAAGACAGTAGACTTTAACATGGAGGAGAATTGCACAAGTTGTTTTTTGTAATTCTGTCCTTCACCCACAGTTATTATTGTCTATGATTCAGTTGAGGGCATTCATAACATTCTATCTTTAAGATTATGAAACAAATGGAATATAATTATTCAAAGTAATTTTGAAAGGCAAAACAATAAGATGAATCATATAATGACAATAACTGAAAAGCTTTATTCATTCTAAAAAAACTAATTCAAAAGTGTGGGATCAAAATACTTATAGGAAATATAGGTGAAAGTAATTTGAGGATACAACAACAATATTTTTCAATAGTGTGATGATCTTATGGTAATTTAGGTTATGGTATAGAATGAAAATATGTAGATAAGAGATCTCTGGTTCCTCTTAAATCTTGATCAATCAAACGACAATGGAGATTATACATTTCGTTCCAATTGTAAGATACTATGAGGAATACATAAAGACTTTTAAATGCAGTTTAAAAAGTGACAAGTGTTCTTGAAACAAACAAACAATAAGGCTTAAGATTACTCACCCTTGCGATGTGCACATACAAGTGCTACAGCTGTTTAATTAGATTTATTTTCTGTCAAAATAAGAAGCTTAGAGTGACATAGTGGATAAAAATGAAATTGATATTTGTGTTGGCTCAATAAAAAGATTTTCTGAATCAAGTGTCTGATAATGACACATGACTGTGTCTGCAAGCATTGAAAGAGATCTTTACAATATTGTACAAGGAATTTGAAAATGGATTGCATTTAAGTTCCCTTCTAAATGTAGAATGTTAAATCATGATATAGGTCAGAGAAGAGTTTTGATTAATATTTATAGTTGCTTTCTTTAGAGGACTTAATGCATAAACTAAACTCAACTTGAAGCACTGAACATGCAGGGTGACAATCATCTTAAGTCATTTCCATGACATATATTTAAAGTTTCTCAAATTATAAACATGTTGCACTTGATATATAAGAACTTGATATATATAAGAAATTTTAAACTTAAAAAAAATCTTTGAATAATGCTAGATTCACTGAAGAATTGCAAAGATAGTATGAAGAGTTCCCAGGGACCTTCCCTCAGTTTCCCCTAATGTTAACATTTTACACAACCGTAATCCAAAATTGCTAAATTAATGCAAAATTTAAAAATTATCATTGGCATAATACTAATACCTAAACAGCATCTTTAGATTTTATCAGCTTCTCAATTAATATCCTTTTATTTCTCCAGGACTTAAGAGATTGCATTGAATTCAGTCATCGTGTCTCCTTAGTTTCCAGACTGTGAAAATTTCTCAATCTTCCTGTTTACATAACCTTGAGAATTTTGAAGAGTACGGTTCAGGCATTTTGTAGAATGTCCCTCAGTTTGAGTCTCTGAAGTTTTATCATGGCTAGATTGAAGCTATAGGTTGTTTTTAAGAGTATCATAGAGATGAAGTGTCCCTATCACATAAAATGTGAGAATATGTGACACCAATACAGCATGACTTATCACACAGCATTCACCTTGGTCACTTGATTAAGGTGTTGTCTGGCATAAAGTTAGTATTCTAACTTTCCAGACCCTGTCCTTGAAAAGAGAATCACTAAGTCAAACTCATACTCCAGGAAAGAGGAATTAAACTACACCTTATGGTGTTTGGAAGGAAGTTATTTTCATATGTTATTTGAATTTTCCTGTAAAGAATAGTGTCTTTTGTCAATATCTTCATTTAATTATTTACTTACAGTGATATGAACTTGTGGATATTTATTTCATTCTTTGAGATCTCTACAACAATCCCATTATTATTATTATTCAAATTCAAATTCTAGATTTGTACATTGAGAGATTTTTTAGGTTATCCTCCGTGTCCTTTAGATACACCTCTATCTTTTTTCTTTCTTTCTTCAGTGGCAACAAAGCACATCTTACTTTCTGACATAAAAAGATACTACAAGCTCATTGTTTATTTATCATCCCAACCCTAAAATCAGCTCTTCTTCCAAAATTCCTGTTTCTTTTCATTGGAGGGTAGCATTTAGAAACCAAAATCCAGGCACTGGGTGTGTTCATTGCTGCTGGGTGCTCACTGCTTCTAGGCACTCTTGGCAAACAGAGCTAACAGATATAGGTATGTGTAGTAACCCAGGTATACATTCATATTTGTATTTATTTATGTATTCTCTAAATACACATTAAGATAAATGAGCTTACACTGAACTTCCAAAGTTAATTCAGCACCGTAGGATTGATTTTATTTGTCCATGATGTTTATGAGTAACTTCTTTTTCTGAAAGTGAGAATCCTAGCCCCTGTTATTTAAAATTTATTTCCTTATTTCTTCACCTGTAGTATATGTGTAAAATAGTTTCAGAATTGACAATATATACCCCTGTAAGAAGAAAGTTTGCCAACTAGGGTACAATGTTTTGTATAGTTTCTTTTATTTTTAAGCTTCCTGGTGTTCACTTAAGATACTGTTTTCCAAAGGAACTTAGGTCACTTCCCTTCTCTACTCCCCTTTAAGTGACAAATTTAATGCATTCAGGCTAATTTCTTGCAGAGTACATTTTATTCTTGGATCCACTGACATCCTGCTTTTTAAAAATTTGTACACAGTAAAATTTACTCTTTGTAATTTACATTTCTATGGATTTTGACAAACAAATATAGTTTTTATCAAACACCATTATATCATACAGAACAGTGTTTTTACTATAAACATTTTCTTTAGAATTAATCCCTTTATTCTCGCTAACCAGTGAACTATATTCTGCCTCTATCATTTTGACTTTTTTCTTATTGTCACACAAATGAAATCATGCCATATGTAGCCTTCTGGGTTTAGATTCTTTCACCTAATAAAATGCATTTAAAATTCATTCAAATTGTTGTGTAAATTTTTAGTATTTTTCTTTTTGAATACTAAGTATTCCATTGTATGGGTATATGACAGGCTGTTAATTCATTCTGTCTTGAACTTCCCAGCTTCTAGAACTGTGATAAATAAATTTATGTTCTTTAAAAATCAGCCAGTTTCTGGAACTGTTGTTATAGCAGCCCAAGTGAACTAAGACAAGTGGTAGACTTACAATGGCTGAGTTTTATGGTATATGAATTATATCTCAATAAAGCTGTTAAACATAAAAAGAAAAACAAAGCTAAAAGCTATTTTCTTAAAAATTAACTAAACCAATAATTTTAGTGAGGCAGAACACGATAAAGAAAAAGAGAAAACACAAATTACCAATATCAGGATTGAAAAAGAAAATATAACTACATATCCTACAGTTATTAAAAAAGTAAGAAGGATATCTTATTTTTTAGTAATTATGAACCAAGTTGCTACAAATATTCATACAGGCTTATATACATATACATATACAATATATATATACATATACATATATGTATATGTATACATATACACATATACAATAGTACCTACTATTCAGGTTCAATGAATAGGTTACTATTTTTTCATGTGACATTTTCAGAACTCAAATCGTTTCATTCAGTGTAAATTTCACTATAAATCCTAATCCATAATGCCAATAGGATCAAGTAAAAAATTGGGTGGTCTTTTTCTGTCTAAATCACATTTTATGTTAACAATATTTACATGTAAATTTTGCTAAAATAAATGTCCTCATTTTTTGTTGTTGCATTTGTGTGGTTGCAGCTATACATATTTTATAAGAATAAATAGAGATAAGAAGGGGCTAGGAAGATTAATTGATTGAGATAGTAATAAGGCTATTTTATGTTTGGTGGAAGAAAATCAAATTAAATTAAAATTTGAAAATAATCCTGAAATGCTCCATGAGAATAATGGACTGGAATGGAAAAGAAGTGTTGGTAACTAATGATGTATTTTTGGATAGATAAGATCAAGAAGCATTGTTGAGGAATCTGAACCCAGATTTGAGATTTCACCTATGAAGAAACTGTTTTAGAATACCTGTAAATTCTTGCACTAATATATTTGGATTCTAGGATCACACTTCTTTCTTATAAATCAATTTCTCTCACAATTATTTATACCGTTATGGAGGAAGTGATTTCTGACACAATTTGTTCCACACCTAAATAGAATTACATTCTACATACACTAGAAATCAATCTATGATGATATAGTAATAATGTATTAGAAAGTGCTAAATATTTATCTGTGGTACAAGTTTAGATTATCTTTAGCATTATAGCAATGACAATAGGGTTATCAAAATTCCCATCCTACAGTTCCCAAAACAATTTATTTAAAATCCTTGAGCATTAGGAAAACAATACATTTTATTTTTCCCACTCTGTCCTCGAAGATCTTGTTACTCATCCACAATAAACGTAAGGAAATGTAAAAGCAAAGCAAAATAAAACAAAACAACAAAAACTAGAAGAACCGGTGGACCGAGAAACTCTGAGGGGAGGCTGCCCGAATTTCATTAGCCACTTTGAAACTGCTGAGGAACGAATGAGTCATCATAACAGCCCAGTCAAGGTGCTGCCGCATCAGCAGACACGACATCAGCTGGACAAAAAGAATTGCGACATTAAAATTATAACACAGGCAGGCGATTCTTAATTTCCTTTTTCTAAAAAGAAATGGTTTTTTAGCTAATACTTACACTACTCACATATTGTTGTTTAAATACTATAGATTCTGCTCCTGGCCCGGGGGCTAGTAATCCCTCAGCTTACTATTTCTAATTAATACCACACTCTGATTGCTGACAACAGGTTACCCAGTCTGGGTCATAACCATAAAGCCATCCCATGAACCATCAGGAAGGAGTCATATTTTGGCTTCTTTTGCTTATTTTCTGGTTAGTGAAATATCTTGTATTATATAACTTACGTGGTACGTAAGTGTGCTTGTGTGTGTATGTGTGTGTGTATCTACAGTTAGCCATTTATCCTAAATTTAGGCACATTAGAGATGCCATCTAGGAGTAATGGTGATTATTTTTATTTAATTCTGCCTCAGAGCCCCAGCATGCTGAGTGAACACAGTAGTCACAGACCTCACCCACCCATAGTCAGTCTACCTCGAAGATCACTTCTGAGTATCTTCTAGAGCAGATTTTTAACTGGCAGATCCAAGGAGCATAATAGCTACATTAAAAGAAAGAAGACTCTGGTGTGCCTTCCATAATTGTATATATAAAATGCCTGCTCCCATTATTTTCCTTGTCATCCACCTTGTTCACTCTGCAATTCTAAGTTCCATTGCTCCCATGGTGAAGTGGTGTTCCAGTGCATTCATTAGGATGTTGCTCACCATTTAACCAACAAAGCCCAAAACACAGTGGCTTAGTACAATGGAAGTTTATTTCTTTCTTATGAAAAGTATAAAACCGTCATTTCAAAGTAGTGTAAAGTTCTCCGTTAAAGGATATCCATAACATCTGGTGGCTCCACTACTTTCCACATAAGGTTTGTGAGGTTGTGAGTGGTCCTGCATCAGCATGCAGAAGGAGAAAGAGCTGAGATGGGAGGAGATGAGCCAGTTGACTTCAAAGGCAGCACCTATCGTCCCACTTGAATTCCATTGGTCAGAACTCACCGCAGGTCTGAAAATTGCAGTCCCTATAGGTATTCAGGTATGAATTGAAATGGGATGGGCATTTTCCCACAATGGAATTTTCATAGCAAATATTTTTCCACATTTTTATAAAGTTGACCAGCACCTGTGTTATTAGCCATAACAAATGGCCATCAATTTTCCCAGTTTGATAATCAGCACACCTAGACTCTGTAGAAAGATCTCTTTGCTCCTAAGTGACTGCAAATGATTAAACTCACTTTGAATTGCACCAGCGGGAGATGGTTAGCCCTGAATGTGTCAAAGTAGACACTCTCCATATACCCCAGGTTTTATTTTCTGCCTGAAGTTAGCATACTGGTTTCCTTAGGAAAGCCTTTTAACTATGAATACATGAGATCCTATAGAGTTTAGCATACAGAGTAGAAATACTATCCTGACTCCATAATCACTGCACCGAAAAAAAAAATTAAATGCTCATCTGTTCCTCCTTTATCTGCAGTTATATCCCTGATAAGATGAAGTTTAAAAAAATCACCCTTGAAATGACCCGAGAGAAGATAAAAACAACATACGAAGTAAGATCTAGACCTAGGACTGGACTGGGAACTTTGAGGTTTTCAATAAAGAGGGCTCAGTAGGTTACAGAATTGGAGTTGACATTTTCTGAGATAGTTGCAAATAAACCTAATCAAGTGAGAACCGCAAAGGCAGTAATGCACAAGAAAAGAGGTAAAACTTGAAGTAATATATACTGGTGCCTATGGATGTCTCCACAGACTCATCTCTAGAGACGTATATCCTATGTTTGATATATGAAGCTAAGTTTAGCCAAATTAGGTGCATAATAACCTACACTAACTAAACTAGAATTCATCCTAATCACCCTTTTCCAAGAGATTACACCTTGAATGATGCTGGAAGCAGTAGAGAAGGATGTAAACAGAATTGTCAGTATCATTATGTGCCCTGGGTACCCCGGGTAAAGCACGTTCACTGAGTAGGCCATATCCCCATGTCAGTCTTGGCGCTGAGGTGGCAAAGTGTCCTCAGATCACAATCTTGTCAGAGCCTCTCAGATCCTTCTAGCAGACGTGTGAATGGGAGGCAGAGCCTCTAAGAGAACTGAGACCCACCCAGGGACTGGAAAACCTCGCATCCTTTATTCTAACCAGCCAGAAAAGCCCCTGACCCCCTGTCTTTGTATGTGTGAAAAAATATTTTGGTACAATACACATAAAACATTGAAACCGTTCCTGAACGCACTGTACCGATGTTCTTGTTTCTCACCCTGTGCTTTGGGGACAAGTGAGAGGAAGAGTCGGTAGGGTTACAAAGAAGCCTCTTCCCTTCCTGCTACCATGCCTGGATACACAAATCTCCCCAGTTTCCAAACCAGTCCCCAAATAATTTAGATTTTAAATCAAAATATTAAGTCGGCTCTGTAGCTGTCTGACCTAGGTAAAATTTATGCACGGTGACTGAAGGACTCCTCTATCATTCCCTGAGCCTCCACCCTGACAGCGCCTTTTGTGACAATGGCACACCTCTGCCTCAAGTTTTCAGGCGAGTCATGTGTGATCTTTATCTGAGCCAGAAGACCTAGTACCTGGGCCGACTCTGGGATGGTTGCAGAGACGCACACCCAGTGCAGGGCTCCCGAGTCTCAGGCCTGATTCAGACTTTCTTCTCTTATCCTGGCCCCAACCCAGTAGGAGTCCACTTGCCCTGGACTGCTTGTGCTGCAGGGATCATTTTGAGCTTCATTTCTACAAACTGACTTCCTCACATGAGGATGCGAAGCTTCCTTCCTTTTGCCTCCCTTCCTTCCCTCAGTCTAAGCCTGGAATCCCTACCTTGAATCCCAGCGACACCCTCAGCTTCTTGAAGGAGAGATGTTACTGAAGGAGATTTCCTTCCTGGATCATGAAAAGCTGTCCTTTGGACCCTCCTCTGTGGGTGCAGGGACTCTGGCTGTCTCTTACCCTGCTCAGTGTCCTGTGTTCTGCTTGCTTGACTGAACACCCCTCGCTCTCTGAACCTGATCTAGTCCCTTTTCCTGCACACTATCTCTTGTTGGAAATAACAAGAAAATACTAATTATAAGACAAATTCAAGGTATAATTATTAAACAGTTGGATGAATATAAATTAATTGTGAAATTTCATCCGTTTAAAAAAAACATAAAAACACAGAAAACTGAGACCATGTTTCTAGAAGTAAAAAGCTCTCAGAGTAGAAATGAATAAAGAAATGAGATTTTTCTTATCATTTTTTTCCTATCACCTGGAATAAGCCCTAACAAGAGCTACCTGGCTTTCTCCAAAATACACTCTGCTGTCCTTAGTGCATTTCATAGCCATGTTCCTTGACCAGCAGTCCGAATTCTCTGTCTGGCAGTAATCTTGGCATCCTGCTAGTGGAGGCAGGTGCAATTTAGAACATTGTCATCATGATAAATACTAAATGTACTACTTAAGCAGAATATTTTTTAGAATTCTTTGTTTTTATGACCTTTCAGTTACAGCAAGAGGCAAATTATGGCCGAGTGTGGTGGTGCATGCCTGTAGTACCAGCTACTCCAGAGGCTGAGGCAGGAGGATTGCTTGAGCTGGGGAGGTCGAGGTTGAAGTAAACCATGATCACACCACTGCACTCAACCTGGGTGGCAAGTCTGGAGACCTTGTCTAGGAAACAAAAAAAAAGGAGTCAAATTAGATGAAATGTCTGATGTATTTAATACACCCTAGAGTATTTTTGTAGGTCCTTACTTTTGTAGGTCCTTTAACTGCCACTGCGAATTATTCTAAGTTGCACATCTTTTTTCCTATAGAATAGATGGAATTAGTGCCTGCAAAAGAATGATGTGGAGATGACATTTTGGTCTTTCCTAACAAATAATTGTCCAACTGGAACTTAGACTTTGACCAACCAAATAATAAAAGGGACAATTGCCTAATTCACCTGCATAGCTATTATGGAATTGTTGTGGAACAGACATTGCCTGTATGTGTGAAGCCTCCTGCTCACTAGTTGAAGTACTTCCATAAAAGTGATATGCAGCTGGGTGTGGTGGCTTACGCCTGTAATCCCAGCACTTTGGGAGGCTGAGGCAGGCACATCATGAGTTCAGGAAATCAAGACCATCCTGGCCAACATGATGAAATCCCATCTCTACTAAAAATACAAAAATTAGCCAGGTGTGGTGGCGCATGCCTGTAGTCCTAGCTACTCAGGAGGCTGAGGCAGGAGAAGCACTTGAACCCAGGAGGCAGAGGCTGCAGTGAGCTGAGATCTCGCCACTGCACTCCAGCCTAGGTGACAGAGCGAGACTCTGTCTCAAAAAAAGAAAAAAAAAAATCGATATGCTCAGGAAATCTGACAAAGACCAACACTCTTTGAACAGTCCCTGCTTCTGGATTTCCATCAGCCTGCTGCCATCACTGCTTCCTGTTCTCATAACTGGAATTGAGCACGGGGAATGCTAACACCGCTTGCAGGAAAAACTGTGTCCTTTTTCCCTCAGCTTCTGCACTGACAAGTTGGTTCACATTAGATAAGGAACTGGAACTTCTCAGTGCTTTGTATCTTTATTTGTCAGATGAAAGTATTCATCTTTGCCATGTGCATTACAAGGTATGACATAGAAATGAAAATTTAATATTGGCACTTTAAGATTTTCCCCATGGGACTAAAGTCTCTGCTAGCAATTCTTTGTCACCTTTTCTTACATCTAAAACTGAATATTAAGTACTTCAAAAATGGCTATAAAATTGTTAGAACTCCTTAAATAATGCAATATATATGTACTACTACATCTTTATAATCCATTTCATGAATAGAATTATTAAATATTCCCAGCACTCTAATAGTCAGATCACAGAAAATATTCAATTTGAGTTTGATGTGTCGTTGCTACTCCCCTGATATGTGTGTGCTCTGGATTTTTAAGTTCATTCTCTTTTTCTTTTTTTGAGACAGAGTCTTGCTCTGTCACCCAGGCCGGAGCGGAAGGGTGTAATCTCGGCTCACTGCAACCTCTGCCTGCCAGGTTCAAGTGATACACCTGCCTCAGCCTCCTGAGTAGCTGGGATTACAGGCACCCACCACCATGCCCGGCTAACTTTTTGTATTTTTAGGAGAGACGGGATTTCACTATGTTGGCCAGGCTGGTCTCGAATTCCTGACCTCGTGATCCACCCTCCTCCGCCTCCCAAAGTGCTGGGATTACAGGCATGAGCCACTGCGCCCGGACTTAAATTCATTTTCATGTTTGTCAAAGTAATCAGTGTTCAGGGTCAGACTATGTGAAAGCACATACAAGCACACAGAGTACATGGAGCGTGCTTTGACTCCAGGCCCACAGGTTTAGCTTTACCTTCGTTCTCATTCACCGAGCCTGCTTCACTCCAGAATTAGGTCAGTGCATTGCTCTTCCAATGAGTTGCTGGACTATGAACAACGTTTTGTGAACTCTAAACAGCCTCCAAGGCTGGCTCATTTCACTGTGAACCAGGGAACACTGAAACGAACACGAAAGTGTTTAGTGAACACTGAAACAAACATGAAACACAAGTGAACACAAAAGAAAGTGAACACTGGCACAATGTTCACTTTCTTTCAGCCAAAATAGGACTCTTGTCTTTCCCGTCTCAAGGAACAGAAGCTTCTCTTCACAGCTTTTGCAGTCTGAATAAAAGCCTTGGTTCCCCACTTGAAACTCAAAATCAGCCAATTTCTGAACATGGTAATTGAATTAGTCAAGGATTAGCTTCTAGAGAAACAGAACGAATATAATAATAATTATGTATGTAATTGATTCACATAACTAACTATATACATATGTATAGCATATATTCTATAAAATAAAAACATGGAGTATAAATATTATTTTAAGGAAATGGCTCATGCATTGACTTGTGCAATTTTGTGGCCTGGCAAGTAAACAAACATATTTATAATTTAATTGTGCTAATTGCTACGGGGAAAAATAACAGACTGTTAGGAGAAAGAATAGCAATGTTAGAGGAAAAAAGGTGAATGAGCTTTTTCCTTTGTAGACTAAAATACCTCTTTCAAAAAGCTTCCTGAGTTACAAATGAGAACAATTCAACTGTGCAGACAATGGAGGAAAAAAAAAAATACTTCCAGGGATACTTTTGTACCTGAAAATCCTAAGATGATGAAGATCTTGCAGTGTTCAAGGAATGAAAAGAAGGTAATGAGTTCCGATGAAAGGAGAGGGAATCCACTGCCTGGTGAATACACAGGATATGGTGACATGAGGGGTGAAATATAGGAAAGGAATGGCAAGATGCATCTGGAATTAGCAATGGATGGATGTCAGCCTTGTCTGCTGAAATTAGGAAAAAAAGAGGTTTGTAAGGCTTTGGCAGGACAGGATTGGAATACCGGGTCTCATCTTCCTTTAGCTGCTAAATATTCAAGTACAATGATCAGGGAGGCAATTAGACACAGGGCTTTGGATCTCAGAAGAGAAGTCTACACTGGAGACACTCAGGGAGCAGGATAGATACCACGATGACAGGAGGAACTCAGTCCCTCAACTGGAGACAGTATGAGCACGGGCTCCCTCCGCGGGGCCTATCAGTACTATGGGGAACTTGCAGCTACTATCAATCACTTCTCATTAAAGACTTTGAAACATAATTTTAACACCCTAAAATCATTCCAGTTATAGATCTATTGATTTCATTTTGAAAATGAGACGATTTGAAGTCAGCAAGATCTGGGGTCATATAAATACATTTGGGAAAATTAAATCAAGTCATGAATACACTGTATTTATATTTAGAAACCAATAATACTTAAAACTTGAGTGAATTATGGAGTGCTATGTGCCGAAAGAGCTGCTAGATCTCCATTTCACTGAGCCCCAGAGTTTTCTTAAAAATACATCAAAATTATCATTTACAAAATAACTTTTTAAGAACACTTTGTAACATTTGTGGATTTTTTAAAACTTTTAAATTGAAGTTTAATGTAAATACAGAAAAGTCATATATCATTATATATCTCAACATACCAGTAGTATTCTTGATGAATTTTTTCAAACTGAATTTATATAACCAGCAGCAAGTCAAGAAACAAGACATCACTAACAACCTGGAAGCTTCCTTTTTTATGCCCCCAGTCACCACAGCTCACCAAGAGCACCCATTAACCTGCTATCTGAGAACAGAGACTAGTTTTGCCTCAAACATTTGTTTTTGGTGTGTATAAAAACAGACTTATTTTAGTAAACATAAACATTCACAGTTAGACACTAAGAAAATTATTAATAGCTCTAGCAAGTAGAATAAATATTACTCTTCCAACCCTATTGGGTTATAATTTTCATCTATGGGAAGCTTGCTAGACTAAGACTAAAAAAAAACACAAAAATGTTAATAATTGATTAAAAAACAAAAACAAAAATCTTGTTCCTGTGACAAGAATTACAAGTCACATGAATTACAGTGGTGAATATTAACTCTAAGAACTACTGATATGAAATTTTTTGGAAATTATTACATTATTTATTTTTATCTTTCTAATTGTTTTTAAATGAAAAAGTATAGTAGTCTTTTTTTCAATAATGGAATATACATTATGAAATTCTCTCTGGGATATATAAAATTCACATGAAGCTGGCATTCCTGAAAGAGCTAAAAAGAGAACTACCATTCAATCTAGCTATCACATTACTGGACATATGCCCAGAAGAATATAAATCATTCTACTATAAAGATACATAGGTGCAAATGTTTACTGCAGCACTATTCACAAAAGCGAAGATGTGGAATCAATCTAAATGCCCACCAACAACAGACTAGATAAAGAAAATGTGGTGCATGGAGTACTATGCAGCCATATAAAAAGGAGAGCATGTCTTTTGCAGGAACATGGATGGAGCTGGAGGCTATTAGCAAGCCAACACAGGAACAGAAGACCAAATACCATATATTCTTACTTACAAGTGGGAGCTAAATAACAAGAACTTATAAACACAAAGAAGAAAACGAGAGACACTGGGGTCTACTGTGGAGGGTGGGAGGAGGGAGAGGAGCAGGAAAGATAACCATTGGGTACTGGACTTAATACCTGGGTGATGAAATAATCTGTACAACCAACCCCTATGACACGTTTACTTACATGACAAATCTGTACATGTACTCCTGAAACTAAAATAAAAGTTAAAAAAAAATGAAAGAAACAAAAAGTAAAATGTATTTTTACTTTTTTGTTTTTTTTTTTTTGAGAGAGAGTCTTGCTCTGTCATCCAGCCTGGAGTGCAGTGTTGTGCTCATAGCTCACTGCAGCCTCAAACTCTGGGGCTCAAACAGTCCTCCCATCTCAGCCTTCCCAGTACTGGGACTATAGGTGCCCCACCTGTAGTAGAAACAGGATCTCAGTATGTTGCCTAAGCTGGTCTCAAACTCCTAGGCTCAAGCAATCCTCAGACCTTGGCCTCCCAAAGTGGTGGGATTGCAAGTGTGATCTACAGCCCGGGGCCCATTTTTACTTTTATAAAGATGTTACGAGAATGCCTTGGCTCTGCTTGGCTTTATCTACTTTGAAACAAATTCAATTCTAGTGCAAATATTTGTCTCAGGTTTCTGGAATAGTCGTCACCTTCCCTGCTCCTATAATTGTGTGAGCTTAGGCATGTTATTTCATCTCTCTAAGCCCTATTTCTTCCTCTATAAAAGGAGTGATAGCACTTGTCTTCAAAAGGCTTTGATAACACTGAAAAATATATTACACTGTGCAGTGCAATATAGAAGCTTAAAAATGATTTTACTAAAAATATACTTTTTATATTTATATAATGTGGTATATATTTTTTACTTAGAGCTAGGATCTAATCAGAGCCAAACTGGGCATGGTTATATAATGTACACCAGTGGCAATTGTCTAGTTCATAAATTACCAGAAACATTGTGCCTTTTTTTCTACCCTTATATTTTATACACATATATGTACATAAACGTAAGAGTGTGTTTGTGTGTGTGTGTGTATGTGTATACGTGTGTGTACCAAAAAACAACCTCAAGAAAGAAATTAACTTCACAAAGACCAAATGTTGGATTTAGCTATTCAAGTGGCTGTTGGAATTCAATCCATTATTATAATTATAGGTATGCTTACTTAGTGAACTTAGACAATGAGATGTTTTTATTGTGATGTAAAGACACAAGGGCTACTTAACGATGGATGGAATGGAAGGATTCTAAAGCACTCTTAGTGAAAACTATGCCTGTCTTCAGGGAGTCACAGGCAGTAGCCTTTAGTCTTAATCAGGTTCCCCTTGCTTTACTAGCCATGAAACAGTTTATTCCTTAGAAAACATGGAAATCAGATTTTTTCAAATTCCCCTTCCCGGTTCTTGGATTTCCTTTACCATACTATTTCCCAGACTTTGAAGGTTACAAGATTTTTTTTTTTTAACAAGAATCTCCTTCCTGAAGGACCCCATTTTTCATTGACTTGCTTCTGACCCAGAAATCCTTGAGGTTAATTCTAGTCATTCTCCATCACTCTTATATAACCTCTGGTAAGTCTTTTAGGATTTCGTAACATCTTTCAGCTTAATGGTCATCTGTATGAAAGAGAAAATAAAATTCCCTAGGCTTTGGTGAGAATTAAAGTGAGTTAATACAAAAGGCATCTTGCCGTGTTTCTCTGCACAGGAAGAAACTGGTTTAGATTAATTTTCTACTATTCATGTTTCTTACTCTCTTCTCAAATGAAAACAAGTATCAGTCTAGAAACTTCTTCCACTGTACCTCTTAATTTATGTTATTTGTATATACAATTTTAAAATGTGGTTTGGGTAAGAGATTAATGGGTGATGTACAAGCAATTTCAGGGATTAGAAGCTTGGCTGTGTCTTTTATGCTTCAGGGGCAGTTCATCATGAAGTCAATAAAGCATGACCTTCATCAGCCTTTCCCTGTGGGCCCGTCAGAGGCATTTGAACCAAAGCAACTCCATCTTAGATAGAGGCTGGGTAAAATAAGCCTGAAGTCTACTGGGCTGCATTCCCAGATGGTTAGGCATTCTTAGTGATAGGATGAGATAGGAGGTTGACACAAGACACAGGTCATAAAGACCCTGCTGATAAAACAGGTAGCAGTAAAGAAGCCAGCAAAAATCCACTAAAACCAAGATGACTACCAGAGTGACCTCTGGTCGTCCTCGCTGCTACACTCCCACCAGTGCCATCAGTTTCCAAATGCCATGGCAACGTTCAGAAGTTACCTTATGTGGTCTAAAATGGGGAGGTATAAATAACCCACCTCTTATTTAGCATATGATCAAGAAGTAACCATAGAAATGGGCAACCAGCAGCAGCCTTCTGGGCTGCTCTGCCTATGGAGTAGCCATTCTTTTATTCATTTACTTTCTTAACAAACTTGCTTTCACTTTACTCCATGGACTCGCCCTGAATTCTTTCTTGTGCGAGATCCAAGAACCCTGTCTTGGGGTCTGGATCCGGACTCCTTTCTGGTAACAGGCAGGGGCCCCTTTCCCATCTCTGCACACAATTTCTTGTTCCTAGTTCATCTTCTTCTTAAGAGGACCTCCAAAATAGCAGACTTTGCGGGCCCCGCTAGAACTAGGCTCCCCTGTGACTGGCTTGCTTGCCAAGACGCCCTTCATTGCTCTGATTAGGGTGCCCACTTCTTCCCTGCTCCAGCCCTGTGGTCTGACTGGACCATGAATCAGACCCAGACTGGGGCTGACTTTTCTGCCCCACCCCAAAATACACACATAAAAACACTTCTTAAAATGTACCTAGAATATACAAGTCCCTCCCTGCCTGACTGTGGTCCCGGTGAGGAAAGGGACAGGTCTGGTGGAGCAGTGAAGGCACGATGGAGCCATTGGGTCTCATAAAAGCAAAACTTCAACCGAATTAAATTTAAAGGAGTGTAATTGAGCAATGAACGATTTTTGAATGAGGCAGCCCCCAGAATCACAGCAGATTCACAGAGACTCCAGGGGTGACTTGTGATCAGAACAAATTTCTAGACAAAAAGTTAAAGTGGCATACAGGAGTGGGAATTGAGGTATAGAAACAATGAGATTGTTACAGCTCTGCTCTTCAGATTGGTCTTATTTGAAGGCAGTTTGAACATTCAGCAGTCTATGAGTGGTTGAAGTATGGCCGCTGGGATTGGCCAACACTTAGCCATTGTTACAGGTGCATATTCTACTAAGTTAGGTTTTCAACTTTGTCTCACTATTAAGCTAGGTTACAGTTCATCCACAAGTACTCAAATATAGAAGTATGGAGTGCTTCTCAGGCCATATTTACTATGCTTTAACAGATCCTAATGACTGGTTCCATTCAAACTCTAACATTCGTCATCCCCAAGACCAGCTCCTCTCTGTCCTTTCCATAAATGTTATTGTCCAAGTTCCAATGCCCAGCGGCACCATTCATCATCATAACAAGGATTGGAATCAGAATCATATGACTGATAGGAAGCCATCAGCAGAAACCCTGTGATATTCAACTGCTATTTCTTCTGAATTTCAGATATTGATGTGTATAGCAGCATTGATTTTCCTCTGGCTGAGTGAGGCCAAATTGCCCACATTCCTATCTCTACATTTTCCCATTAATAAACCTGCAGAACATTTAAAGTTCATTCAAATATTCTAAGTGACCATATGGATACAGAGAGTCATTCCTTTTCCATGTTTCACTGGTTTAATATTCACAACTGGAGGGAATGAAATCATAGCACATTAATAGAAAACATAAAAACAGCTATGTACAGTGTTATTCAGAAGATCTTAGTGAGTAGTCAAATCGACACCGAGAGCTATCTGCAAAACCGCCTCCACCTGCGGAGTCTGGCTCCTGGCTGGAAACCTATGCATGGTGTCTGGGCCTGACCTTGGTCAAACGAAGCCTCACCTGCCGGCCTCACCTAACGGCCTCATCTGCATAGCCTCACCTGCGTTGCCTCAACTTGCCGGCCTCGCCTGAGAAACCTGGGCACCTGGTTTGATGCAGGTCGGCATCACTGTCTAAAGAAGCTGCAGTCAAAGCCTCTGGACCAGGCTGGCTGTGCTCTTTGCACATTTACATTCCCAGCCCTTCATTTCTAAGTCTGTTTAGCTGAGGTTCTGAGCAAAAGTCTTCTTCAAGTTCCTCTGCTGAGACCTCCTTTTGCCACAAGAAAGGAGAAAAATTGGAGACACATTTCCCACTCTGAGCCCTCACCCAGCACTTTCCATTCTTAACCCTCTTCCCTCACCCTTCTCCTTTATTCCAGGGCCCAGGAAACTGCAAGAACCTTTTGTTTGGGGTTCCCTCGATGGTGAGAAGACCCCCACATCTGCACATATCTGCCTGACCCTGGACTAGGGCTCCACTCCATTGGAAGCAGGAAGCAAGGGAGTCACTGCTTCCTCTGCTTGGGCTCTGGCTTCCTGGGCCTAGTGAGGGAGAAAAGGCCTGCCTATGTTTGTCCTGTTACTGTAACTGACCACCTGCCCCTGTGGGCTCAGCCCTCTCCAGCTCAGGGAATCCTAACACCACCAAGCTGTCCTTTCTCTTCTGATAACTTGGCTATTCCAAAGATATCGTTTATCAAAATTATGGACTTGCCCAGGTGTGAATTAGTAGGACAGCAACAGTCTGGGTTTACTTCTAATCTATTTGTTTTACAAAATTCATTGTCTTTTTTCAAGTTCAAAGTACCCTAAATTATTTTTTCCCGGTAAATATAATCTCTTGAACATCTAAATTTCCTGCCTGTCAGGAAGGAAACCTAAGTGAAGTCATTAAATGGAAATAAGAAAACAAAAAAGAGAGTTTCAGGGAATATAAATAAATTAATTAAAAGATGATTATCTGGCTTTAAAAGAATGATTCCTCTGACCCAAGTTCATTTAAATTAATACTACTGTTATTAATGAGGTCATTTATTTATAAAATAAATATGCTGAAAATAAAAACATAACATCTTATGTAGTCGAATTTGAACAATACAAATAAAACAATGAAATTTGAAGTAATACTTTCATTGGTGGCCAAGGAAAGAAAGGATTGACAATTTATTGGGAATATAATGCTTCGGTTAATTTTATGCAAACAGCATAGCCTGGAGATTAAAAGCCAGGCCTCAAAAATCAGAGTGCCTCTGTACAAGTCCCAGCTCTGCCCTCTCCTAGCTACGTGAGCTAGGATCCTCCTACAGCCTGCCACATCTCTGTGTCTAGAGCACGAAGTCATCCCGCTTTCATGGTCAGGAGCTTAGGAGCAATAGGTTAGTTACAGTTTATGCAAGTGCAGAAATCATTTGTTTAATAAATTAACCACTTTATTTGGAGCAAAAAATTTTAGTCTTTCTGTACAGAGATGGGATTCAGGACAGGCTTCTCCAAAATATGACACTTCGGCTTTGAGAAAACAGCAAAAGCAGGAAGGTCACTCTCGGCCTTCCCTCACCCTTTCTTCCCTGAAGCAGGTCTTAAAGCCGGCATTCCAGGGGTGCTCTCCCTGTGGCTGGAAGGAAGGAATGAGTCTGAACAAACAGGACTTGCGAAATTCCCCCAATTTATTGCCATCAGATCTTGCCTTTTTATCTAATCATACTACTCTATGACTTCCTAATCAAACCTAGCATGAAAAATACACAGGTTTGTTCATTTTTTGAGTCGTTATTTCTGAAGACTCTGTTTGATCTAAAACTTATCTCAAATAAATATACATGCTTTTGTCTTGTGAATCTGTCTTTTGTTATAGGTGTGTCTGCCATGAATCTTGAGGTGGGTGAGGAATAAAGATATCTCATGACAGAAACATGCATGACTCCGGTTTTCTGGTATTTTGTATTCTCCAGAGGAGACATTGGGTGCTCCAAAGTCAAGTTCACACAACTGCATGGATTACTCTGATGACTTCAACTTTTGTTTATGCAAATAGATACAATTTATGTTTGAAGTCCTATTTTTTTTTTTTTTTTTTTTTAATGGAGCCTTACTCTGTCACCCAGCGGGGAGCACAGTGGTGCAATCTCAGCTCACTGCAACCTCTGCTTCTTGGGTTCAAGCAATTCTCCTGCCTCAGCCTCCTGAGTAGCTGGGGTTACAGGAGTACACCACCACACACAGCTAATTTTTGTACTTTTAGTAGAGATGGGGTTTCACTATGTTTGCCAGGCCAGTGTTGAACTCCTGACCTCAGTTGATCTGCCCATCTAGTCTTCCAAAGTGCTGGGATTACAGGCACAAGCCACCACACCCAGCTTGATATCCTATTCTTGATCGTAGCTTATATGTTCATGATACATGATCTTATATTTCTAAATGATTTCACCTTCTTTGTGACTGAAAAGGGGTTCTTTTAATCGTACTTCATTGGGATAACTGGTACAACTCAGATTCTTTACGGGTGTTTTTATTTGGTCCACGTTGTCGTTCTGTTTAAGTATGATAGTTGTTCTTTGATGTATTTTCCTTTTGGGTTGACACCCATGCTATGGCAGACGCTGTCAGTGTCTTACCTATATGCCCTCGGTGTGTACCACCTTTGCCAGCAGGGCACACACAGCCAAAACCTGTAATCTTGCTTGAGTTTTCTTTTTCTTTCTGCAGAAACACCTAAAAAGTAAGTTTTATACCCATTAGAAGTCACCCTCCACTCTCACTGCTTCCCCAACCCTTGATATCCACTAATCTACATTTTGGCTTCATAGATTTGCCTATCCTGGACATTTTCTGTAAATGGAATCATACAATCTATGGCCTTATTTGTCTGTTTCCTTTTTTAAGTTAACAATGTTTTCAAGGTTCATTCATGGTGTATATATATCTATTTGTAAATATTTTCTCCCATACCATGGGTTGTCTTTTTGTGTTCCTGATAGTATTCTTTGGTGGAATAAAGATTCTAATTTATATAAAATTCAGTGTATGCATTTATTCGTTGGTCACTTGTGGTTCTATTTTCATATCTAAGAAATCTTTGCTTAGTCTGAAGTCACAAAAATTTATAGTTATGTGTTCTAAAGCTTTATAGTTTTAGCTTGTACATTCAGGTCTTTGATTGACTTTTGAATATGATGTAAAGTAGGAGTCCAAATTCATTTTTTTTTTTTACATGTAGATATTTATTTGTCCCAACAGCATTTGTGGAAAAGATGATTCTTTCCTCACTGAATGTACTTGGTAACCTTCTCAAAATCACAGATGTAAGGGTTTATCTCTGGGATCGCTATTCTCCTTCGTTGTTTTGCCTATCTATTCCTATATGACTAACACAGTGTATTTATTACTGTAGCTTTGCATTAAGTTTTGATATTAGGAATTGTGAGTTCTCCAACTGTGTTCTTTATTTTTTCGATATTGCTTGGATTATTTTGGGTCCCTTACACTTCCACATGGATTTAAGGAACAGCTTATCCATTTTTGCAAAATGGCAGTTAGAATTTTGCTAGAAATTGCATTGAATCTGGAGAGTATTATCATGTTAACAATATTATCTTTCAATCCGTGGACATAGATGCCTTTCCATTTATTTAGATTGTCTTTGATTTCTTTCAACAGTTTTATAGTTTTATAGTTTTCATAAGATTCATATTTATTCAGTTAAATGTATTCCTAAATATTGTTCTTTTTGTTACTATTTTAAATAGAGTTGATTTTCTTAATTTCATTTAAGATTGCTCATTGCTATTTTATAGAAACACAACTAATTTTTATATTGGCCTAGTATCTTACAACTTTAATGGATTTATCCATTAGCTGTAAGAGTTTTTTGAGAGTTTAGGGTTATGTACTCTTTCTCTACTAATTTTAATCTGGTCTAATCTGTCAGTGATCTAAACAATCACAGAATAAAGAGATATATTTAGTTTAGTTTGTATTTCTGGGTCTATTGATTAACATTTTAGTTAACTTTTGCCCAGGGTCTTCTCTACTTCTTTTGCTTCTGATCTTTACATTGAATCTTTTTTCCTGTTCTGAGTTCATCCTCAGGAAAAATTAATTGATACAAATTTTTGCTAACCACATTTATGCCTAGTGTTGCATTATTGGAACACTAAGCCTGTGGGAGTTATTTATATCCTACCATTCAAGGTCATTGTCAAGGTCTCAATGCAAAAATTCAAAAAATTGTAACCTCAGGCATAAATGGCTTAATATGAAAATAATCCTCATTGACATGAATGATTGGGCCTATTCTCAACCTGGTATGATTCTTTTCAGTTGGTCTCCAAATATGACCATTTTTTGTCATTGAAACAATTAATCAAGTTTTACCAAATTGGTTAGTTCATTCACTGAATAAAGTTTGAAATTAAGATTTGGATTTTTCATAAGGGTATTGGTAAAGAAGGCTGTAATGACTTTTTAAGTTATATTGTGTATATATATACATTCTTATTTTATTTGATGTCCATAAATGTCTTAACACCTACTAACATTGAACTTACTATTAACTGAAGAACATTGAATAGAAATGTAAGTAGCTTTAAATATTAATTGTATTTTCCAATTATTTATTCACAATCTCCATTCTGATGCCACTTATTTCTATTTTATTTCTAAACTGAATGATCTAACAGGGCTTAAATTTTAATGAAATATATAAATAAACGAGTTATTTAGCAAGATTTTGTCAATAATATGCCTTTCACATATTAATTGTGCTTTGATTAATATAGTAATAATAAATCATCAAATAGCACTTAATTTTACACATTGTCTTCCCAAGTATTGTTTTATTTAATTTTCTCAAAGTTTTGTAATATAAATATTACACTAATTTTAAATGTATAAAATAAATATTTTAAAAGATGATTATTTTTTAAATCACATAGACTAAATCTTCTTTTTTTTCCATGTGTTCTATTTTGCAATGTACAAACAAGACCAGGCTGGCACAGGAACTGTGGAATAAGAGTTGAACATCACATGAAGAGACAAACTTTCAAGCTTTTCTCCTGAGAAAAAAAAAAGGAACTAGTGTTTATTGACAATATATGATAGGGTGGCAAACTTGTTCTACTTATGCACTGAGTGAACATTCACTAATATCATGTTTTATAAATATAAATGTATATTCACACAGATAGGGCATAAAGGTATAAGAGTGAGAGAGGCCAAGAATGGAAATTTAAAATCATATGGGCTTGCCTTCAAAGCCTGGTTGTTGTTTTTTATTGTATCAGGAATGGCACATAAGAATTGAAAATCCTAATTACACCATAGTTATTTTCTAGAAACCACTGCATTTTGAAAATCACTATTTGCCAGAGACTAGCATAATACATAGATAGAAATATTGTTAAGTGACAAGTAAGAAAAATTATCTGGAAGGAATATATAACAAAACATACCTTATCTGTTTAGCAAAAATTAAATGACATATTTTAAGTTTTTATATTAAGTTTGTGAAAACTTCATATTTCTAAATCAGAGAACATATTAATATGTTGGAGAATTATAAAGATAGAAACTAATTGTCTTTAAATAAATGTTTAAATACATAATGTGTTTTCTGCTGCAGTATATATACCAGGTTTTTTGGCAGTAGTTTTATTTTATTTTATTTTCTATCAGGTTTACCGAGGTATGATTTACCTGCAGTAAAATACAACCATTTTAATTTGTAGCTGTGCATGTTTTGATAAAGTACACATCCATGTAACAACCAACATAATCAAGGTAATAGCCCAGTCCCACTGCCAAAAAGGAATTCCCTGGTGGCCTTTTGTTGTCATCTTCCTGCCCACATTAAATAATCACCAATTTGTTGTAACTGAGTTGTGAGATTTTGTTTATTCCGAATACAAATCTATTACTGGAAATGTGTTTTGCATACATTTTCCTCAATTTTCATCATCTCTCTTAATTTTTAATAATCCTCCTTAAAAATCAGAATACCTTAATTTTAGTAAAGTAGAGTTGGCTGGACACAGTGTCTCATGCCTATAATCCCAGCCCTGTGGGAGGCCAAGGTGGGCAGATCACCCGAGATCAGGAGTTTAAGAAAAGCCTTGCCAACATGGTGAAACCCCGTGTCTACTAAAATTATGAAAAAATTAGCAGGGTGTGGCAGCAGGCACCTGTAATCCCAGCTACTTGGGAGGCTGAGACAGGAGAATTGCTTGACTCCGGGAGGCAGGCTTTGCAGTGGGCTGAGACCACACCATTGCCCTCCAGCCTGGGCAACAACAGTGAAACTCCATCTCAGAAATAAATAAACAAATGGACAAACAAAGTACAGTTTATCAAATATTTTATTTCAATGATCACGCTTTTGAGATTACAACTAAGAAATGTGTTTCTCAACCAAGGCCAAAAATATTTTATCCTGTTTTCCTCTAGAAATTTTATAATTTTAGGTTTTATATTTAGGTGTATGATCCATTTCAAGTTAATTTTTATATTAAGTATGTGGTGTGAATCAAGGTTAATTATTTTGTGTAGGAATGTTCAAATGATCAAGCATATTTTTTGAAAAGACTGTCTCCTATCCATTGAATTGCCCTTGTACCTTTGTTGAAAACCAATTAGCCATATATGAATGCATCCCTTTTTGGACTCTGTTATTTTCCATTGATTGACGCGGAGATATCTTTTTGTAAATACTAACTCTGCACGCATTCTCAGGATAAATCACATTGGGCATGATATTATGTGTATATACATATTTGAGCAATTGTCAATTTCCCCTTTCAGTTTTTTCAGTTTTTGACTCATGTATCACGCAGCTCTGTTGTTAGGTGTGTACACATTTAGGACTGTAGTGTCTTGATAAATTGATGTTTTTATCATTAGTTCCTTTTATTATCCTTTTATATCTCTAACAAATTTTCTGGTTCTGAAATCTATTTTATCTCAATGTGGCTCTTGTCTCTTGGTTAGCATTTACAGGCCTTTTTTCTTTCTTTCTTTTTTTTTTTTTTTTTGAGACAGAGTCTCATTCTGTTGCTCAGGCTGGAGTACAGTACAGTGGTGCAATCTCAGCTCACTGCAAGCTCCGCCTCCTGGGTTCAAGCAATTCTCCTGTCTCAGCCTCCTGTGTAGCTGGGATTACAGGTGCACACCACCATGCCCCTCTTATTTTGGTATTTTTAGTAGAGACAGGGTTTCACCTTGTTAGCCAGGATGGTCTTGATCTGCCTGCCTCAGCCTCCCACAGTGCTGGGATTACAGGTGTGAGCCACCGCCCCTGGCCTGCATTTTTTTTTCCTCATCCTTTTAACTTGTCCGTGTCTTTATGTTTAAAATAGACTTCTCTTAAAAAATGCGTCACTGGGCTTTTTTTATTAAACCCATTTGGCAATTTCTGTTTTTAAATTAATACATTTAGAACATTTTATTTAATACAATTGTTTGTTTACTGAATAAATATTAACCATCATGTTGTTTTGTATATTTTTATCTTTTTGTTTCCTTTTTTGCCTGCTTCTTGATCAAGTAAATTTTGTCATTCCATTTCATCTTCACTACTAGCTACTATTAATTATTTATGCCTCTTTACTTTAGAGTTTTTCATTATTTTCTTGGGATTTACATTGGTCAATCTAAAATAATCAGAAAGTTCAGAATCTGATTTAAAGGAAATTAATTCCAGCACACAATTTGAGGAAGAGCCACCTGCCTGAGGAGCATGGATTCCAAAGAATGCAAGTCAGTGTTCCAAAGTGTAGAAGTCTGGGATTGCTTATATAGGCAAAGCTTAGGGAAGTTTAACAGAATTTCATCTTTCTTTGTAAGGCATAATGCATAACTACAATAATCTGACTAGTTGAGGTGGACTTTTTGTTTCTGAAAACTATATTTAATATTCTACACTGAAGATACAACTGTTAGGGCCTGTTGCATGCCATCCGATCTGAGAAAGTTACAGAATGATAAAGGAGGCAGTTAATCCATAGCAAAGGTCCTTGATAGGAAGGGGGCTATATGGTCTCTGGCCTCTCATAGGCATTTATGGGAACCAGAACAATGAGAGAGTTTAATCTTAGAAGTAGAACTGTAAATATGCCACTGACTCAGTCCCCAGAGCTTAACTTTCCCCTTAGCATAACACATTTAGAGGGTTCTGAAATTTTATTTTATTTTACACACCATAAACTCTAATGAATCATAGTCAACCTTCATGTAATATTATGCTGCTTCACAACAGTATGAGAATCTCATTATCGTACATTTCCAATTCCTGTATTTATGCTATTTTGTTGTACATTTTACCTCTGTTTATGTTAAAAAACAAAAAACTGCCCTGGCACGGTTGCTCTTGCCTGTAATCCCGACACTTTGGGAGGCCGAGGCGGGTGGATCACCTGAGGTCAGGAGTTCGAGATCAGCCTGGCCAACATGGTGAAACCCCATCTTTACTGAAAAATAAAAAAATTAGCTGGGTGTGGTGGCAGGTGCCTGTAATCCCAGCTACTCATGAGGCTGAGGCAGGAGAATCGCTTGAACCTGAGAGGCAGAGGTTGCAGTAAGCTGAGATAGTGCCACTGCACTCCAGCCTGGGTGACAGAGTGAGACTTTGTCTCAAAATAAATAAAATAAATAAAACCCAAAAAGCTTGTTTTCATATTTACCTATACTTTAACAGTTTTTCAAAAGTCTATATCTTTTGTGTAGATCCTAGCTTCCCTCAGATACCTTAAATGACCTGATGGAGCTGAAAACCATGGCATGAGAACTACGTGACACATGCACAAGCTTCAGTAGCTGATTTGCTCAAGTGGAAGAAAGAGTATCAGTGATTGAAGATAAAATGAATGAAATGAAGTGAGAAGAGAAGTTTTGAGAAAAAACAGTAAAAAGAAATGAACAAAGCCTCCAAGAAATATGGAACTATGTGAAAAGAGCAAAACTATGTCTTATTGGTGTACCTGAAAGTGATGGGGAGAATGGAATTAAATTGGAAAACACTCTTCAGGATATTATCCAGGAGAACTTCCCCAACCTAGTGAGGCAGGCCAACATTCGAATTTAGGAAATACAGAGCACACCACAAAGATACTCCTTGAGAAGAGCAACTCCAAGACACATAATTGGCAGATTCACCAAGGTTGAAATTAAGGAGAAAATGTTAAGGGCAGACAGAGAGAAAGGTCGGGTTACCCATAAAGGGAAGCCCATCAGACTGACAGCAGATCTCTTGGCAGAAACTCTACAAGTCAGAAGAGAGTGGGGGCCAATATTCAACATTCTTAAAGAAAAGAATTTCAACCCAGAATTTCATATCCAGCCAAACTAAGCTTCATAAGTGAAGGAGAAATAAAATCCTTTACCAACAAACAAATGCTGAGAGATTTTGTCACCACCAGGCCTGCCTTACAAGAGCTCCTGAAGGAAGCACTAAACATGGAAAGGACCAACTGGTACCAGCCACTGCAAAAATATGCTAAATTGTAAAGACCATCAGTGCTAGAAAGAAACTGCATCAATTAATGAGCAAAATAACCAGCCAACATCATAATGACAGGATCAAATTCACATATAACAATATTAACATTAAATGTAAATGGGCTAAATGCACCAATTAAAAGACAAAGAATGGCAAATTGGATAAAGAGTCAAGACCCATCAGTGTGCTGTATTCAGGAGACCCATCTCATGTGCAGAGACACACACAGGCTCAAAATAAAGGGGTGGAGGAAGTTCTACCAAGCAAATGGAAAACAAAAAAAAAATCCGAGGTTGCAATCCTAGTCTCTGATAAAACAGACTTTAAACCAACAAAGATCAAAAGAGACAAAGAAGACCATTACATAATGGTAAAGGGATCAATTCAACAGGAAGAGCTAACTATCCTAAATATATATGCACCCAATGTGGGAGCACCCAGCTTCATAAAGCAAGTCCTGAGAGACCTACAAAGAGACTTAGACTCCCATACAATAATAATGGGAGGCTTTAACACCCCACTGTCAACATTAGACAGATCAACAAGACAGAAAGTTAACAAGGACATCCAGGAATTGAACTCAGCTCTGCACCAAGCAGACCTAATAGACATCCACAGAACTCTCCACCCCAAATCAACAGAATGTACATTCTTCTCAGCACCACATCACACTCATTCCAAAACTGACCACATAGTTGGAAGTAAAGCACTTCTCAGCAAATGTAAAAGAACAGAAATTTTCAGGTACCATTTCTGCTTAAATAACTGCTTTAAGAGTTCTTATAAGTGTAAGTCTATTGGTAATACATTCTTTCAGCTTTTGATTCACTTAATAACATACGTATTTTTCATTTACTTAAAAGTATTTGACACTTGTTCGTTTTTCTTTTTCTTTTAGCTCTGTGTTGTCTTCTATGGTAGGTGGTTTATTCTTTTCTCTTTCCCTGCCTTAATTAGTCTTTACATACATATTTCTTGAAAGATATGGTGTTCACTGCCTTCACCCAGTGACTTCAGCCCTCTACATTTTTTTTTTTTTTTTGAGATAGGATTTCGCTCTGTCACGCAGGCTGGAATGCAGTGGCGCAATCTCGGCTCAGTGCCACCTCCCTCTCCTGAATTCAAGTGATTTGCCTGCCCCAGCCTCCCGAGTAGCTGGGATTAGAGGCACCTGCCACCACGTTCAGCTAATTTCTGTATTTTTAGTAGAGAGGGTTTCACCACGTTGGCCAGGCTGATCTCGAACTCCTAACCTCAGGTGATCCACCCACCTCAGCCTTCCAAAGTTCTGGGATTAGAGGCGTCAGTCATTGGGTCTGGCCCAACCCTCTACACTTCAGGGGAGAAGAGCCCAGGCAGAGAGGGATTCCACAGCAGTGGCCACTCCCTCTCTCAGGCTGTACCACTGAGGGATCTTTCTCAGGTCTCCCACCTCACCCTTTAAATCTATTCTGGTTATCTACTGCTACATCCTGATTAACCCACATTTAGCAGCTAAAACAACACACAGATGATCTCACCATTTATGTGGGCAAGGCATGCAGGCACGGCTTCGCTGGGCTTGTGATACAGGACCTCTTACAAGGTGCATGCAGGATTCTGGCTTGGGCCACAGATTTTTGGGGGGATTTATCCACCTCAGAGTTCACTTGAGAGTTGTTAGCAGGATTCAATTCCTAAAGGCTGTTGTGCTGAAGGCCTCAGTTCCTTGCTAGCAGTTGGGCATTGGCTGCCATCATCCCTTTGTCACATGGGCCACCCCTACTTGCAGACCTTGAGGACCAGGACATAAGAAGAGCTGGAGACACAGAGTGCTGGTAAGCAGGATGGAAGTAATCTTCCTTTATAACCCAATCTTAAATGGACATTCCATCACTTTTCCTGCACTCTAACAATCAGAAGCAAGTCCCCAGGTCTAGTACACACAAAAGGGGCAAAGATTACACAAGGCAGTGAATACCAGGAGGGGGAATCACTGACAGCCACTTTAGAAGCTGCCTGCCACACTCCAATTTCTGTCCCTCAGTGATTCACATTTCTTGTAAATGCACCATGCATTCGCTTCCTCCTGAGGGCTTTAGAAGTCTCATTTCATGATAGTGGCAGTTCAAAGCCTATAATCTCATTATTTAAATCAACTCCACATCTTGGAGCTGGTGCATAAAAAAAACTCTACAAAAGTGAGCAAATTTCCTTTGTATCTGTGGCTGCTAGGGTCACTCAATTTTCACCCTAAACTATATTTGCTCTTTAGGAACCCACCAACTCTTTTAGCTACATTCTTCCTACCTGCATGGAGCTGTCCTCCTTGCCTTCTTTCTGTGCTTTGCCAGTCACAGGTCAGCCAGTGTTCACAGCCAATCTCTGTTATTGTAGGAGGCACCTCTCTTTCCTTCATTTCAAACTATTTAATTGCCCTGCAACCTCAGCTCTCTGATGGGTTCAGAAAGTCATGACCCTGAATATCACTCGTTTTCAAATGTAATTTTAATAAAGACACATTTTTCAGATGTCTACACCATCAGCAGAAGCTGGAAGTTCTGGCAGTCATTTTTGACCTTATAACTCAGTATATTTAAGAAGTTAAATATATGACAGATCCAGTTCCCTGCGTTTGTTGTTTTGACCTTCATTCCTTAGTGTCCTAATGTAGTTTCTCCAACCTCCTCACATAAGATTAAATATTACACTAAAACATGACTCAAATCTGGAGACGACACTTCCCAAGATAGCTGATGCTTTCAACATCAGACTTTGTTCATAAGTATCTTTGAAACACTGTCTCGTTATGTAAATAAGTGCATTAATGTACAAATGCAAAACTAGTTAATATATATATTTTTACTATTCCGGGAAAAATTATATTGGGAACACATTTTTTAAAATTTCAATTTATGCTTTATTTTATTGAGTGTCTTTTAAAATTTTAGTTTGACCTTATTTCTTGAGTATGGCTAAACTGATAAGTATGTATAGTATATCCTTCCAAGGATGTAGCTGCCTCAGAATCATAGTGATGCACCAACTATAAGACTATCCAGCATATCTTAAAACTGAGGGTGATGAGAAAACAGTCTACAAAATATGCAATAACATTTGTTGAAATACCATTTACAAAGAAAAATCAATGAGAGTAGAATGAATAATAAATATATGTCAGTTTGTTGAACACACTAAGAAAATATGACTTTTGTGAATTGACAATTTTTGTAACCAGCATAAACTCTTACCCTACCATCTTGAAAAGGGAATACTATCTTTTAAGTTGTCCCTTGATAAGTATTTAGTAACATGAAAATATGAAGAACTTGAAAAAGGTGGAAAGGTGAAAACCTGTTCTGTGCTGTAAAAGGTGATCTCTATTTCAGTGATTTGGATGCTTGGAAGCGGCTGGAGGAAACTGTGCTCCCCAGCTTTTATTTATTTATTTATTTTTATTTTTGAGACACAATCTCACTTTGTTGCCCAGGCTAGAGTGCAGTGGCATAATCTTTTGTTACTGCAACTTCCACCTCCTGAGTTCAAGTGATTCTCGTGCCTCAAGACTCCCGAGTAGCTGGGACTACAGGCCCATGCCACCACGCCTGGCTAACTTTTAAAATTTTTCAGTAGAGATGGGGTTTCACCATGTTGGTCAGGCTGCTCTCAAACTCCTGACCTCAGGTGATCCACCCGCCTTGGCCTCCCAATGTGCTGGGATTATAGGGGTGAGCCACTGTGCCTGGACTTCCCTAGCTTTTAGCTCCTGAAGCATCCGGGTGTAAGACCTCTTAGTCATCCACATCACATTCTCCCATTCTACCAGTTGGTTCAGACTGGTAGTTGTGAAAGTTCTTGCTTTCTTTTCTGTTTCTAGTGCGCTTCTGGATAAGGAGACACTCTATCATTTGGTTCAGTGTCGGGACTGTTGTTGAGACTTCCTGCTTCCTGTTTATAACCTGCAGCTACTGGCATAAATGAGGCATGCTGGCATTTGCACAGAGTTGTGCACTAATGTATTAGTCCATTTCACACTGCTGATAAAGGCATACCGGAGATTGTGTAATTTATAAGGAAAAAGAGGTTTAATGGACTTAGAGTTCCACGTGGCTGTGGAGGCCTCACAATTGTGGCAGAAGGCAAAAGGTACATCTTACATGGCAGCAGACAAGCTGCAGAACTTCTGCAGGGACACTCCCCTTTGAAACCATCAGATTTCCTGAGGCTTATTCACTATCATGAGAACAGCATAGGAAAGACCCGCCCCCATGATCCAATGACCTTCTACCAAGTCCCTCTCATGAGACGTAGGAACTGTGGGAACTGTGATTCAACATGAGATTTGGGTGTTTGCTACAACGGCTTTCTGTAATTTGGTAGAATTCCAGTAAATACTGTTCATTGCTTAGTATCACCCATCTCATCCATAGGTCATAATGTCTTGGTTGTTTCAAACTAAAATAACACTACAAAAATCATTTAGGTCTATTTATAAAACGTTGTCTAGGATCATTTAGAAAATCATCTAGGGCCACTTAGAGGTCTATTTATCCACAGTGAATATGTCATAGTTACATATCATCCTGCATGTCAGGCTCCATTGTGGTTCCTATGCAGTGTCTAGGCATCTAAGACCTTTCTCCAAATTGGTGGTTACAGGCAAAGGGTCCTCCTGTGACTATGCATAGGACTCATCCCCTAACTGAAGTTCCACAGTGGCCTATGAAAATTTTATTTGGGCAAAATAGCTTAGGTCCTTTATTCATTTGTCAGATCAGTAAAAACTTACAAAAGTAATGCTCTGCTATATAAGCATTTTAATTTTCATTGAGAAATACACTGAATATCCATGATTGACAGAATTCATTTAAAAACATTCAACCAATATTTAGAAGTCTTCCATTGTACTGTGTAATTTTCTTTTTTGGTTGTTGTTTTGTTTGTTGTTTTGTTTTGTTTTTTGAGACAGAGTCTCGCACTATTGCCCAGGCTGGAGTGCAGTGGTGTGATCTTGGCTCACTGCAAACTCCACCTCCTGGATTCAAGCCATTCTCCTGCCTTAGTCTCCCGAGTAGCTGGGTCTACAGGGGCCCGCCAGCACACCCAGCTAATTTTTTGTATTTTTAGTAGAGGCGGGATTTCACCGTGTTTGGATGGTCTTGATCTCCTGACCTCGTGATCCACCCGCCTCGGCCTCCTGAAGTGCTGGGATTACAGGCATGAGCCACCACGCCCAACCTGTACTGTGTAATTCTTAAAATGCCCTTTATGACATGTACAAAGTTTAAATATTGCAACAGTGCTCTGAGCATTGTGCTAGATATGTTGAGATAGTTGAAAAATGGAAGAGACTTAGAATAAAAATTCATATACATTTAAAGGAAAATACAGCTGTGAATATCTTGGATTCAGGAATCCCATAAGCTTTTGGAAGCAATATTCACACTCTCCTCTCTCATTTATTTTAAATAAAACCTGCTAGAAACTGTTAGTAGAAAAATACTTTTTTTTCCCCCCAAAAGGAATTGAATTATAATCGGGCAACCCTTTCAAATGTACAAAAATTTACTGATATATAAAGCCCAAAACATTCATAAATGATAGTCTTATCTGAATTTAAGAGCTCCTGTCTCAACTCGATACACCTGGAATGTGTAAGGTATAAACAATATTCACCCATTAGGACCTTGAAGTTCAATGCATGGACTCTACAGGTTACTATTCCATGTTCACGTATTCTTAATTGTTCTGTAAAGACTCAGAGGGCAACAATCTAAGTCTATACACTTTCCTCAGGGACAAACAAAAACACTAGCAGCAAGAATAAAAGCACTTGGGAAACCATCTTATCTTTCAACCTTAGCTATGGCCTCTGTTTTCTTACCTTCTAAGTTAATCTTATCACCGACATTGACAACTTTCAAAGGAGCTTTATTTTTAGTTTTTGAGATAGCAATGGTTTTAGTAAAGGATTATTTCACTGTTTTATAAATGTCTATCCATTTTGAATATGAGTTTCCATAAAAATGTCATTTTTAAATTTTATCAATGGTTCTTAATTTCAATGTCCTCAATAATCTATCTTCTCAATACTATTATTTTATGAAACTCATAATGGAAGTATCAGAATGAATAATATCTGATGTGAGTTCCCCATTTGAGAAGATAATTAAAACAATGTTAATGTATTTCTGGACTGTGTAATAGTAACCTGCTACATATATAAATACGTATTTAAAGGTAGTACTGCTGTATCTGTGACAGTGCACACGGAGTAAGTCTGCTACCTTGGAAATTGAAGCAAAGGAGAAGCATTAAATCCATATTCTTACCTGTCATAGAAAGCATGACAGGTCTCAGCAAGTAAGCCTGGTGTGTTCAGATTTGACTTGCAGGAAGGGTTGCCCATAAATGGGTTGACAAATGAAAAATGGCTACATAAAAATTCCTAAATGAGGAAAGTAAATGTATATATTTTTGATCAATAAGGATAAGGACACATCAAAGCAATGCTTAGTGGCAATAAATTATGCCCATAAATGTAAACCATTTTGATTTTAGGTCAATTTAGTTTCTCAAAACAAATTTATCTCTGACTTGCTATATAATATGTACAAATGTGTACTTCATATATGAAAATGAAATAGCTACCCAAAAATCTTTTCTACAAAATGAATATTGGAAAAAATCTTTTCTGCCTTTATTTTTATATTTACTTTAGTAAGTGTTGTGCCATTGGAAGTAATATGAAATATTTTTTATTTCAGAGCATAAACATACAAAAAAATGGTTGGAATTTTAGATGAAAATGTATTCTAATGATGCTATCCTACCTGCTTACTATTAATGATTTTCTAAGATTTTAGAATCCTGACTGGTGGGTAGTTTCCATCACACATCCATAGGTTCTGATGACAGGGTTTGGTTTGAATCCTGGGTACCCAGTTTATTGAGGCTTGTTTAACTTCAGAAAGCTACTTATTTCAATAAGCCTCAGATGGGCTGTTGTCAGCTGAGCTGTGTCAACCAAATTCATATGTGGAAGTTCTAATGCCCAGTACCTTATAATATGACTATATTTGGAGATGGAGTACTTAAAGAAGTGATTACTTTAAAATGAAGTATTTGGGCAGGCCCTTATTCAATACAACTAGTGTCCTAATAAGAAGAGATCAGGACACAGACACAGAGGGAAGATCATGTGAGGAAACAGGAAGAAGGTGGCCATCTGCTAGTTCAGAAGAGAGGCCTCCCAAGAACCAACCAGGCCAGCACGTTGACCTCAAACTTCCAGCCTCCGGGACTATGAGAAGGTAGAATTCCGTTGTCTAAGACACCTAGGTAGTACTTTGTGATGGTAGCCCATGCAGACTAGGGCCTGAGCATCCCTGGAAAAGATGGGAAAAAATACATATATATTTCTGTATATATATTATATATATTGTATATATATATAATATATATATATATACGGGCTGTTTTGATGGTTAAATAAGTTGTTGATACTCTATTTGCACTTCATTCACATTTCATAGTCATGGACTATAACTCTTGCCTCTCTAATTATCACTTATATAATCGTTTGCCTGGACTTCTGCCTTGTTTCTTACTAAATGAGAAAATATGTGGCTCCCAATGGAACACTCTGGGCACAGTTGGTTTAAAGAGACTTGGTCAATTGGTATCATTATTTTCAGCAGACTATAACCAAAATCTTATTGTTTAGGAACAAGCCTGGATGTAGAGTGTTTCTTGTCACATCATGATCAATAAACTTCGGACATATAAAATCCGAAGCTATAAATAATCAATGCACTTCAGAAACCATAAAATTTAATAAAAACTTTGAATAAAATAGTATGAATAAGGCCTTATTTGGCGAGTATAAAACAAGATAAATATTAAAGTTTGAACAGTAATAACTTATAAGTTTAGAAATGAGAAAGTATTTATTGTATTAGTGATTAAAAAAGAGAAAATTAGGAATTCAATAACTTGTTATGGTAAAAAGGCATGCAAAATCCTAAAGCAACCATTCACTGGCCATATATAAGATGGATAGCTTCTAATCTGAAGGAAGAAAAGCATTTTGAGAAATAGAACAATATATTTTAAAGTCACTAATAAATAAAAAGATGTCAAGATAAGGAAAAATAAGGTAAAATAAGAAAATTTGAAAATCACAACCTAAGATGAAATAAATACTTCCAAATACATCACCAATGGCTATCAGCATACATTTACTTTTCCGATATCAAACTTAGATTGATAAATTCCACTCTCATACTGAAAATTCTGGTTCACAACATAACTATTTATCCTATATCTAAGAATATTAGAATAACTGTATGAAAAATGCCACCACGAGTGTGATCACTGAACGGAGGTAGTTTTAGATTTTCTCATAGTTCTTTTATTTTCAGCTTGAATACTGCTTGAGTTGTTGTTTCATGTGTTGCATTTTAAAAGTACTTGGAATAGTTCCATTCTCCAAGGTTTTGTCACCAATAGATATACCTTAGTTCATTTTTAGTTCACTTTTTACTTGTTTTTAATAGCTTGATTTAAAAATGTGTTTTTTACATATTTCAATAAGGTATGTTAGAAAAAGATTAATTTCTATTCCTTACTGCTCAATACTGTTCCCTTCCTCTTTTCACAACTATTCAAAATATTTTGGTTTATTCTTCCATGTTTAAATATGAACATGCATGTATTTGCATATATTCTTTACTTTTTCAATGAAAAGTAACATAACCTCCACATTTCTATCCAATTTGCTTTTATTTGTTGAATGCAATCCTAAACAGTGTATAGACAAGAACCTCATGTCTTCTTAGCATTTCAGAACTGTTTAGCAGGCCCATTTGGGGGCTTATTCAACAAATCTGCTGTCGATGAACATTTTAGTTATGTCCAGAACCTATGTACTAAGAGTAGTGCTGCACAAATTAGAAAAGAAGCCTATGCATTTTTGTAGATTTAATACAAAATTGAGTAGTTTTAATTTTCATTTTATCTTCGAAACATACTAGCTGAACTGCCTCTTGTTTACTTGGTAATTGATATAGTCCAAATATGTTCCCTAAAATTCATTTGTTGAAATTTAATTGTCATTGTGATTGTATTAAGAAGTAAGGCCTCTGGGAGGTGACTAGATTATGAGGGCAAAGCCTTCATGAATGGGATTAGCAGTCTTACGAAAGGGCTGGAGGGAAGAAGCATTTGCCCTTTCTGCCCATCCCTCCTTTCTGCCGTGTTATGACACAGTGCTCCCCTGTCCGGAGGGTACAGCAGTAATGCAGTATCTTAAAACCAGAAGGCAGCCCTCACAGGACACTGAACCAGCAGGCACCTTGACCATGGAATTCCCAGCTCCAGAACTGTGAGAAATAAGTTTCTATCATTTATAAATTATCCACTCTGGAATGTCTTTATAGTGGCACAGATGGCCTAAGACAGTGATTATCTTGTGATTTATAATATACATCTTCAGTCTACAACAATCAGCCTTCAAGTAATATTATGTCACCTGCCCATGTACCATTTCTGGGGTTCATTCTTCTTTTTGTAGATCTAGGTTTATGTCTATTACATTTTTCCTTCCACTTGAAGACTTCCTTTCGTTTCTTGTAGTGTGGGTTTGCTGTTGATAAAGTCTTTCAGCTTCTGTGAAGCTAAAATAGTCCTCATTTTTGCCTTTTTTTTTTGAAAGATATTCAACAAAGTATTACACTTTATTGTATGGAATTTTAGGGTGCTTTTGGACCTTCTTTCACTTTGTTAAAGGTTTTGCTCTTTCTAGTTTACCTATACTATGTCTTAATCACTACTTATACTCTTTCTGGTTTACATTTTTTTTTCTGATGAGAAATGTTTGCTCATACACAATGAATGTGTCTTTTCTTCTCTCAAATATGACTTATTTTAGTTTTCTTTTTGTCAATAGTTTTAAGAATTTTGAGTACAGTACCTCTTGGTATAGCTTCTTTTGCTTGATGTTCATGGAACTTCTGGAATCTGGAATCTGTGGGTTCATAATTTTCAAAAGTTTTTTGTTTGTTTGTTTTTTAAGAGACAAGATTTCGCTCTGTCACCTGGGCTGTGGTGCGGTGGCATGATAATAACTCACTCTTACCTCAAACTCCAGGGCTCAAATAATCCTCCAGCTTCAGCATCCTGAGTGACTGGTACTACAGGCATGAATGTGGCTAATTTTTTTACATTTTTTGTAAGGATGGGGTCTCTCTGTGTTGCTCGGACTGGTCTCAAACTCGACCTCAAGTGATCCTCCTGCCTCAGTCTCCCAAAGCACTGGGATTATAGATGTGAGCCACCGTACCTGACCTCAATTCCTTTTTAAATGGTAATTATTCTTCAAATACTTTTTCTATCTCTGACTCTTCTTTGGGGACTCCAATGACACATATATTAGGCCACTTGAAGTTTTTGCACAGCTACTGATGTGAGAACTTTATATTTGCACATATTTTTCTTCTGCAGTTTATTTTTCATCTCAGCTGTTGTATTTGTTTATTTCTAAAATTTCCAAGTAGGGTCTTTTAAAATATTTTCCATATCCCTACTTAAGATGCCCAATCTTTATCTTCTTGAAGGTATGGATTAAATTATACAAAATATTTAAAGTCATTTTCTATTATTCCTATCATTTGTGTCATTCTGCATCTGCTTCTGTTGATTGACTTTTCTTCTTATTCTGAGTCCTACTTTATGCCATTATTGAGTGACTTTATTTTTTCATCAATTTCCAGATCTTGTGGATCTTAGTTATTGGGAGCTGTTTAGGCAGGACAAAGAATGCCTTTCATCTAGGGATAATTTTTCACTAATCTCAAGGCCATACACTTCTGAGCATCTGAGTGTGCTTTATTTACAAAGCTTTCCATGCTGCTGAGGGAGCACCAATAACGTTTGTGTGAGCTCCCAGATGTGTTCCTTCTGCCTCCTTGTGAGTGTTTCCTTCCCCGGTCTCAGTAAGCCAGCACATGCATTGATCTGTCCCATGTTAGATGCCCATGGGGCCCCCTTCAGAGCTCTCAAGCTTGGCCACTGTGCAGTTCACCCATCTCTGGTATTAACCCTGTGAATTGTAGCTGCCCTGACTTTCCAGGCCTCCTGGCTCCATTCCCTGAATTCTAGGAGACTACCAGCCTCTACCTGAGAGCGTCCTTACCAGTCGGTGACCTGAGACTCTCCCAGAAGCTAGTTGGGAAAATCTTAGCTCAGTCTCTTCCCTTCATCTCAAGGATCCCTGTCCAGAGTTGCCAAATGGCCAGTATCTGAAAAATATGTTTATTTTTATAATATGTATTTTTAGTTAGTTCAAGGGGGAGGTGTTTTCTCTAGATATTTACTCTAAATTAACAGTTTATTTATCTCCATTAAAGATATTATTCAATATATTCTTGTTTCCAAGATTCTTTTTCTGAGAAGTGAACTGTTGAGACTATTGTCATTTCATTTAGATTTTTTTGTCCTTGTCAAGATTTTTCTCACTTTATATTTTTCAACAGCTTGAATACGTGTTCCTAATGATATTTTCTACATTGTTATCTTACCTTGGTATCACTTGCTTCCTTAAAATTTGGTTTGAGATATATATATATATATATGATTTATATATATATGATATATATGTATCATATATATATATATTTTTTTACCAGTTTTGGAACATCCTTAAGAATTGTCTTTTGTTTGATTTTCTATTTGTACTTTTATGATTTACAGAATATCTACATGGTCTGTGATTATCTCCCCATTATTATTTTTATTATTGCTTCACTAGTTTTTTCTGTTTGCTGAGTTATTTGTCTAATTTCACCATAAGTATTCCCATTTCCCTACTGTTATTTCAAAAGACAAACCCAGGACATACTGACTTTCTATATTATACTTTTTTAATCTCACTTTTTGCTCTTACATTTATTATTTATTTTTACCTTATTTTTTACTTTTTAAGATGGGTAAGTATATAATCAAGATTTTTTTAAGGTTAGAGGAATATCTTTTATTATTCATAATAAGCCTCTTTCTTTTATTTATTTATTTATTTTTATTATACTTTAAGTTCTAGGGTACATGTGCACAACGTGCAGGTCTGTTACATATGTATACATGTGCCATGTTGGTGTGCTGAACCCATTAACTCGTCATTTACATTAGGTATTTCTCCTAATGCTATCCCTCCTGCTTCCCCCAACCCCATGACAGACCCCAGTGTGTGATGTTCCCCACCCTGTGTCAAAGTGTTCTCATTGTTCAATTCCCACCTATAAGTGAGAACATGCAGTGTTTGGTTTTCTGTCCTTGTGATAGTTTGCTCAGAATGATGGTTTCCAGCTTCATCCATGTCCCTACAAAGGACATGAACTCATCCTTTTTTTATGGCTGCATAGTATTCCATAGTGTGTAGGTAACACATTTTCTTAATCCAGTCTATCATTGATGGACTTTTGGGTTGGTTCCAAGTCTTTGATATTGTGAATAGTGCCACAATAAACATACATGTGCGTGTGTCTTTATAGTAGCATGATTTATAATCCTTTGGGTATAAACCCAGTAATGGGATCGCTGGGTCAAACAGTATATCTAATTCTAGATCCTTGAGGAATCACCACACTGTCTTCCACAATGGTTGAACTAGTTTATACTCCCACCAACAGTGCAAAAGTGTTTCTATTTCTCCACATCCTCTCCAGCACCTATTGTTTCCTGA